>NW_016107379.1:3647644-3651135 GCF_001604975.1 Cebus imitator | reverse complement strand
ATTCTCCTGCCTCAGCCTCCCAAGTAGCTGGGACTAAAAGTGTGCACCACCATGCCCAGCTAATTTTTTGTATTTTAGTAGAGACGGGGTTTCACCATGTTGGCCAGGATGGTCTCAATCTCCTGATCTCATGATCTGCCCGCCTCAGCCTACCAAAGTGCTGGGATTACAGGCATGAGCCACCATGCCCGGCCTGTAATGCTAAATATTCTTAATAGATTTGTTTCTTCAAAAATTTCATTGATGACTTGAGGATGAACTGTTATGAGTGTCCTGGTAAGTGACTATATAATAAGAAAAGAACTTATTTTTGATTTTTTTTCTGCTATACTCTCACCACAACACAGAACACTCCTGTGACCCCAGATGTGTGGGTTTTCTCCCATACCAAACAATTCTCCAACATCAGCTAGATGTCCCATAATTCAATTAAATTTTGACACTATCTACCTGGGTTTAGAGTCAAATCCCACAAATGAAGGGCTCAGTTCAAAAGACCGCCTCCACTTCAGGTGTCAATCGCAAGTCCAAGCCTTTAGTACTTCTGATCTACCAGCTATAAATTGAGGGTTCCCACAGCCCCTTTCCTCAGGTTCAGTCATTTGCTAAAATGGCTCACTGAACGCAGTGTAACACTTTACTTACCAGTGCTGATTTATTACAAAGGATATTTTAAAGCAGACAAATGAACAGCCAGATGAAGATTGCACAGATGACAAGGTGCAGAAGGTCCCTAGCACAGAAGCCTCTGTTCCTATGAAGCTGGGGTGCACCTCCCACCAGGCACCTGGATGTGTTCAACAACCTAGAAGTTCTCTAAACCCTGTCTTTTTGAGTTTTTATAGAGGCTTCATGACATCGCATGATCGATTAAATCTGCTCTTTGGGGACCAATGTGGAGGGGAGCTGAAAGTTCCAACCCTCTAATCACATGTTTGGCTCACCTGGCAATCAGCCACCATCCTGAGGCTTTCGAGGAGCTCCCAGCCACCAGTCATCTCATCAGCATACACAAAGACACTATTGCTTATCACTGCAGAAATGCCAAAGGTTCTAGGATCTATGTGCCAGGAAAGGGGGAGGGAACAGAAATCCAATACATATTTCTTTTTGTGTCACAGTGACAAAGCCAACTTTCAAAAAAGGAGGTCGAGCATGGTGACTCACACCTGTAATCCCGGCACTTTGGGAGGCCGAGGCGGGTAGATCACCTGAGGTCAGGAGTTCAAGACTGGCCTGGCCAACATGGCAAAACCAGTCTCTACTAAAAATACAAAAATTAGCCAGGCATGGTGGCACATGCCTGTAGTCCTGGCTACTCAGGGGGCTGAGGCAAGAAAATCCCTTGAACTGGGGAGGCAGAGGTTGCAGTGAGCTTAGATCACACCACTGCACCCCAGCCTGGGTGACAGAGCAAGACCCCGTCTCAAAAAAAAAAAAAAAAAAAAGGAGCTTCCATTCCATTTGTAGAAGACTCACCTTAAACAACAAAGGAATCAGAAGGTATGGACCAGAGGAGCTAGTAAGGAAGGCATAGTAAGAGAGTAGCAGGAAGTTTCAAAAGGTCAAAAAAAGGAAAGAAAGAGTAATAGGAAGAGGTAACAGGGACTTTTGAGTAGAACAGAAAAACTGGGATTCTTTTCAAGCTGCCTTTGACCAGCCATGCAATGTAGAACAGGTAAAATGACAATTAATAAGACCCCCTCATATATAATAAATAATTTGGCACAGTGGGGCCAATGTTCAACAAATGGTGGTGATTATTATTATTATTATTGATAGGTTCTTGCCTAAAATACAGAAACAATATAAAAAAGCTTTGAAGTTTTAATTGGGATTTTTCTCTGGGGGATAAAGATACCAGGAGAGGGCCGGGAGTGGTGGCTCATGCCTGTAATCCCAGCACTTTGGGAGGCCAAGGTGGGTGGATCACTTGAGGTCAGGAGTTCGAGACCAGCCTGACCAACATAGTGAAACCCTGCCTCCATTAAAAAAGATACCAGGAGATATGCAGAGGGTGGGAAGGCTGGTTTTGGGAATACTTCTAAAAGGACAAGCTGGATTTTCAAGATGGTAGATACTAGCTACCATATGTCTGCTCCTATCAATAGTGAAGAGAACTTCCCTGAATAAATAAGACAGTCAGTCTTTAATCCAAGCACTTTGGGAGGCCAACCTAAAGGATTACCGGAACCCAGGATTTCGAGACAAGTCAGAACAACATAATGAAACCCCACTTCTGCAAAAAGTAAAAAATTAGCCGGGCTTGGTAGTGCGCACCTGTAGTGTGCACACGTTGTTGGTTGTCACAATGGGGGTGTGCTACGGTCTGTCATCTACGGGGTAGAGGCCAGAGATGCTGCTAAACATCTCACATTGTACAGGACTGCTCCCCACAACAAAGAATTACCCAATCCAAAGTATCAGTAGTGCCGAGGGTGAGAAAACCAGCTTTTAGAGGTCATGTATTTTTATTAAAAACTCCTTTGTTCCATAGGTTTCAGTTGAAATTGCAGGCACTGGTCAGACTGAATAGAGATGTGTTTTGGAGCAAATAACCATCAAATCACACCCCAAGAAGGTACCTATCTTCCATTCATATATAACTAGTTCTACTTGTCAGAATTATTATTGATGTTTTATTTGGTTGGGGTTTTCTATTTTTTATGATTACAATATAAATTTAACCCCCCAAAATGAGTTGACAAAGGAAAAAAGATACTCATTGTCATACTTGCGTCAGGTATATATAAATTTTTTTTTTTTTTTTTTTTAGGCGGAGTCTCACTCACCAGGCTAACTCACTGCAAACTCCACTTCTTAGGTTCAAGCAATTATCCTGCCTCAGCCTCCTGAGTAGCTGGGACTACAGGTGCACACCACCACGCACAGATAATTTTTTGTATTTTTAGTAGAGACAGGGTGTCCCATGTTGGCCAGGATGGTCTCAACCTTTTGACCTCATGATCCCACCATCTTAGCCTTCCAAAGTACTGGAATTACAGGCATGAGCCACCACTCCCAGCCCAGGAGAGTGTGTGTGTGTGTGTGTGTGTGTTTGAGACAGAGTTTTGCTCTTGTTACCCAGGCTGGAATGCAGTGGCCTGATTTTGGCTCACCACAACCTCTGCCTCCCAGGTTCAAGCAATTCTTCTGCCTCAGCCTCCCTAGTAGCTAGAATGACAGGCATGTGCCACCATGCCCATCTAATTTTGTATTTTCAGTAACAATGGGGTTTCTCCATGTTGGTCAGGCTGGTCTCAAACTCCCGACCTCAGGTTATCTGCCTGCCTCGGCCTCCCAAAGTGTGAGGATTACAGGCGTGAGCCACTGCGCTGGACCCCAACCCAGATATATTTTAAAGAAAAAAAAAATTACAGAATCAGTTAGAGCCCTTCCTCACCACCTGTTGCCCTCCCTCCAAAAGATAACCACTCCCAGCCAAGCATGATGGCTAACACCTGTAATCCCAGCACTTTGGGAGGCCAAGG
>NW_016107379.1:3617519-3647209 GCF_001604975.1 Cebus imitator | reverse complement strand
GTGTAGCCCAAGGAGAGCAAACTGAGGCAGGGCAGGACACTGCCCCACCCGGGAAGTGCAACTGGACGGAGGATCAGGGACTCTTCCCCTCGGTACTTCAGTTCAGATACTGCGCATCCCCATCACCTTTGCAACCCACAGACAAGGAGATCCCCGACAGGCTGAAAAGGGCCATGAGTTACTAGCACAGATCTGAGTGGCAGCTCTGGCCTGCCACGCTGCAGGTTGTCAGCACAGATCTGGTCGGACGTTTTGGAACAGCGCCAAGCGTACCTGCCGGACAGAACTCCCTGATGCCGAGAAAGAGGGGGAGCTAAAAGCAGAGAGGCAGGTGATATGGCTTGGCAGGTCCCACCCCTACAAAGACCGGCAAACTGAAACCCTCTCACTCAAGAGTTTGGCACCCAGCACAGCAGTTTGAGCTCAATCCAGGATAATTGAGCTCAGTGAGGGAAAGGGCGTCTGCCATAGCTGATCTTACCTGTGTAAACAAAAGCCAGAGGAAGCTTACACAGCAGCTGGATTGACCCCGTGGCAGCCCAGCAGCACCGCTGCAGGCAGGCAAGGGACAGAATGCCTCCTCAAATGACTCCCTGAATCCTGAATAACCAAAAAGATGCCACATTCAGGAGAGCTCTGCCTGACAACTGGTGGGTACCCCTCTGGGACAAAGCTACCAGAAGAAAGATCAGGCAGCAATCCTTGCTGTGCTGCAGCCCCCAAGGTGATCCCCAGGCACGCAAGGTCTGGAGTGGACCTCCAGCAGTCCTACAGCAAAGGGGACTGACTGTTAAAAGGAACACTAAAAAACAAAAAGAAATAGCTTCAACATCAGTAGAAAGGATGTCCACTCAGAGACACCATCCAAAATCACCAACTTCAAAGATCACGAAGATGGTAAGAAACCAGCACAAAAAGGATGAAATCATAAAAGATCAGAATGCCTCTCCTCCTCCAAAAATCACAACTCCTCACCAGCAAGGGAACAAAACAGAATGGAGGTGGAGATGAATTGACAGAAGCAGGCTTCAGACAAACATCTCCAAACTAAAGTAACATGTTCTAACCCAATGCAAAGAAACAAAAAACCTTGAAAAAAGGCTAGAAAAAATGCTAACTAGAATAACCAGCTTAAGGAAGAATATAAATGACTTGATGGAGCTGAAAAACAGCACAAGAACTTTGTGAAGCATACAAAATTTTCAATAGCCAAATCAATCAAGCAGAAGAAAGGATATCAGAGATTGAAGATCAACTCAATGAAATAAAATGAGAAGGCAAGATTAAAGAAAAAAGAGTGAAAAGAAATGAACAAAGCCTCCAAGAAATATGGGATTATATGAAAATACCTAATCTACGGTATATCAGTGTATGTGAATGTGACCAGGAGAATGAATCCAAGCCAGAAAACACTTTTCAGGATATTATCCAGGAGAAATTCCCCAGCCTAGCAAGGCAGGCCAACATTTAAATCCAGAAAATACAGAGAACACCACAAAGATACTCCTCAAGAAAAGCAACCCCAAGGCACATAATCATCAGATTCACCAGGGTTGAAATGAAGGAGAAAATGCTAAGGGCAGCCAGAGAGAAAGATCAGATCACCCACAAAGGGAAGCCCATTAGACTCACAGCAAATCTCTCGGCAGGAACCCTACAAGCCAGAAGAGAGTGGGGCCAATATTCAACAGCCTTAAAGAAACAAACTTTCAACCCAGAATCTCATATCCAGCCAAACTAAGCTTCATAAGTGAAGGAGAAATAAAATCCTTTACAGACAAGCAATTGCTGAGAGACTTCGTCATCACCAAACCTGCCTTACAAGAGCTCCTGAAAGAAGCACTAAACATGGAAAGGAACAACCAGTACCAGACACTGCAAAAATGTACCAAATGGTAAAGACCATCGACACAATGAAGAAAATGCTTCAACTAACGGGCAAAACATCCAGCTAGCATCAAAATGGCAGGATCAAATTCACACATAACAATATTAACCTTAAATGTAAGTGGCCTAAATGCACCAATCAAAAGACACAGGCTGGCAAACTGGATAAAAAGTCAAGATCCATTGGTGTGCTGTATTCAGGAGACCCATCTCATGTGCAAAGACACACATAGACTCAAAATAAAGGGATGGAAGATTTACCAAACAAATGGAGAGCAAAAAAATTCAGGGGTTGCAATCCTAGTCTCTGATAAAACAGACTTTAAACCAACAAAGATCAAAAGAGACAAAGAAGGGCATTACATAATGGTAAAAGGATCAATGCAACAAGAATAGCTAACCATCCTAAATATATATGCACCCAATACAGGAGCACCCAGATACATAAAACAAGTTCTTAACGACCTACAATGAGACTTAGACTCCCACACAATAATAATGGGAGACTTTAACACTCCACTGTCAATATGAGATCAACAAGACAGAAAATTAACACGGATATCCAGGACTTGAATGAAGATCTGGACCAAGCAAATCTAGCAGACATCTACAGAACTCTCCACCCCAAATCCACAGAATATACATTCTTCTCAGCACCACATCGCACATACTCTAAAATTGACCAAATAATTGGAAGTAAATCACTCATCAGCAAATGCAAAAGAATGGAAATCATAACAGTCTCTCAGACCACAGTGCAATCAAATTAGAACTCAGGATTAAGAAACTCAGTCAAAACTGCACAACTACATGGAAACTGAACAACTTGCTCCCGAATGACAACTGGATAAACAATGAAATGAGGCAGAAATAAAGATGTTCTTCGAAACCAGTGAGAACAAAGACACAACGTACCAGAATCTCTGGGACACATTTAAAGCTGTTTCTAGAGGGAAATTTATAGCAATAAATGCCCACATGAGAAGCAAGGAAAGATCTAAAATTGACACCTTGTCATCAAAATTGAAAGAGCTAGAGGAGCAAGATCAACAAAACTCAAAAGCTAGCAGAAGATAAAAAATAACTAAGATCAGAGCAGAACTGAAGGAGACAGAGACATAAAAAAACCCTTCAAAAAAATCAATAAATCCAGGAGCTGAGGTTGCAGTAAGCCAAGATTGTGCCACTGAACTCTAGCCTGGGTGACAGAGATCTCATGGTAAAAATAATAAAATAATAATAATAATATATATTTCATGTACTAATATATAATAATTACATAGGTATACAAACATGCAAAATAAAAAAGAAAGCCTCAATCTATAATCCCTCCAACCACATAACTGGATTGTATTGCTGTCTACAAGTAGCTAGACATGTTCCTGTATTTTATCAATAAGATAACCCCATTAGATGCATTGTACTTCATATTCTTGAGGGCAACACATACTGGTTTGTATTCACAGAGTTTATACCATTAAATCAAGTTAACTAATTTTTTTTTTATATTTTATATTTTTTTTTTTTTGAGGACTGGAAGGCAAATGGCCTTTCAGGGGATGTTGAATGCATTTGGGCAGGCAGTGGGGCGCCAAGCCTGGCTTGAGAGCAGAGCCGAGGTGTGGGGCCTGGCTGAGTGCAGGGGTCTAAGTGATGAGTGTTGGATGGGGACAAGTGGAGGGGCTAAGGAGGGGACTGAGTGATGTGGAGAACAGTGATAGGGGAGTCTGTGGGACCACGGGTAACAATATGTGGGTTATGCAATTGGAAGTTTGTAGGGTGATGGGGATCTGTGCGGTGTTTGATGATGTCTGTAGGGTGAGTGATGGGGCTTCTATGGGATGGGTGAAGGGAGTCTGGGGCGAGTGAGGGGTGGTCTGTAGGGCGAGGGATGCTGGTCCGTGGGATGAATGGATCTGGGGATCCGAGCAAGGGATGAGAGTCTATGGGGACAACAATGGGAGTGTGTGGGGTCAGTGTTGACATTCTGTGGGCTCCATGATGGGTGGCTCTTTCAGATCAATAATATGTCCATGGATAAACAAAAATCTCTGCTCTTGTGGTGCCGACATTTCGATAGAGTGGCTTGATTTTTATTTCCCTCATGACCAGTAAGTTTGAGCACCTTTTCTTATATGGATTCATTACTTGGAGCGCCTCTTTTGTGAGGGGCCTGTTGAAGGCTTTTGTTCATTTTTCTGTTGGGCTGCCTTTTTCTTTTTTAAAAAAAACTAATTTAAACTATCAAAAATAGCTTGCCCAAGACAAAATAAGTATATAAAAATACTCCTCAAATTCCTTTTTTTATGGGTCTCAATATTTTGCCCTGGGTAGGCTCAAACTCGAGATTCTTCCACTTCAGCCTCCCAAGTATCTGGGACTACAGGCATGCATGAACCCACCTGACTTGATATTCCTCAAACTTCTGTCACAAAATAAGATCCCATATTTTCTGTGAATGTATAAGATGTTATTAATGTTCATGTAACCAATATACACAGGATTTCAACTGGCTACTCAATTGCTTCACAGAAAAAAATTCCCAAAGTAAAATTAGAGGGCCATGTTAGGCAACCTGAATTCTCTCTGAATAGGCATAGCAATAGAACTGTCTGTCACCTTAGCACCTTGTCCTTTTTGAGCATTTAGGTGGACAAAGGGGCAGAGACTTGGGGACATGAGATACAAGGCTGAGAGAAATTTAGCACAGGGGCTAAATCAACAGCCAGCCATGCGATCACAGTCTTCCTGTGTGGTGCTGTTGGAGCAGGGCACAGTGCAGGACTTGCGATGGCTGCGTGCACTTTGTGGCCAACAATGCCGAGTCATGCCAGCATCAACCTCTAAGGGAATAATGCCAAAAGGACAAGCCTCCGCCTCTACATATTTGTGGTGTTTATGACTCACTCCCAGGTAAATGCAGGCCTTTATTCAGGCTTGCTGACTTTTCTTGGTAATCATTTAAAATGTCCCAGTGTCATAAGGCAATTAGAGTAGAATTCTTCTTGAGTCACTAAAATTACATAATTACTAATATCAATCACAATTACTATCAAAACTATGAACCGATTTAAATCTAACAGCATCATAATCCCTGGAAATCAGATGCCCAAAAGTAAGGCTGGTGCCTCTTAAACGTCAAACGATCTTCTTTCCCAAAGAATTTGTAAAGAAAAAAAGAAAAAGTCAAACAATCCCATGGTATTTACAAGAGGCTAAAATAAAAATTGCTAATATCTCAGTCAGACCAAGTCCCAGGGTCTGAGGGCGCGCGTTTGTCCTATGGCTAGAGCGACAAAAGCACAGCTGATTAAAAAAAAGCAAACAAGCCATTATTCTTGTATTTTCTTGTCCTAACCTTCTATGCTGTGGCTCTAACACTACTGCTGTCAGAGGACAAAACTAGAGTAGAAGGGTAACTCTATATTCTCCACTGAAATTCAGTGATCAGAATAACAGAGTTTCTTGAAGTGGGGGAAAAGATTTACCTTTATCATTGTGTTAACAATGAGGAAAAGTCCTTAAGCTTAGAAGAGTAAGGTATGGCCAGGCACTATGGCTCATGGCTGTAATCCCAGCACTTTAGGAGGCTGAGGCAGGAGGACTGCTTGAGGCCAGGAATTTGGCACAATATAGCCAGACCCCATCTCAAAACAAAACAAATAAAAGAAGAAAAAGAGGAAGGTGAAGGTGCAATAATGGAGCTTCTTAACGAGATTTATGCATAATCATATCTGAAGCTCAATAAATTAAACAGCTTTTAAATAAAAGACACAGCAGACTATCGCTAAAGACAGAAGAGAATTACTTAACCACTAAGATAATAATTTGCCTAGGCTCAGCTTTCAGCTGGCTTATTCAATAAAAGCATAGAAGAAATACAGTGCAAGAGGAATTCAACTGGGAAGGGAGACTTGAAATGCATTTCAAAAAAAAATGTGTTTCACTAATTGAAAGAGCAGAAGGAAGTTTTTCAGTGCAGAAAATAAGTGTAACTCTCCCTCTCAGCTCCTCAAAATCTGTTTTCAGGACTGTATCATTCAGAGATATCTCAAAATTGTACCCACACCCCTAGGGTCCTTGGCCTGCCTGTGACCCTTGCCTAAACTTTGGCTGGAACAGAGATGTTGTGCTCTCAAGGCCAAAAACTGTACTAGCCAAGAACACAAGTACTAAATGTTTCATCATCACCCTCTATTAGTCTGTCTAGGATTGTGACGCTGCTTCTCCCATGACTCCATGTACTAGTATGTAGCAACAGGGCACACACCCCTTACTTAATACCCAGGGTAATTAAGTACCCCTGGATACCTAAGCACAAAGTCAGGAGAGGAGCGGAGTTGCATACCATGCACAGCTGTGAGATTAGCAGAGATGAAAGTAGTACATATCAGAGCTGAAATTAGATCTCACACTGTCCTTTGCTTATGCACCTATTTCAGTATTTATGACAGTGGTCTGTCCGATGCCTATCTCCCTGCAGGGACCATGATTTAATCAACTTTGGATCCTTTGTCAGCCCTACATGTTGCAGATGTTCAATAACTATGAGAGTCAATTTCTAATTTCACAGGCTAAAAGGAATGGTAGACACTCTGCATTAAATATGACAAATTTTACAGGTATCAGCCTTATTCTAAAATATTATGATTTATATTTTCTCCTCCTGTTCACTTCCATTCTTTCCTGGAGACATCTGAGAAAAGACAAACATCAAAAACACAAAAAGCAGACATTTGACAAAAATTATAATAAAAATAGTAATCAAACAGGTGTAAATATTCAAAAAGTTCTCATTTCCATATAGGCTAAAAAAAAAAAAGAAAAAAACAACTAAACCCATGCTACTGGATACTCTCACCTAGTGATTTTTTTTTAATCCCATCACCTACCAAATTGAAACACTTTGTGGCCGGGCATGGTGACTTATGCCTGTAATCCCAGCACTTTGGGAGGCTGAGGAGGGCAAATCACAAGGTCAGGAGTTCCAGACCAGCCTGGCCAACATGGCGAAACCCCCTCTCTATTAAAAATACAAAAATTAGCCAGGCATGGTGGCACACACCTGTCATCCCAACTATTCAGGAGGCTGAGGAAGAATCGCTTGAACCCAGGAGGTGGAGACTGCAGTAAGCCGAGACTCCATCTCAAAAAACGAAAATAAAGAAATCATAATCCAATTATACAAAAATGTTCAAATGTTTTCAGTCTAATATTTTATTTCCAAAACTCATTATACAATACAATTTCTACAATTCCTTTTAGAAAAGCTTCCAGAAGATAAATTCCTTCTAATGAAGTGTTTGATAGTTTGACTTTTTTTTTTAATAGGGTCTCACTGTGTTGCCCAGGCCAGAAGGCAGTGGCATGATCATGGCTCACTGCAGTCTCAACTTCCAGGGTTCAAGGGATCCTCCCACCTCAGCCCCACCCCAAGTAGCTGGGACTATAGGTGTACACCACCATGTCCAGGTAATTTTTGTATTTTCTGTAGAGACGGGATTTCGCGATGCTGACCAAGCTGGTCTTGAACTCCTGAGCCCAAGCAATCTTCCTGCCTCAGCCACCCAAAGTGCTGGGATTACAGGCATGAGCCACTGCACCTGGTCAAGCATGTTTCTTTATTGCAGGACTTTTCGGAGCCTTTATTAGTATGCAATAGTACTCTCCAAAAGGAAAGTATAGTCGGTGATGATTCGTAAACTTATTTTGCAAGAAAATTATTTTTCATTTTATGTATTACCAATTAGCCTTCAGCAGAAAAGAGTATTTTGAGGAACATACATTGAAAGTCACATGTAAACCTACCCAATTTGAATATGGTAACAATCATTATGAAAAGGAAGACTCACCAACAGAAGCAGAGTTTTTAAGAGTTGACTCCTTTGGGGTTCCTTTTTCAATTCGTATCGTGGCCCACTGTTGAAAAACAAGAAATATTAATTTAAACTGTCCCACAAACACAACATAAAGTACTTCAACCATGATTATACAGAAGTGAAATTACACATTAAGCTCTGGCAGCATCTGAACTAAAGAGATATCCCAGTGAATCTCTGATGTAGCAGTGTTCCAAGTCCCAAGTATACTTTTCTATCAGTTACTGATAATGCCCTAATAAAATGTGGAAAGGACAATATTTACCCTTTCTCAACTACCTCACAAACATCAGTCTCTTAATAAATTACTCTTTTAAAAGGCTGTGAAGCATGGGGGGCATGAGTACAGGTCATGGCATCAAGAACATCTGGGTTTGAAATTACTTCTGTATAGGCCTTCATTTCCTCATTGTAAAATCAGGATAATAGATCCTATCCCATAGAGTTGCTGTCACATTAAACGAGATGACCATGTAAGGGCCTAACTGTAGGACGCAAAGTGTCATGATTATTTTCACAACAAATTAGACATTCAGGGCTAAGGCACACTCAAAGATGCATCAGAAATAAGCTTACAGAAAGAGGCAGCACAGACTTGGAAAGCTGGAAAGGACTGGATGAAATCATTAACTAGAACACAATTGGCTCACGCCTGTAATCCCAGAACTTTGGGAGGCCAAGGCAGGTGGATCACTTGAGGTCAGGAGTTCAAGACTAGCCTGGCCAACATGGCGAAATCCCATCACTACTAAAAACTACACAAATTAGCCAGGCATGGTAATCCATGCCTACAATCCTAGCTACTCTGGAGGCTGAAGCAGAATTGCTTGAACCTGGGAGGCAGAGGTTGCAGCGAGTGGAGATAGGGCCCCTGCACTCCAGCCTGGGCGACAGAGTGAGACTCTATCTCAAAAAGAAGGAAAAAGAAATCATTAACTACAGAAAATCATCTGTCCACATGGTTACTTATGAAGATGCACAGGGAAAATGTTATGATTATGAAGATCTACAGATTTGAGGGAATTTAAGAACCAGAAAACAACTCTCGCTTTGTTTTGAATGTACCTAGGAGTATAAAGAAATGTACCCAACTGTGATTTTTTTTTCCTCCATACATGTTTTACACATTTCCCAAATTATTTCTTATTAACATCATAGTTCAAAAACTACTAGTGAACTTTTCAAGTCATCATTCTAGAGATTCCCAAGGGATCTTATTCTAGTTAGAAAATAAGCAATTAATATGATATCTAGAGGATTACAATTTCAAAAGTTATCCATGTCTAAATCGACTAATTTAGGATGAGGGAAAAAGAGCAAAATATGAGGTTAAAAGTGTTGTAATAATTATAATTGAACATAAGCACCCTTGAAGAGGCAGAGGCCATTTTTTTTTTTTTTTTTTTTTTTTTTTTTTTGTTTTTTTTTTTTTTTTTTTTTTTTTTTTTTTTTTTTTTTTTTTTTTTTTTTTTTTTTGGAGACAGGGTCTTGCTGCAGCCTTGGCCTCCTGGCCTCAAGCAATCCTCCTGCCTCAGCCTCCTGAGTAGCTGGGATCATAGGCCCACGTCACCACTCCCAGCTAAGTTTAGTACTTTTTGTACAAACCGGGTTTCACCTTGTCAACAAGACTGTACTCAAACTCCTGAGCTCAAGCAATCTACTGGCCTCAGCCTCCCAAAGTGCTGGGATTACAGGTATGAGCCACCATGTTCAGCCAGAGACAAATTTATTTATTTTTATTCTTTATTATTTATGTATTTATGTATTTATTTATTTATTTATTGAGAGTTAGTTTTGCTCTTGTTGCCCAGGCTGGAGTGCAATGGTGTGATCTCGGCTCACTGCAACCTCTGCCTCCTGGGTTCAAGCAATTCTCCTGCCTCAGCCTGCCAAGTAGCTGGGACTACAGGCACCCACCACCATGCCTGGCTATTTTTTTGTATTTTTAATAGAGTTGGGGTTTCACTATGTTGGCCAGGGTAGTCTCGAACTCCTGACCTCAGGTAATTCACCCTCCTCAGCCTCCCAAAGTGCTAGGATTACAGGTATGACCCACGACACCCAGCCCAGAGACAGATTTGTTAATATGCCAAGTCAAAAATCTTAGTTATTACAAGACTCAAAAGAGTTTGTTGACTGGAGAGGTTAAAAAAATTTTCAAACAAATAAGAACATAACTGATAGAGAATAAATAAACTAACACGTACATGAAGGTCAGGGAATAACGCGTGACATCTGACTACGTCAGAACCCCTGCAAAACAACCCACAGAGCCAAACAAGAACATGCCATTTGCACTTAGAGAGCAGCCTATAAATAGAGGCCAATCTTTCCAGCTTCCAGTGACAAGTGACTAAATAATAACACTCATTCTAAATCTGATTGCATCCTGTTATCTTTTGCAGATTTAATGCAGGAGTTCTCAAAGTCTGGACTAATTACCACTCAGCTTTTCTCAACTGAGGTTTGAGAAACTATGTTTGTTTCCATAGTTTTTTATTTAAAGCTTTAGCACCTATTATCATTTGTAAGTAATCCACTCAAGATATGATTAAAATAAAATTTTGTGAACAATCAATCATGGTTAATCTCAGATTCACCTGTTTTCCTTGTGGGCAGGTGAGTTTATATTTTATACAAATGGTAGTTACCTTAGACTAGAACTATTATTCCATGCTCGTGTGATGAAAATGCTGGTATTCTGTGCCTGTTGTGGGCTGAACTATGTCCCTCCAAAATTCATATATTGAAGCTCTAACCCTAGTACCTCAGAATGTGACTATATTTGCAGACAGAGTCTTTAAAGGGTGACTAAGTTAAAATAAAGCCCTTAGGGTGGGCCCTAATCCTGTCTGACTGATGTCCTTGTAAGACGAGAAAACTTGGACACACAAATAGACACACAGGATGTGAGCGCAGAAAGGGCCGTGTGAGGACACTACACCTTCTTGCTAGAAGGTAGCCACATGCAAGCCTAGGAGAGAAGTCTCAGAATGACACTAAACCTCCTGACACCTAGATCTTGAACCTGTACCTTCCAGAACTGAGAAAATAAATTTCTGTAGTTTAGGCCACCAGTCTGTGGTACTTTGTTATGGCAACTCTAGCAAACTAATACAGTGACATTCCTCAAATAGCATCATGTGCTCAAAAGCACTCCATGTTTTGGCACCAGACAAGTTTCAGAATGCATTTCTCCTGAAACGATAGCTCTAAAGACCTAACCTACATAGCACAATCACTGTGTTAAGATAAGCAAATTTTAGGCCAGGCATAGTGGCTCATGCCTGTAATCACAATACTTTGTGAGGCCAAGGCAGGAAGATCGCTTGAGCCCAGGAGTTCGAGACCAACCTGGGCATCAGCGTGAAACCTTGTCTCTACAAAATAAATGTTTAAAATTAGCTGGGCCTGGTGGTACACATCTGTGGTCCCAGCGACTCAGGAGGCTAAAGCGGGAGGATTGCTTGAGCCCAGGAGGTCAAGGCTCCAGTGACCTGTGATCATGCCACTGCACTCCAAGATGGGTGACAGGGAGACCCTGCCTCAAAAAAAAAAAAAAAAAAAAAAAGATACACAAGTGTTAAGGTTGAAGAAGCAGACATTTAATGCCTAAGGGAATTTGCACTAGAAAACCCTTTTCTTCCATAGGTTAACTCTTCGGTGAACGTAAAAACATGCCTGTGCCTTGCAACTAGATAGATATACATTTGAATTGCAGTTCTGCCAGTTCCTGACTTTAGTAATCATCTCAGACAAGAGACTTTAACGTCTTGGGGCATCCATTTCACCATCTCTAAAACAGGGACAAGGCCAGGTGTGGTGGCTCATGCCAGTAATCTCAGCATTTTGGGAGGTCGAGGCAGGCAGATCACTTGAGGACAAGAGTTGGAGACCAGCCTGGCCAACACAGTGAAACCCTGTCTGTAAGAAAATACAAAATTTAGCCAGGCATGGTGGCTTGTGCCTGTAATCCCAGCTACTCAGGAGGCTGAGGCAGGAGTATTGCTTGAATCTGGGAGGGGGAGGTTGCAGTGAGCTGATTGTGCCACTGCATTCAGGCTGGGTGACAGAGCAAGGCTCTGTCTCACAAAAAAAGAAATAAAATAAAAGTAAAAATAAAACAAGGACAATATCAAGGGTGGCTGAAGGAGGCAATGTAGCTGCTGCCTCCAACACAACAGGCCACAAAGTCACCTCCTCCTCCCTATGGTCTACATTTTAGGCCCCTGAAATGGTCAGTTTTTTCCAGACTGTCAATGCCTTTCCCTATAAATTGCTATTTTTCTTTCACCATGACAGCTTCTCTAGTCAATCAGACCAACCCAAATACAAAGACAGAATATCTCTTCTTGAGGTTCTGAATCTCTTACATGGGTATCTCGGAACACATCTGCCTCAAGACATCACAAAAGAGACAGCTCTGTCAGCAAAAGGGTCCTAAAGTACAAAAGTGGCTTCTAACAACCCTCACTCTCTGCCCTACGAGGAAAGTTGAAAGACACTTATCAATCAAGTTCTCTTTCCACCTAATTTCCAAATCCTCTTAGAGGGAAAAAGGTAGCTGTCCAAAATTCACCAAAAAGAAATGGCTTTAAGTCTAACTTTTTTTTTTTTTTGAGACTGAGTCTTTCTCTGTCGCCCAGGTTGGAGTGCAGTGGTGTGATCTCGGCTCACTGTAGCTTCTGCCTCCTGGGTTCAAGCGATTCTCCTGCCTCAGCCTCCTGAGTAGCTGCGATTACAGGTGCGCACCACCACACTCAGCTAATTTTTGTATTTTTAGTAGAGATGGGGTTTCACCATGTTGGCCAGGCTGATCTCAAATTCCTGATCTCAGGTGATCTGCCTGCCTCAGCTTCCCAAAGGGCTGGGATTACAGGCGTGATCCAGCCAAGTTTTACTTTTCATAATTTGTATTCCTAAAACAATTTTATTAAATATAAATTATAATATTAACATACATACCCAACAAATTATTATATATCCCTTGAAAATCACTGGCTTGAAGAATCACTAAACTTATTCTAAGCTAAGTATTCAAGGCTCACCCTCAAGTATCTTGCCGTATCAGTAACTTATGCATACATCTAGAGATACTCAGCAATGCAGGAGAAAGTATGAAGTAAACACTCAATAAATGATTATTACTTGAACCAGTGAGTTAAGAAGGGGTCAGAGAAGAGCATAAAGCTCAGTAAGTTAACAAATAACAATTACCAAAATCACCAATTTAGAAGGTACCCTACACTCATTCCAACTTCTAGAATTTGAGTTTGTGGTTATGAGAAAGTCACCCATTGATAGTAAAACTTGACAAAGTAAACATATCATGGACAAAACTAAATGATCTTTTAAAATGATTCATAAATTATAACCAAAGAGAAATATGCAATTATGATCAGAGCCCAAAAGATATTCTTGGGAATGAAATGTAAAGAAAGAAACAACTAAATCAATTAAGAATTTACCAAGAAGTAATACAAGGGCTGGGCCTTGAATGGAATCTACAGAAAGGCAGGGTATTGTCCAGCACTGAAGATGTTCTAATAGTAAACATCAGCATAATACTTTAAGGAATTAGTTCTATAGCTGAGAAAAACCAATCCACCATATTAACCCCAGCCTAAAAAAATGTCTTTGAAACATCTAACATTGTTCTAATTGAAGGATGGAAGATCTTGGGTTACTGCTTCCTTCTCCTGTACCTAAAGCAGAAATCACTATGAGATCACAGTTCTCTTTCCTGATGAGCTCAGATGCTCCCAAACATAGAAGTTCCGGGCAGCTACAACCAACAAATCAGAGCTGGCTCACACAGTGAATCTATATTCAAATTCCACATACAGCAAGCATCTCTCTGACCTAATAACTTAGTCTCAGCAGACAGGGTGGTTCCTTATGTGCCACCTACCTGGTTTCCAAGCTATCTCGTTTCTCCCACCAGAATTAGAAAACTGGCATTCTTGACAGTTTGACTGACAAGAAGTTCAGTTCTGGAGTTGCCCAGA
Organism: Cebus imitator; assembly: GCF_001604975.1. Lineage (NCBI taxonomy): Eukaryota > Metazoa > Chordata > Mammalia > Primates > Cebidae > Cebus > Cebus imitator. The sequence continues at coordinate 3,633,435 of NW_016107379.1, read as the reverse complement.
AGGACAAAAATTAAAACCTGTGGCCCTGTCAAACTGAAAGTCAGATCCTGGACTGGAGATCATCCTATCAGTTACAATAATATGCCAGCTGAGAGTAACTAGCTGGCCTCCCTCCTTAGCTGTTCCTTGAGTTACTAAAGCAAAACAGACAGGAGTGAGCCCCTGGAAGCCAGTGGGTGTGATTTACCTTTATACCAATCTCACACGGGGTATAAATTCCAAAAGACATTGCTGTATGGGAGAACATTTCAATCATTTCAGAGTACAGAGAAAGAGGGAACACCAGTTAAAGAGGATCATCTTCTATGGGAGAGGATTCTGAAGAAGGTCTAATAGTAGGAGGCAGCTAAGAAATTCATAGCATAATGTGACCAAGCTCAGAATGTAAAGTCAGAAGAGTTTAAAACTGAGAAATAGCTGGGTGCAGTGGCTCATGCCTATGATCCCAGCACTTTGGGAGGCTGAGGCAGGCAGATCACCTGAGGTCAGGAGTTCAAGACCAGCCTGGCCAACATGGTGAAACTCCATCTCTACTACAAATACAAAACTTAGCCGAGTGTGGTGGTATGCGCCCGTAGTATCAGCTATTTGGGAGGCTGAGACAGGAGGTGGAGGTTTCAGTGAGCCAAGATGGTGCCACTGCTCTCCAGCCTGGGTGGCAGAGCAAGACCCTAAAAAAAAAAAAAAAAAAAAACAGAAATAGCCCCCAAGTAGAAACAATATAATTTTAAAAACATGAGGGCTGAAGATGAAGAATCACATATAACTTCAAAAATCACGCAAAGGAACAGCCACAAACAAGGGTCTAGGGCAATAGAGGAGGTTAGCAGGTCCAAGACAGTGTCCAGTGAGTTAGAGATGTATACCTGGGAGCCACCCAATTAGCTGAGGAAGAAGAGCAGATAAAGCCACATCCTGAGGGCAGAGAGAAAATAAGGTCACAAAAATGGGAACCAAACTTATTAGAAGGCACCGTGAATGCTAGAATCTCATTAATCATATTATTCTTCGAATAGCAGCAAACATTCATATAGCAGGTGCAGGCAGCCTTCTAAGGTGCTTGACACATTTTAACTCATTTGGACAACCCTATGGAAATAGGAGTTATTGTTACTCCTATTTCATAGATGAAGAAAATGAGGTACAAGAGTAGATGACCTCCGTTAGGTCACATTTTAAGAAACAGAACTGCAATTTTGGTGCCAAATCTAAGCAAGCCTGTATGCAGGGTCTCTATTCCTAACCACCAGGCTACAGGGCCTCCTTCTCAGTTAAGACTCCTGTTTCAGGCCAGGTATGGGGCTCATGCCTGTAATACCAGCACTTTGGGAGGGGAAGGCAAGAAGATTGCTTGAGGGCAGGAGTTCAAGACCAGCCTGGCCAAGATAGCAAAACACTGTCTCTTATGTAAAAATAATAATAATAATAATACATATATATTATTAAAATTTTTTTTATCAGGAGGCTGAGGCAGGAGACTTGCTTGAACCCAGGAGGTGGAGGTTGCGGTGAGCCGAGATTGCGCCATTGCACTCCAGCCTGGGTAACAAGAGCGAAACTCCATCTCAAAAAAAATTTTTTTAAATACTCCTGTTTGTAACACTTAATTCAAACAAACCACTGAACTCTGGCTCTCAGTTTCTCTGTCTGTAAAAGGGGGATAGCTTTTGCCCCCCCTGCCCTATCCAGCCTTTTGACACTTAATAAAACCCTAAGAGTAAGCTCCAATTGTTCTCTGCCAGGCCCACTTCCATCTAACATTTTTCTTTGCAGAATTTGGAAACAGGAGTGTAGGGAGATCTGAGGTCAAAGAATATATACCTTTTCAATGGCATTTCATTTCAAGTACTGTTGGTTAGATAAAATTTCCATGACTCCACTAAAAGTAAAATCAGATTTCTTTCTGCCATCCAGCAATTGGTCTCTTATCTTGGGCATAAAGAAGAACATGATGCCTTTCTGAACAGGATGCCGGAGTACACAAAAGGACCTCTGAAACCTGGGGCTGTAAAAACTAGAGGGTGACGCTGCAACAGCACCGCATAATGGATACAAGCAAATCCTGATACAAAAAGTTGGTTGCATTGTTATTCTAATCAGTAAAATAATAATGATGTTCCAGGAGTGGAGTGATTTTTTGCCTTCAACCAGAGGAACAACAGGGTGGTCCAGGGGTTTCAGCCTAGATCCCTCTAGCTCCGCTAAAGAAGCCGAGATGCTGCTTTTCGCACTACTGCGGACAAGGAACCGAAATTCACGCACGCATGCACAGGCGCACACACACACCCCTGACCCGCGACCACCGACCTTGAGAACTGGACCCCTGCGTTCTCAGCCCGCAGTGGTGTTGGGCTGGCCGCATCCCTCCCGGCACTCACCTCTAAAGTTTTCACCAGGATCTTCATATAGATCTCGGAGATGCCCAGAGACACTCCGAAGACCGAAGGCAGAAGGATGAAGCCGAGAACCAGCGTCAGCCAAGTGGAAAGAATCTTCCCGGCCAGCTCTGCTCCCTCCATGGCTCGGCGCACCCACTCAGCAGAGGTCCGCAGTGGAGGGCCAAGCGCCACAGCAGTCCCTGTCCTCAGGCAGTCCCGCGGGAGCACCGGGAGCACAGCGCCGAGCTCGGCACTCACCTCGCAGAGGGGAAGAGAGGAAGGAAAAAAACTTTCAGGATTACGGTAATATCCTTCCTTCCTCCCGGGGCTCCTCCTCGCCCCTGCCGGTTAACTCTTTCTCCGCTGGCGGCCCCGGTCTGGGGTGAAGCCGCCGCAGACCTGGGTAGCGCGAGCGAGAGGCGGGAGCTGAGGTGGAGCGGAGGGACACCACCGCTCGGGTAGAACACGCGGGCGCAGCCAGGGACGCGCCCCAGCCGGTGCCTGATTTCCTCTGGGTGGCGATTGCGACAACTCAGCAGATGACTCACGGAGGCCCTTCCCAAGCCAGGATCCCTGCGGTAGCACCGCACTTTGGCACACCGGTGGCCAGCTCAGCTGGCACCGGGCCGCGGGCCGTGCTGGAGGTTGGCTGCGCTCGGGCGCCCAGCGCCCTATTTCTGCGCGCTGCCCTCGCCCCGCCTCCTCCGTCACCCAACGGGGAAGCTCCGTGGCAGTACTTGGACCCCGAGCGCCGCAGCCTCCTGGGCGGCCTCCCTACTTCCCGGCGCCCCGCCTCCCCCAGCACTCAGCAAAGGTCCTTTCAGGAGGAGAGTTTTCATCTGCAAAATGTTAATATTTTCTTCAGTCGCAGAATGAACTGCTGACGTATCTGGGACGCTTGAGAAGGTCTTGTTTGTGTGGGTGTAAAACGACCTCTTGGGAGGGTCGTCCAAGGACTGGAAAATGCAGCGCGCACCCAGCAGCCGTGGGCGCCACTTCAGGCTCCCACACCTCCTTCCCGGACGGCCTACAGCTGTGGGGCTCAATCTTGCTTATCCCGAGAGTAGGAAGCTCTCTCCACGGTTCGCCTAACCCATTCAGCCGCCATCTCCCTGGCACAGAAACCCTGCGGCTGAGTATCTGTCACTCCCTTCCTAGGGGAAGATTCCAACCACACCTTCCCCTACCTTTCAGCCAATACTGTCCGCGCTTAGGCGTAGCAGAAATCCTGGCCGGCACAAGCCTTCATTCACCAAGCTGACACTCGCCTCCTGGGTATTCAGGCTCCTCGCCTCTACCCAGCCAGCCCTTATTAAAGAAATGAAGGGCAAAACCCTGTATGTTATTTACTCCATTGCAGTTGTCTAAGAGACTTGAACTATTTTTAAGAATGAGCAGAAGGGATTTTGAGAACTGCAATAGATAAGAACAGGCTGCCTACCTAGGATTTCCAAATTGCACCTGAATTCGACCAAAATATCTTACAGGTACTTTTCAGGTGTTGTTTCAAGCTGGAAAAACTGGGAGGGCCAGCAAACTGAATTGAAACAGTGTTGATAGCAAATATTGCAGAGAAAATGGTCCCTGCCCAGGGTGTGGAGGAAGTGGGTAGCCACGGAAGTGAGAAGCCCCTCTGTAAAGAATGTAGATGTTTGCCTTCTGCATTTAATGCCAGGTAGATGTCATAAGTCTCTTCCCACATTAAGAACAGATACAATTATAACTTGTTTAATTAAAACCAGGTGATTAAAACTATGTTATGGGCCGGGAGTGGCGGCTCAAGCCTGTAATCCCAGCACTTTGGGAAACCGAGGCAGGCACATCACCTGAAGTCAAGAGTTCAAAACCAGCATGGCCAACATGGCGAAACCTCGTCTCTACTAAAAATACAAAAAATTAGTAGGGTGTGGTGGCGCACATCTGTAGTCCCAGCTACTCAGAAGGCCGAGGCAGGAGAATCGCTTGACCCCAGGAAGTGAGGCGGAGGTGCAGTGAGCCGCGATGTTGCTACTGCACTCCAGCCTGGGAGACATAGTGAGGCTCAGTCTCAGGAAAAAACAAGGAAAACAACTACCAAAAGCTGCCCAAAGTCCTTGCTTTCACAAAAACTGTATGCATTTAGGGCAAAACTTCAAAGATTATATTGGCACTTTTAACACCATATGTTCAGGCAAAACTCTTATTTTCCTTTTATTTCCTCAAACCAAGATGACTAAGGGAGGCTAAATGCTTGTACCAAAGTTTACCCCACAAGGGAGATAATACATAACTTTGCGTGTGCTGAGTACATTCTCCAATAATTTTTGGTGCTCATAAATAAGCTCCACAAAATGGTTTTGGTTTTTTTTTTTTTTTTTCACTGTTTTGGAAGAATTATTCTTCCACAGCTGAATGGTGCAATGGTAATAACATGGAATTTGGAGTCAAATTTCAGGATCCTGTTCCTTCTCAATCAAGGATTCACTTTTGTGTTTAATTCAGCCCTTGGCAGAGGGAAACTCAGGGGTAGGTTTTCAGAAATCTTTACCATGTGGCTACAGCAGATGACAGTTTATTTCAGGGCAGACATAGAAGCTTTCAGTTCTTTTATGGGGAGTATGACCTGAGAATTCGAAGACTTGAGCTCATCCTTTTCTTTTCCTACTACTCGGTGAAGTTAGAAGCAATCAGCAAGTCTCATTATATACCGTAGTTTGAGTAAAAGCAAATACTTGGCCACCCAAAATCTTGCCTCCTATAGATATTTTATTAGGAGTACCCAGGACCATGCCTTGCATGTCTCTTAATATCATAATGTAGACTACCAGTACCCTCTTTATAACTGAAAATAGAGGGACTGGTGCCTTCAAATCTAATCAGATTAGAAAATCGGGAGAGATCCAAGATGGCTGATTACTAGTAGCTCAGGATTGTAGCTCCCAGTGAAAGCGCAGAGAAAGAGAGGACGCCACACTTTCTGACTAATTTTTGTTGCTCACGGGCCAGGAGATTCCCAGCGGAGGAGCCCCACGGGTCGCCAGCGCGAGGCCAGCCCTGCGGTTCATGGTGCAGCATAAACAGGACTGGGTCCCCTTGTGGTCCACGTTTGGAGCTCCGGGAAGGCAGAGTCGCCTATTCAGCTGATTGAAAAAGGGACTCAAGAAGGAAGCCAGACCGGAGATTCCCAGGCAGAAAAGCACCACGAATCTTAACGCCGCTGTTTTGGCTGGCGCAGTGGGTTGCTCAGATTCTGGTGCTAGGAATCAACAAGTTGGACGTCCACTCAGAGACCTAATTTGAAAGTCAGTAATTACAAAGATGACAGGTGGATAAACTTACAATGATGGGAAGAAACCAGTGTAAAAAGGCTGAGAATACCCAAAATTAGAATGCCTCTCCCTCTACAGGGGATCACAGTTCCTCATCAACAAGGGAACAAGGCCTGATGGAGAACAAGTGTGTTCCATTAACAGGTTTAGGCTTCTGAAGGTGGATAATAAGAAACTTCTGTGAATTAAAAGAACATGTTCTAGCCCAATGTAAAGAAACTAAGAACACTGAAAAAAGGTTTGACGAAATCCTAACGAGAATAGACAATCTAGAGAGGAATGTAAGTGAATTAATGGAACTGAAGAACACAATACGAGAACTCCGCGAAGTATGTACAGGTTTTAACAGTTGAATTGATCAAGCAGAAGAAAGGATATCAGAGGTCAAAGACCAACTTAATGAAATGAAGCAAGAAGACAAGATTAGAGAAGAAAAAGTAAAAAGGAATGAGCAAAGTCTCCAAGAAATATGGTACTATGTGAAAAGACCTAATTTACATTTGATAGGAGTACCTGAATGTCATGAAGAGAATGAAACCAAGCTGGAAAATATTCTTCAGGATATTATTCAGGAAAACTTTCCTAACCTAGTAAAGCAGGAAAATACTCAACTTCAGGTAATACAGTGAACACTACAAAGATATTCCTCAGGTAGAGCAACCCCAAGACACATAATCATTAGATTCACCAGGGAGAAATAAAGAAGAAAATTCTAAGGGCAGCTAGGGAGAAAGGTCAGGTTACCCATAAAGGGAAGCCTGTCAGATCCACAGCAGATCTCTCAGCTGAAACCCTACAAACTAGAAGAGATTGGGGGTCAATATTCAGTATCCTCAAGGAAAAGAATTTTCAACCCAGAATTTCATATCCAGCCAAATTAAGCTTTATAAATAAAGGAAAAAAAAATTTTTCATGAACAAGCAAGCACTCAGAGATTTCATCACCACCAGGCCTGCTTTACAAGAGCTTCTGAAAGAAGCACTACACACAGAAAGGAACAACCAGTATCAGTCATCCCAAAAACTTACCAAAAGGTAAAGAGTATCTCCATAATGAAGAATCTATATCAACTAATGGGCAAAATAGCCAGCTAGCATTAAACGACAATATTAAACTCACAAATATCAATATTAATCCCAAATTTAAATGGATTAAATGCCCCAATCAAAGACATAGACAAGCAAATTGAATAAAAAGTCAAAACCCATCGGTTCGCTGTATCCAGATCCAACTCATAAGCAAGGACACACAGAAACTCAAAACAAAGGGTTGGTGGAAGACTTACCAATCAAATGGAGAGCAAAAAAAAAAAAAGAAAGAAAATAGAAGTTGTAACTTTCGTCTCTGACAAAATATGCTTTAATAGTAACAAAGACTAAAAGAAACAAAGAAGGACATTACATAATGGTAAAAGGATCAATGCAACAACAGTAGTCACTGATCATAAATATATATGCACCCAATATAGGAACACCCAGATACATAAGACAAGTTCTTAATGACTTATAAAGAGACTTGGACTCCCGCACAATAATAATAGGAGACTTTGACACCACATTGTTAATATTCAACGGATCAACGAGATAGAAAATTAACAGTGTCATCTATGATTTGAACTCAGACCTGGAACAAGTAAATTCAGTGAATATTTATAGAATTCTTCACCCCAGGTCCACAGAACATACATTTTTCTAAGTATCATATTACACCTATTTTGAAAGTGACCACATAATTGGAAGTAAATCATTCTTCAGCGTTTGCATAGCATTTCACAGACTTAAATGAAATATTGGTTGGCTGTTTGTTATTTTCTTCCCTTATTCCTTCCTGTCTCCACTGTTAAGCACAATTATCGGCATAAAAGAGGTTTTTAATACCTATTTTTAGATTGCATTCCAGCCTGGGCGATAGAGCAAGACTCCTGTTCTCTCTCCCCCTTTCTCCTTCTCTTTCTTTGAAAAAAAAAGAAAAAAGAAAAAAAAAAAAACCAACTCCAAAAAACTCATTGTTATGATTCTGTTTCTCTATAATGACTTCCACTACCAAAATTTCTATCAGTCACAATCTATCTTTTTCTTTTTTTTTTTTTTTTGAGACGGAGTCTCACTTTGTTGCCGAGGCCAGAGTGCAGTGGTGGTGTGATCTCAGCTCACTGCAATCTCTGCCTCCCAAATTCAAGTGATTCTCATGCCTCAGCCTCCTGAGCAGCTAGGATTACAGGCACCTGCCACCACACCTGGCTAATTTTTGTATTTTTAGTAGAGACAGGGTTTCACTATGTTGGCCAAGCTGATCTTGAACTCCTGACCTCAGGTAATCTGCCTGCCTCTGCCTCCCAAAGTGCTGGGATTACAGGTGTGAGCCACCAAGCCTGACCTCTGTCAAAATCTTGATCAGAGAAGCATAACAGAAAAAAAATATGTATTAAGAGATACTATAAAGAATCACTTATGCAACTGGGGGGGACAGGCAAGGCAAGTGTGAAATCCATAACACAGGCTCTCAGATGTGGCTGACTGAAATTCTAAGGCTGTAAATCTGAAATTCTAAGGCTACAAGAAGCTATATGTCCATTTGGAATTTCTTCGGAGAAACCTCATCTCAGCTTTTAAGGCTTTCGGACTGATTGAATCCACCCACCCAGATTATCTAGGATAATCTCCTTTTTACTTAAATTCAACTTTAATCACATCAATAAAATAACTTCACAGTAACTTCTAGATTGTAACTAGAGGACTACAGCCCCGGAATAACTGGAGACAATATCCTAGCCAGGCTGATGCTTCAAAACATCATCAATCACATGTATGAGAGAATGAGGGTAAAAAAGGAAAATAATATCTCAGTATTATTTATTAAAAAATAGTTTTGACTTCATGGACCCTCTGAAAGATTTTTTTTTTCCCCAGGCAGGGTCTCACTTTGTCACCCAGGCACAGTAGCATGACCACAGCTCACTACAACTTTGACCTCCTGGTCTCAAGCAATCCTCCCAGTTCAGCCTCCAGAGTAGCTGGGACTACAGATGCGCACCACCATCTCCAGCTAAATTGTTAATTTTTCTGTACAAATGGAGTCCCTTTATTCCCAGGCTGGTCTTTTTTTTCTTTCTTTCTTTTTTCTTTTTTTTGAGACAGAGTCTGGCTCTGTTGCCCAGGCTAGAGTGAAGTGATGTGATCTCGGCTCACTGCAACCTCCACCTCCCAGGTTCAAGCGATTCTTCAGCCGCAGCCTCCCAAGTAGCTGGGATTACAGGCACCCACTGCCATGCCCAGCTAATTTTTTTCACCATCTTGGCCAGGCTGGTCTCAAACTCCTGATCGTGATCCACCTGCCTTGGCCTCCTCCCAAAGTGCTGGGATTACAGGCGTGAGACACTGAGCCTGGCCCCCAGGCTGGTCTTGAACTTCCAGGCTCAGGCAATCCTGCAGCCTCAGCCTCCCAAAGTGTTATGATTACTGGGATGAGCCACAGTGCCCAGTTCCCCTGAAAGGTGGTGAAGACTTCCAGAAGTAGCTGAGCTATACTTGGAAAAATGTTGGATTACATGAAAGTTAAATATCAAACAAAAAATAATAGTGCTTGAAGATGCATTATTTACAGTGGAGTTGCCAATATCCCATGCCTTAACATATGTGAATTAAATTATATGACTAAAATATTGTAAAGAAAAAAATTGAAATAGTGGTCATTCCATTCAGAGAGCTTTTTGAAATTGGGAATATAAATGTGCTTTTTCTTCTAGAGGTCTCAGTTCCTGGAGGAGGGTCTCTCAAAATGTGAACATTTTTTCCGTGGAGTGCAATTCTCGTGTTTAAAGCTATAGTTCGCATTTTCAAACTGCTCAGCCCTAAAAGCTGCACAAATACTTCATCTGTGCTCAGCCCAAGAAGCAGTGAATCTATTCCAATACTGGAAGTGTAACTGCCCAACAGGTTCTTCTTGCCCACTGCCCAAATAAAGCCAATTTATTAAGGCAAGAGAATTGCAATTAAGAGTTTAAGCCAGGTGCAGTGGCTCATGCCTGTAATCCCTGTACTTTGGGAGGCTGAGGTGGATGGATCACCTGAGGTCAGGATTTTGAGAGCAGCCTGGCCAACATGGCGAAACCTCATCTCTATTAAAAATACAAAAATTAGTCAGGTATGGTGGCACACGCCTGTAATCCCAGCTACTCAGGAGGCTAAGGCAGAAGGAGACTCACTTAAACACTTTGTTATCCCAGCTAGCGTCTTTGTTTCAAAGCTAAATAATAAGCTAAATTCCTCCTGTAGTTAGCTTGGCCGACACCCAGGAATGGACAAGGGCAGCTTGGAGGTTAAAGGCATGATGGAGTCAGTTAGGTCAGATTTCTTTCGCTGTCATAGTTTTCCTATGTCAGATTATTTTTTACTGTCATAATTTTTGCAAAGGTGGTTTCAGAAAGAAAACTAACATAGTAAGAGGTGGTCTAAAATGATTGCCATGATGGAGAATTTCTAGGGAACTTTTCAAGGAGGATATTGATACATCCAACTTTTTCTTTATGAGTGGGTTTACAGCCTAATCCTTGGATCTACTGTTACAAACTTTAGACAAATTAAAGTCTAAACTCAATTTAACAGAGTTTAATTGAACAAAGAATGATTTCTGAATCAGGCAGCCCACCTTCCCAAACCAAAAATAGATTCAGAGCGACTCTGGCACTACTGCCTGGTCAGGGAAGATTTATAGACGAAAAAAGAGTGACAGACAGAAAATGGAAGTGAGGTACAGAAAGAGCTGGATTGGTTACAGCTCAGCATTTGTCTTGCTTAAATTGTTGGCCCCCTGTGGATGGTTGAAGTATAGCTGCTGTGATTGAGAGTCAGCTTCTTACTCAGTTACAGTCTGTTTACACTTCCAGTTACACATCCAGTTCACTATGTACAGATAACCCTTTAGGCCAAACTTAAAATATGTAGAGAGGTAGCTTTAGGCTAAACTTTATTTTTTCATTTTAAGAGAGACTCGCTTTGTTGCCCAGGCTTGAGTACAGTGGTGCTGTCTCAGCTCACTGCACCTCCACGTCCCGGGTTCAAGCGATTCTCTTGGCTCGGCCTCCCAAGTAGCTGGGATTACAGGCATGCACCACCATACCTGGCTAGTTTTTGTATTTTTAGTAGACACAGGTTTTCTCCATGTTGGCCAGGCTGGTCTAGAACTCCTGACCTCAGGTGATCTGCCTGCCTCGGTCTCCCAAAGTGCGGGGATTACAGGCATGAGCCACTGCACCCAGCCATGGCTAAAGTTAACACTAGGATGTGACCCTGCCACAGATGATTCTAATCTAGTCTCATTGGAACCACCGTCATAGCATCTCATACCTGAACCTACTATATCAAGCCTTCAAAGTAGTAGTGAGAACTAGAGGTGAGAATTTTCATCCCAGGGCAAACAATGATGTCACCACACACTTGCTGAATTGAATGGAAGGTCTCACAGGGGCAAGTACAAAGTTTGAAGGAGTGTGTACACAGGGGAAGAGAAACCTCTGAAGAAAAAGCCCAGGCTCTCCTCTTCCCAACCCATTTATACACTGGTTATATGTAAATCAGCAGTCACAAGCCAGAGGGCCACGGGCTAGATGGCTTTTACAAAGGTCTCATAAAATGTTCTCTAAAAATTCTGAATGGGCTGGGCACAGTGTTTCCCACCTACAATCCCAGTACTTTGAGAGGCTGCGCTGGGAAGATTGCTTAAGCCCAAAAGTTTGGACCAGCCTGGGCAACACAGTGAGACCCCATCTCTACAAAAACTGAATTGTAAAAATTAGCCAGGCCAAGTATTTTACACCTGTAGTCCCCGCTGCTCAGGAGGCTGAGGTGAGAGGATTGCTCTAGCCTGGGACATAGAGGTTGCAGTTGAAACTGCCATTGCAAAATTATGACGGTAAGAGAAATCTGACATTGTTGGCACCATCTTGCTTCTAACCTCCAAACTATTCCTGGGTGCAGGTGCGGGCCAAGCTAACTTTGGGAGAAATTTTGTCTATAGTTTAAATGATAGTAACCCTTCTCAAAACTAAACTGCCTTTGTAAAACTAAAGAAAGGCCACCAGGTTAGGATGACCTGAATTCTGAATTCTGCTAAAATGTAGGCTTAAACAATTACCAGCCATTATTCTGGAGATTACAAGACTTGCAACTTCTACATTTCACTATTGTAGAACCTAAGATTGGCCTTTTCAGACATCTCTTTAGACTTTTGCATTTCTAACAACTAGAGAGCCTCACCCAGACCCTCGACTCTTGGTTCAATCAGTCCTGTGGCCCCTCCCCAGAAGCAGACTCAGTGCTCAAGGACCATTTCCATAGCCCTATGATTGCATCCCCAACCAATCAGCAGCACCCATTCCCCGAGCCCCCTGTGCACCAAATTATACTTGAAAGACCTTAGCCTCTGAACTGTCAGGGAGATTGAGTAATAACTCCATCTCCCTATGGGGTGTGGCCAGCCTTGTGTCAAACTCTTTCCTTACTACAGTGCTGTGGTCTCAGTGAATTGGTTTTGTATTTTTGGTAGAGATGGGGTTTCACCATGTTGGCCAAGCTGGTCTCGAACTGTGAAGCCCACAAGAAGAAACTGTTGGGTGATTACACAGTGAACAATGATCATGGCACTGAACTCCAGCCTGGGCAAGACAGCAACATCCTGTTTCAATAAATAAATGGCCAGGTGCAGTGGCTCACACCTATAATCCCAGCACTTTGGGAAGCCACGGTGGGTGGGTCACTTGAGGTCAGGAGTTTTGAGACCAGTCTGGCCAAAACGATGAAACCCCATCCGTACTAAAAGTACAAAAATTAGCCGGGTGTTATGGTGGGTGCCGGTAATGCCAGCTACTTGGGAGACTGAGGCAGGAGAATCACTTGAACCCAGGAGGCGGAGGTTGCAGTGAGCCAAGATCACACCACTGCACTCCAGCCTGGGTGACAGAGAGAGACTCTGTCTCAATAGTAATAATAATAATAATAAAGAAATTCAACTTAAAAAATTTGAACTTTAAGTAAAAAATTGCCCACATATTAAAATATTCACACTAGGCTGGGCGTGGTGGTTCATGCCTGTAATCTCAGCACTTTGGGAGTCCGAGGCAGGCAGATCACCTGAGGTCAGGAGTTCAAGACCAGCCTGGCCAACATGGTGAAACCTTGTCTTATTAAAAAAAATATATATATATATATATATATTCACACTAAAATAAAAATGCCTGTATCATTCTAAAATCAGGTGTTGGAGAGGGAAAAAATGACTTCCCTCCACCTTTCTCTGTTCTGTGACTGTGCTATAAATTAAACTGACATAAAGCAGAGTAACAGGAGAAAAAACATACTGGATTACATATATATGTATGAGTCCCACAGAATATGGAAATTGAAGAGGAACTAGGTGATTGAAGCTTTTGTAGCACTCTGAACTACTTAAGAAAATCCAGGCTTGGAAATTCTGGTATGTAATAAAAGTTATGAGAGTGTGAGGTGAGGAAATGCATGGTAGATAAAAGCTGTCTTGATTTGGGGGATTTTGTTTGTTTGCTTTTGTTTTTTTGAGACAGAGTTTTGCCCTGTCACTCAGCCTGGAGTGCGGTGGCACAATCTCAGCTCACTGCAACCTCCACCTTCCAGGCTCAAGCAATTCTGCCTCAGCCTCCCAAGTAGCTGGGTCTGTATGAGTGTGCCACCATGCCTGGCTAATTGTTGTATTTTTAGTAGAGATGGGGTTTCACTGTGTTGGCCAGTCTGGTCTCAAACTCCTGACATCAGGTGATTTGCCCGCCTCAGTTTCCCAAAATGCTGGGATTATAAGCACGAGCCACCACACCTGGCCAAAAGCTATCTTGTTATGCAAATGAAGTCTCTCCGGTAATAAAAGTAATCTGGAGTAGCCCTCTTGCAGATACAGATACTTTTCTAATGTAGATTTCCTTTATAGATCTAAATTTCTTTTACAAAACAAGAGCATTTCAGAGCTACTCCTGTGTCTGCAGTTCCTCAGAATAACCAGCTGAAAATATGCCAAAGAAGTATACTTTGAGGTGTCATAGTCTGGTCTCCTATAGTCATATTTTGGGGTGGTGGTTCCTGAGCCCCAACACAGGCGACCCTGAGCTCAAATGTCTGCAGAACATAACCTCTTCAGTGTGTCCCTTCTCCATCTCTCCCACAGTCTTTTGACATCACACTGGCATTGTTATGTCACTTATAATAGAAGAGACTTAAGAAGAAAATGACATGCCAGTCATGGCGGCTCATTCCTATAATCCCAGCACTTTGGGAGACCAGGTAGGTGGATCGATCACCTGAGGTCAGGAGTTTGAGACCAGCCTGGCCAACACAGTAAAATGCTGACTCTACTAAAAATACAAAATTAGCCAGGCGTGGTGGCAGGTAGGTGCCTGTAATCCCAGCTACTGAGGAGGCTAAGGCAGGAGAATCGCTCGAACCCAGGAGGCAGAGATTGCAGTGAGCTGAGATCACACCACTGCAGACTGAGACTCCATCTCAAAAAAAAAAAAAAGAAGAGAAAAATGACATGTACTTTGTACTTAAGTAGTTAGAAAAATGTGTCTTAACCCCAGCTTACATTCTCCTTTTCATCACCTATCTAGCCTCTTTCAGTAGGCATTTGAATTTAAATGCTGATAAACTTCAGCTAATGCCAATTAATCAGAACCTCTTCCCCTGAGACTTCTAATACCCCCCATCACTACAAAGCTTTAGATTTTCAGGCTTTTTTTTTTTTTTGGAGACGGAGTCTCAAATGGAGTAACATTTTGTCTAGATGCTGATACAATATCTAAAATCTCACTCTGTTGCCCACACTGGAGTGCAATGGCATGATCTCAGCTCACTGCAACCTCCACCTCCTGGATTCAAGTGATTCTCCTGCCTCAGCCTCCTGAGTAGCTAGGACTACACGCGTGCCACCACACCCAGCTAATTTTTTTTTTTTTTAAATAGAGATGGGGTTTCTCCATCTTGGCCAGGCTGGTCTTGAACTCCTGACCTCGTGATCCACCCACCTCCGCCTCCCCAAGGGCTGGAATTACAGGCAGATTTTCAGTATTACTAAGAGCTATGTAGGGATGGAAAGTGTGATACCTTTCCTCACTCATCACCTTCATCACAGCCAACAGCCCTGTAACAAAAGATGGGTTAACAAGAGAAAAGCATGATAAATTTAGATAATCAAAGTTTAACACAACATAGGAATCTTCAGAAATGAAGACCCAAAGCCCCAAGGAAAACTGTCTGTTTTTACGCTACACTTCAATCAAGAATGGACAGATGTATGGAAATGTGATTGGACATAAGGCTATGGCCTAATGGTAATAGGGCAGACACCCAGTAAGGCCTATCTGTTCAGATTCTTCTTGGCCTCTCTGTGTAGCATTCTTTCCTCCCAGGTAAGGCAGGACTGTTACAGGAAAGAGGTCTGGATCCAGACCCCAAAAGATAGTTCTTGGATCTCATGAAAGAAAGAATTCAGGATGCGTCCATAGAGTAAAGTGAAAGCAAGTTGTTAGGAAAGTAAAGGAATAAAAGAATGGCTATTCCATAGAACAACCCTGAGAGCTGCTGGTTGCCCATTTTTATGGTTATTTCTTGATGATATGCTAAACAAGGAGTGGATTATTCATGCCTCCCCTTCTCAGACCATATAGGGTAACTTCCTGACGTTGCCATGGCATTTGTAAACTGTCATGGTGCTGGTAGGAATGTAGCAGTGAGGATGACCAGAGGTCACTCTTGTTGCCATCCTGGTTTTGGTGGGTTTTAGCGGGCTTCTTTAACTGCAATTTGTTTTATCAGCAAGATCTTTATGACCTTGTGCCAACCTCCTATCTTATCCTGTGACTTAGAATGCCTAACCATCTGGGAATGCGGCCCAGGAGGTCTCAGCCTCATTTTACCTAGCCCCTATTCAAGATGGAGTTGCTCTGGTTCAAATGCCTCTTGCAGAATCCCTCTGGAATAAGGGTATTCAAGGGAGAAAGGCAAAGAAATAGGACTATTCTAGGTTTCATGACTTGCTTTGGGGCAGAGAGGTTCTAGTTTCTATGACCCACCTTGGAAAAGAGGAATTGCTTCATGGGAGAAAGACAGGCAGGGTGGGGAGACACGAGGATTTGGGAAAGGTCAGAAAGACCTTGCTTCTGGCTGGGCACAGTGGCTCATGCCTATAATCCCAGCACTTCGGGAGGCCATC
>NW_016107379.1:3615059-3616489 GCF_001604975.1 Cebus imitator | reverse complement strand
TAAAAATACAAAACATTAGCTGGGCATAGTGGCACGTGCCTGTAATCCCAGCTACTCAGGAGGTTGAGGCAGGAGAATTGCCTGAACCCAGGAGGCGGAGGCTGCGGTGAGCCAAGATCATGCCATTGCACTCCAGCCTGGGTAACAAGAGTGACACTCCGTCTCAAAAAAAATAAATAAATAAAATAAAATAAAATAAAAATGTTGGTAAAAGTTCCCACTTAAAAAACACTCACTCATTGAGGGGCTTCTTCCTCAGGAAGTTTTAGCTACATTATCCCCAGTAATATCCACCCAAAACATTTCCCTGATTTTAGAATATTATTATAATAGCCATGAAAACTTTAACAGGCTTTTAAAAATTGGCTTTATATTAGAATTTTCTGAATGACAGCAACATTTTGTCTAGATGCTGATACAATATCTAGCCTTCTGACCTTACCTAAGTGGGTAAGACCCTCGCCTCTTTAGAGAAAGTATTGCAACCACATCTACACACACACGTACACACATACACATAGAAATATATATAATGACCTGATGATTTGGTGATGACAGGCATGATTTATAAATCTCTAATGGTATAATCACACATCACTGAGAGACATTCGTGATTAGAAAAGTCATAGAGATTGACTATTCTGTCTTCAGTCCTTAAAGTCTGAACAGTTCAGGGAAAATAGAAACCTTTTACTTTTTTTTTTTTTTTAATTGAGACAACATCTCACCCCATTGCCCAGGCTGGAGTGTAGTGGTGTGATCACAGCTCATGGCAGCCTCAACCTCCAGGCTCAAGCAATCCTCCTGTATTAGCCTCCCAAGCAGCTAGGACTACAGGCACATGCCACCATGCCTGGCTAATTAAAAAAAAATTTTTGTAGAAACGGGGTTTCATTATGTTGCCTACACTGATCTCAGATTCCTGAAGTCAAGCCATACTCCAAAGTGCTGGGATTACAGGCGTGAGCCACCATGCCTGGCGTAAAAAACTTAAAAATTAGATTTAAAAAAAAAAAAACACAATGCAGCTGTGAATTAAATATTTAAACAGGTGGCCCAAACTAGAAACTGATATTTTAAATGTCATTAAGAAGCATACCCTCCCTTTACTAAGGCGAGATAAAAGCAGGTAGATTGATAAAGAGAACAGTCAAATTTTTCCCAGAATTAGTCTTGAACTCTTTTATTCTACAAGTTCATAAGCTAAAAATCTGTTCAAATCAAGAGTTGTCTTTAATTCATAGACTGCTGTCACCACCCTGTAATATATAGTGCTAAAGTTTATTTCTGCACTTTGAGCAGAGAGCAGCTAGCTGATGGCAACAATTCAAAAGAAAACAATTTGCTGACTAATTAGTAGCTTCAGTGCACTATGGCCTCTGTTAAAATCTCTTCAACTATAATGATGACTGTTATAACACATTCCTATT
>NW_016107379.1:3604422-3614004 GCF_001604975.1 Cebus imitator | reverse complement strand
CAGCTAATTTTTGTATTTTTAGTAGAGACGGGGTTTCACCATGTTGACCAGGATGGTCTCGATCTCTTGACCTCGTGATCCACCCGCCTCGGCCTCCCAAAGTGCTGGGATTACAAGCGTGAGCCACCGCGCCCGGCCTGCATATATATTTTTTTTAAGACAGGGTATCACCATGTTGGTCAGGCTGGTCTTGAACTCCCAACCTCAGGTGATTCACCCACCTTAGCCTCCAAAGTGATTGGATTACAGGTGTGAGCCACCACACCCGGCCTAATCCCATATTTCTTTATTTAAAAAGATTTTTACAGCCTGGCCAACATGATAAAACCCCATCTCCAATAAAAATTTTACAATTAGCCAAGCATGGTAGCACATGCCTGTAATCTCAGCTACTCAGGAAGTGGAGGTTGCAATAAACTGAGATCATGCCACTGCACTCCATCCTGGGCAAAAGAGTGAAACTCAGTCTCAAAAAAAAAAAAAAAAAAAAGAGTTTTAGAGATAGGATCTCACTCTATTGAGTGAGTGGTGCAATCATAACTCACTGCAGCCTTGAACCCCTGGGCTTAAGTAATTTTCCCATCTCTGCCTCCCAAAGCACTGAGATTGTACACATGAGCCACTATGGCTAGCCTAATATTTATTAAGTTAGAGTATATAAATAACATCTCTGAGATCTGAGAATTTTCTTGTTTGAGCATCTCAGGAGAACAGTGATATGGTTCTGAATCTGATGAACTTGAAGCTCTAGAGGAAGCATTTTTTGGAACCAGGAAAAGCCCAACTTATGAAGCTTTTATAAAAGACCTTAAAAAGCAGGTGATTTTCCTCTAGGAATGCAGTGGAATACAATTAAAAAAGAAAAAAATAGCAGGTGATTCACTTACCTACATGTGTTGAATAAATCAAGGAAAATATCTGTTTTCTTACTACTGACTGAAGTCTCAGCCTCTGAAAATTTCCTGTTAATCTGCTTTTTTGTGATGATAGGTGTCAACTTGACTGGATTAAAGAATACCTAGAGAAATGATAAAGCATTACATCTGAATGTTTCTGTGAGGATGTTCCAAGATGTGCAATTATACACCAATTCATGGACTGTAGCCAATGGTTTGGCTGGATGGTCAGGGACATGAAAGAAACTTGATTGAAGAACTGGTGACAAAGCAATTTTGGAAGGAGTTATGTGGCTAGACCTCTCTGAGTGGGCAAAAGACATGAAGATGTTTGTGTCCCATGTGAATGCTCACCAAAATGTCCCTTCAGCACAGGAAGACTTTGGTAATCAAGCGGGTAAGATGACCTGTTCTGTGGATATCAACTGGCTTCCTACCCCAGTCACCCGTCAACGGCCAATGGGCTCATGAACAAAGGAGCCATGGTGGGAGGGATGGACAATACACACTGGGCTCAGCATCATGGACGTTCACCCAGCAAAGTGGACCTGGCTACAGCCACTGATGAGTGTCCAACATGACAGTGGCAGAGACCAGCACTGAGCTCCTGATATGGCATCATTCCCCAGGATAGTCAACCAGTAACCTAGACCACTTTCCTCATGGAAGGGGCAGCATTTTATCTTTACTGGAATAGACACTCTGGATAAGGATGTGTCTTCTCTGCATATGGTGCTTCTGCCAAAACTACCATCCATGCACTTACAGAATGCCTTATCAGGCCGGGCACAGTGGCTCATGCCTGTAATCCCAGCAGTTTGGGAGGCCGAGGTGGGCAGATCACTTGAGGTCAAGAGTTTGAGACCAACCTGGCCAACATGGTGAAACCCCATCTCTACTAAAAATATAAAAATTAGCCAGGAGTGGTGGTCTGCACCTGTAATCCCAGCTACTCAGGAGGCTGAGGCAGGAGAATCGCTTGAACCTAGGTGGCAGACATTGCAGTGAGCCAAGAGTGCACTACTACACTCCAGCCTGGGTGACAAGACTGAAACTCCATCTCAAAAACAAAAACAAAAATACAGAACATCTTATCTACCATCATAGTATTTCACACAGCACTGCTTCTGACCAAGGAACTATGTTTGTGTGTATATACACGTATTAGGCAAATGACCTATTTTTGTTCCTCTCTTATTCTCTTATTATGTAACATAATATATATTGACTTTGTGTCAGTATTTAAGAATTGCTAATTTTACATCATAGTATTTAAGTTATAGACATCAGGAAAAGAGTAAACATCATCCAGGGGCTTTATTTCGTTTTTCTGGGGAAGAGATTCATGCATTTTTGGTTGTACAAAGATAGTTTTAACATGTTAAGTAAAATTATTGCTGCCTTGTTATCGTCTTTACTTGGAAATTAAGTATGTTTTAAGGAGATACATGTGGGTGCCAAGCTGACACTGCACCCAGCGGTTTCCACTTTTCTAAGATAAATTCTGGGCTGGACAGGTTGGCTTACACCTGTAATCCCAACATTTGGGGATGATAAGGTGGGAGGATCGCTGGAGCCCAGGAGTTGGAAATCAGCCTGGGCAACATGGTGAAATCCCATTGCTACAAAAATTAGCCTGGTGTAGTGGTGCATGCCTGTAGTCTCAGCTACTCAGGAGACTGAGGCGCAGGAACACCTGAGCCCAGGGAGGTTGAGGCTGCAGTGATCCGTGATTGTGCCACTGCACCACAGCCTAGGCAACAGAGTGAAACCTTGTCTAAAAACCAAAAAGATAAATTCTAAAATCCTACGCTACAACACGCCACATGATCTGGCCCTTCTCACTAGCCAGCTTTCACCTCTGACTCCCTCTCTCCCCTACTCCAGGTTTTGGAATCTTCTAATTGCCTCAGGGTGTTCACACATGGTGTTCCCTTAATTGGGAATGCTCTTCCCCACTTCTTTTCCTTTTCCCAAGTATCCAGGTCCTTGAGAAGACTTTCTCTGATCCCAGCACTAGGGAAGTGAGTATCTTAGTTACCCTTGCTTCTGCCTTCCTATTTTTCCTACTACGTATTTATTGGAATTGTAATTATGTCATCATATGAGAGATGATATATGTAATGTTTTTTTCCCCTCATTGGATTATAAATTGTATTGGGGCAGGCACTATCTCTATTTTGTTATTCGATGTACCTCCAGTGGCTAGCACAGTGCCTAATGTAAAGCAGGCACTCAATAGCTGCGAATTCACAAATATAAGGAAAGTGGAAAGCAAAGTTTTTACCCTCTAACAGATTAGAATCTTCCTGGGGACAGAAAACAAAATCCAGCAAACACTTGGCTGTGCCCAACTATGCCCAACAGTTCAATAATTAAGGACCAAAATGCCAGGTACAATGGCTCCCAACTCTTTGGTAGGCCAAGGCAGGGGATTGAGGCTGTAGTGAGAGGCTGGGCAACAGAGCAAAACTTGGTCTCAAAAATAAAAACGGCATGGCCAGGAAAAATATGATAAATCCAGGGTAAGATTTTTTAATACAGATTAAGGGATTAAGGTGATACCTTCTCCAATGATTAAAAGTCTCTAGAGATTTAGTCGTCGTCCTCTTCCTGTTTCGGAGAGGGAGACATAGTTACAAATAGAGATTTCCTTTATAGCTGTGAATTTATCTTACAAAAGCTGTGAATTTCTCTTACAAAAACTTTCCAGAACTTCTCCTATGTCTGTAGTTCCTCAAAGTAACCAGCTCAAAATAATAAATATGACAGAGGCATATTTATAGCACATTCAGCACTCTGCAGTCATATTTTGGGGTGGTATGTCCTGAACCCCATTAATATGTTTAAATTATAAAATTAATAAAGTATAATGTATATTTTTTTTTTCTTTTTTTTGAGACAGAGTTTCACTCATGTTACCCAGGCTGGAGTGCAATGGCGCGATCTCGGCTCACCGCAACCTCCGCCTCCTGGGTTCAGGCAATTCTCCTGCCTCAGTCTCCTGAGTAGCTGGGATTACAGGCACGCGCCACCATGCCCAGCTAATTTTTTGTATTTTTAGTAGAGACGGGGTTTCACCATGTTGACCAGGATGGTCTTGATCTCTTGACCTCGTGATCCACCCACCTCGGCCTCCCAAAGTGCTGTGATTACAGGCTTGAGCCACCGCGCCCGGCCTATTTTTATTTTTATTTATTTTTTTTGAGACGGAGTCTTGCTCTGTGGCCAGGCTGGAGTGCAGTGGCACAATCTCGGCTCACTGCACCCTCTGCCTCCTGGGTTCAAGCGATTCTTCTGCCTCAGCTACTCGAGTAGCTGGGACCACAGGCGCGTGCCACCACAGCCGGCTAATTTTTGTATTTTTAGTAGAGACAGGGTTTTACCATGTTGGCCAGGCTGGTCTTGAACTCCTGACCTCAGGTGATCTGCCCGCCTCGGCCTCCCAAAGTGCTGGGATTACAGGCATGAGCCACCGTGCCTAGCCAATGTGTATTTTTAAAAGTGAAAAGCAGGCCGTTCATGGTGGCTCACACCTGTAATCCCTGCACTTTGGGAGGCCGAGGCAGAAGGATCACCTGAGCTCAGGAGTTTGAGACCAGCCTGGCCAACATGATGAAACCCCATCTCTACTAAAAATACAGAAATAAGCCGGAATGGTGCTCGCCTGTAGTCTCAGTTACTATGGGCTGAGAAAGTAGAATCACTTGAACCCAGGAGGTGGAGGCTACAGTGAGCTGAGGTCGGGCCACTGCACTCCAGCCTGAGCAACAGAGTGAGACTCTGTCTCAAAAAAATAAATAAATATAATGTAATATAATATGATAATCAAAATATACACAAACACCTATATACATTAATACACACGAGAATAGATAAAAACCTGAAATAATATAAATGCCAAATCATTCACAGTAATATCTTTGGCTGGAAGGATTATGGAAACTCTCTCTTATCTCATTATTTAAATATATGACATACTTTTTATCTGTTTGAAACAGTAGTATTTTGCTCTGTTGCCCAGGCCAAAGTGCAGTGGTGCCATCATAATGCACTGTAACATTGAATTCCTGGGCTCAAGTGGTCCTCCTGCCTCAGCCTCTCTAGTAGCTGGGATTACAGGTGTGACCCACCTCACCCAGAGGAGGTGCTTTTTTGTGTTTAACCCAAGCCAGTCATTTATTCATTATTTAAACTGCGTAAATTATTCACTGAAGCTATAGAAATTAATTTTCTACCAGAAACAACCTTACACCTAGAGTCGTCCATACAAGCTCAGATCAAACTAATGCCTCTTGGAATTCCCTGTAAGAATGCCGCCTCAGGTTTAGTTGAACCAACACTGCTGAAACTTTTACTTTGCTCTTGGAATTTACCTTAAGGAGGACTCTGTTGGAATTCAAATTAGCTTCTTAAGCCTGTCTGCAATAATTCTTTTTTTTTTTTTTTATGGAACACCTCACGAATTTGCGTGTCATCCTTGTGCAGGGGCCATGCTAATCTTCTCTGTATCGTTCCAATTTTAGTAAATGTGCTGCCGAAGGAAGCACTGCAATAATTCTTAAAGCATGAGTCAGCACCACTGTTTCTACAGCTACTTTAAATCCTTTGCCAGAGTTTCATTGTTTTTACATTTGTGAATGTGCAAGGGTATTTTTTAACACTAATGATTCTTATCCAAGCTACATCATTTAAGTCATTTTTACTAAATCACCATGGATTTTTCAAAGCAGCCTATTTTAACCCATTATAACAGATTAGGCCTTATTAACTACTTTTACATAATAATAATCTCTGCAGTCTCCATCAAAGGCCTTTTCCTTCATAACTACTATTACAGTGCCCCCTGCAGGTCGCCAGGTAGAGGTGCATCCTGAGCAGGCATATTTCTTAAGGATGTTTGTAATTTTCCTTATGCCTCTTTAACAGATGGAATGAAATAATAACAAATTGAAATTTCCCTGGAACTTCAGATAAATTTATTTCTGTGTCTATAATCTTAGAGTTATATCAAGTTTAATCAGAGGTTTTTTTTTTTTGAGGCTGAGTCTTGCACTGTCGCCCAGGCTGCAGTGCGGTGACGCGATCTTGGCTCACTGCAATCTCTGCCTCCTGGGTTCAAGCAGTTCTCCTGCCTCAGCCTCCCGAGTAGCTGGGACTACAGGCATGCACTACCATGCCAAGCTAATATTTTTTAGTAGAGACGGGGTATCACTATATTGGTCAGGATGGTCTCAATCTCCTGACCTCATGATCTGCCCACCTCGGCCTCCCAAAGTGCTGGGATTACAGGCATGAGCCACCGTGCCCGACCTAAAGTTTTTTCAATTTTTTAATTATTATTATTATTATTTTTTGAGATGGAGTCTCGCTTTGTTGCCAGGCTGAAGTGCGGTGGCAAGATGGCACGATCCCAGCTCACTGCAACCTCCACCTCCTGGGTTCCCCCCGGGTTCAAGCAATTCTCCTCCCTCAGCTTCCAGAGTAGCTGGGACTACAGCTGCATGCCACCATGCCCAGCTAATGTTCTGTATTTTTTAGTAGAGACGGGGTTTTACCATGTTGGCCAGGATAGTCTTGATCTCTTGACCTTGTGATCTGCCTGCTTCGGCCTCCCAAAGTGCTGGGTTTACAGGTGTGAGCCACCACGCCCGGCCAGATTTGTAAAACTCTCATTACTTTTTCAATACACAAAAATATTACAAAGAAAACAAAACGTGTTTATAGTAGTGTTTCCCAGATAACAGCCTTAAAAAATAATATTTATCTAGGTGCAGTGGTTCTCACCTGTAATCCCAGCCTTTTGGGAGGCCGAGGTGGGAAGATTGCTTGAGCTCAGGAGATCAGCCTGGGCCACATAGTGAGACCACCCCCTCTGTCTCAACAAAACATCAAAAAATAAGCCAGGGATGGTGGCGTGCACCTGTTCCAGATACTCTGGAGGCTGAGGCAGGAGAATTGCTGACCCTGGGAGGTGGAGGCTGCAGTGAGCCATGCTCATATAATTATACTCCAGCCTGGGCAACAGGATTGAGACTCTGTCTCAAAAAAAAAAAATTATATTTGTTTGCCATTAGAAATAAATCATTTCTATAATTAAAAAATAAAATTCATCATATTATATTTTGAGTATGTTTGTATTTGAAGGTTTTTTGTTGGTGGTGGTTTTTCTAAGGGAGATGCCCACTCGTTGGTCCCCCTGGGGGCTCAGGCAGTGGACCTTGAAGGTTTTTTTTAATTGGAAGATATTTGAAAATGTGATATTTATGGCTCTGAAAATCCTTTATAGGTCCTGTGAAAAAGCAAGCATTCTGTTTCACTTTGGATGCTTTGAAAAGCAGACTGAAAGACAGCAGTCCACGTGCCAGAGAGAGACCTACCAGGGAAGTGTCTGTGAAGGATAAAGGGAAGAGAGCAGGAGTAAGCGGTAAGGAGAGGCTGCAGAAAGCCATGCTTCTCTGACACCCGGGGAAAGGAGAAAGGGAAGGATAGGCATCTCAGACTTCAGTGCAAGCTAAAATAATCTTAGCCAGGTTGATGGAGAGTCCTTGAGCCAAAGTCCCATCACAGGAATCCTGCATCTTGTAAGAATGGCCTAAGTTAATAGCCCCCCATGCTCACTGACGCTGTGGCAGAGAAGGTTAGAGGGCAGCAAAGTTCATAGAAGCTGGCTTTCAGCCAACCATGGGTCCCTAGCTAGTTTTTTTTGTTGTTGTTGTTTTTTGTTGTTGTTGTTGTTTTTGGGGGGTAGCTAGTATGTAGCTATAGTTTTTTTATTTTTAATAGAGATGGAGTTTCCCTATGTTGATCAGGCTGGTCTTGAACTCCTATCCTCAGGTGATCCACCCATCTCGGCCTCCCAAAGTGCTGAGATTACAGGCATGAGCCACTGTTCCTAGCCAGATATTTCTTTATAGCAGTGCAAGAACGGACATACACTCTCCCATGAGTCATTCTTGAGCATACAAAAACCAATAAATTCCTAAGGTTTTAGAAGCTCCATGCCAGGAACTCAGGACAAAGACTAAATTTTTATTTTCTTTTTTACTATACTACAGACCAATCCTTTATCTTTGACCACCGATTCCTTATAGCAAAAGAATCATAAGAGTTAAAAGACAGCGGCACATTTCTAAAACCCCATTCAGTCATTCATAATCTGTCCAGTCGTCAGCCTATCATATGAATATGCCTCCTGGGGCGTGGCCACTCAGGCTTCCATTTGATCTCTTCAGGTTTCAAAAGCAGAGTTCTTAGCAATATGTATCTTCCTTATTTCAGCCATCTGATATAATTGAGCTAAGAGACAATATCATCCCTTGCTTTGAGTTTCTTTGGAGGTCTTAATGAATATTGGATTTCCCTCATTATATAACCATTTATTTATTCCTTTACTCTCCTCTACTATTTCTCTTTATTGCCACTCGTACCCCAGATTTTTTGGCTTTGGAAAGAATATTTTGTTCATCTACTGTGCTGCTCTGGACTGCAGGCAGTAAAACTAGTGATGGGGTTCAGGATGCACTTCTCCAAAATAACATAGCACCTGAGCATTTGAGAAAACAGCAAAAGCAAAGAGGTCATTTTCACCTTCCCCTCACTCCTTTTCCCCTGAAGCAGGCCATAAACCATTGAAAGAATACTCTGGCCATCTGCCCTGAGGCAGGCCATAAAACCTGGTGTTCTTCCCTGAAGTAGGTCATAAGATCCCCATTTGAGAGGCCCCCTCCCCTTACATAGAGAAAAGGAACATCCTTACCTCTGAAGACACAAGGACACAGAGAAGAGCCTGAACTAACAGTCTATGCTAAGTTCCCCCGGCTTATTACCATTAGACCATACTCCCTTTGTATAATCATACTCCTGCATGACTGTCCACTCATTATCA
This sequence comes from Cebus imitator, assembly GCF_001604975.1. Lineage (NCBI taxonomy): Eukaryota > Metazoa > Chordata > Mammalia > Primates > Cebidae > Cebus > Cebus imitator. The sequence continues at coordinate 3,605,220 of NW_016107379.1, read as the reverse complement.
ACCCTACAACAATTGTCTTGCACCCCTTCATTGAAATTTCATTATCTACTGACTGCAAGAAGACCGAAAGTCAAATATCAAATCTAGAGCCCAGAGGAACTTTGTCCGAAGCCATTGATTTCCGCTTGGGCTCATCCAACGTCCAAAAAGAATCCTTTGCAAGCAATCGTCCATCTCTCAGGCTCATCCAAATAATCATTAGTGCCCTCAAAAGTACTTACATTCCTCCATCTCCCTCTCCCCTATGAAAAACTGTACATAAGCATCTGAACCTCATGGGGTTATTGGGTAATCACTCTCCTGTGATTTTCTCCAGGGCATATTAATAAATTTGTATGCCAGGAGCACTGGCCACATCTGTAATCCCAGCACTTTGGGAGGCTGAGGCTGACAGATCACCTAAGGTCAGGAGTTCGAGACCAGCCTGCTCAACAAGGTGAAACCTCGTCTCTAATAAAAATACAAAATATATTAGCCAGGCTTAGTGGCAGGTGCCTGTAATCCCAGCTGCTCAGGAGGCTGAGGCAGAAGAACCTCTTGAACCGGAGAGGCGGAGGCTGCAGTGAGCGGAGATGCTTTCACTGCACTCCAGCCTGGGCAACAGAGTGAGACTTGGTCTCCAAAAAGTAAAAATTAAAAATAAATTTGTATGCCCTTTTCTTCTGTTCATCTTTTCTTTTGCTAGTTCACGCCAGTGAACCTTTAGAGGGCAGAGCTTTCCCTTCACCCCTACAAAATTAAGGCAAGAAACTTAATTGTAGGAAATAAATATATAAGCATTAATTATATATATATATA
>NW_016107379.1:3601698-3603837 GCF_001604975.1 Cebus imitator | reverse complement strand
GAGACAACCCCAAATGGTTATTAGTATTCTAGACGTTTCAGTGAGTGAGGGGCACTAAAATGCAGTTTCAAAACTAAAAACATATCCATCGTAGCATATCCATTGTAGTATCGTAACGTTGCTACGCAACTCTTTTATTCTTGTAACCACTGCTGGTCTTAAAATGACCCTGTCAATCGTGTTCATTTTGCTAGCTTTGCATCTTTGTGACAGGTCGCTCAGCAGTCGCAGGCCACCAAAACGAAATTCGCGGCCCTGTGCAGTGGTGCCGGCACGGAGCCGCCTTCCGGGAGAAACCGCCAGCAGAAGAAAAGGATGAGCCGAGCGCGTGGCTGGGGACCGCCCGCGCCCGTCCTCAACCCCCTAGCCCCGTCCCTAGAGCACAGCGGCCCGTGCGCCGGCGCAGGCCCCGCCCCCTCGCTGGGCCACGCCCCCTGGTCGGGCCCCGCCTCGCCGCCGCCACAGGATCCGGGCCCTGCGCACCCGGCACTAGACCTCTAGTGCAGCCGGAGGCGGCGGCGGCGGCAGCATGGAGGGCGAGAGCACGTCGGCAGTGCTCTCGGGTTTTGTGCTCGGCGCACTCGCCTTCCAGCACCTCAACGCGGACTCGGACACGGTGAGCCGAGGGACGGGGCGGGGTCCGGCGTCGCCTGGGAAGAGCCCTGCGCGCGGCCTGCCTCCCCGCAGTTGCCCCGGTCCTCGCCCGCGGGCACCCCCGACGTCACCGCGCCTCCTCCCGGCTGTCGCGGCTCTGCCTTCTGTCCCCCTCAGCGGTCCCTCAGATGTCGCGTGCCCACGAAGTCGTCTCCAGCATTAGCCTTCCCTTTGCTACCCTCCGTGTATTTCCCTTTTCCGACCCAAGTGTCCCACAAGCCCCCATCTTGCCTCAGCGCCCCTTTCGCTGTGGAAACTTGGGCGTGAAAAGATGGAAAGTTCATGGAGCGTCCTCCCGCTGCTCTGCGGAGCCTGCGGTTAACTTTCCGTTTCTCGCGACGCCCGACAGGCGTTTGCAAAGCCAGCCGGACTTTTTCGTGCAGGGCAGCGCCTACGCGGGTTTGTGAGATGGTAGGATGGTGAGGGAATAAAAATGATGTTGCATCCAGTGGCTCTTTTTTGGCAAATCTTAGTGGATGGAACAGCTTAATCTGGTATATAAGATAACTTTTTATTTGCGTTATTAAATTTGTTAAAACAGTTTTTTAAAGTACATTGCCTATTTTCTAGAAGTTTTGTGAATCAAAGAAACACTGTAAAACTTTGAGCTCGGAAGTAGTTTATGTCCTGTAGTACTTTCAGTAACTTGCAGAAAGAAATTCTAAGCATCTAAAATACACCTCCCTGCTGTGTAATACAGTTAGGAGAATATCCTGCTGTACAATGCCTAGTAATTTTTGCTAAGTTCATTTTAAGATATAATGTCTGTCTTAACAATTGCCTTAATATAGGTGGGGCGTGGTGGCTCACACCTGTAATTCCAGCACTTTGGGAGGCTGAGGCGGGTGGATCACCTGAGCCCATGAAGGGACAACGTAGTGAGACCCAGTCTCTACAAAATATAAAAATTACAAAATTGCTTTCTAGCACAATCCTAATAAAGGTTAGAATTGGTATATTTTATTTATACAATTTCATATAACCTTATAAATACCCAGTAAAGAGCAAATATATGACAATTTAAAATATATGTGTAGCTGTGGAAATTATTTTTGAATGTCTTTAGTGTAGGTAGAATGGGTCCTTAAGTCCTCTGTAGCTTAAAGGATTAGCCCTTGGGAAGTACCTGAGTGCTAGAGAGACCCCTGTTTCTCAGATCTTTTTGTGAATGTCTGAATGTCTTTAAAGGATGGTTTTTCTGGGTAGTTGCACTTGCATTGCCCCTGCTTCCCTTCCCTGAGTTTGCCTTTGGGAGTATTAAAATCAAGAATGCTAGATTCTGGATATCTCCCCCGCGTGATTCCAGTAAAGACTCATATTATGGAAATACTCCTTTTTTACTTTTAGGGGGGAAAGCATTATTTATAAAGAATATAAAATCTTCCTGTAATCCCAGCACTTTGGGAGGCAGAGGCAGCAGGATCATTAGAGCCCAGGAGTTAAAGACCAGCCTGGGCAACATAAGGAGACCTCATGTCTACAAAT
>NW_016107379.1:3599180-3601221 GCF_001604975.1 Cebus imitator | reverse complement strand
ATTAGCTGGGCATGGTGGCGCGTGCCTGTAATCCCAGCTACTGAGGAGGTTGAGGCAGGAGAATTGCCCGAACACAGGAGGCGGAGGTTGCGGTGAGCCGAAATTGCCCAATAGAAACCAAACCAGGGAAAAAAGAGAGAAAAAAAAAAAAAAAAAAAAAAAAAAAAAAAACCATAAAATCTTCATTGTCTGTCAAGCACTTTGGATCTTTAAGTGTGCCTAGAGAAATTTAATTCTCCAAAACTCAGATAAATTACCACTGGGGTGGCAGAATACAAGTAGTTTTAAAAGAATTAGGCGCTCAGCACTCCTTTTAGAAAGCAGACTCTGAAATTGAATTTTAATGTTTCATATTGTGCATGAGTTTTAATCAGAAAACACTAATCATGTCATTTCATAACTTTGAAGCTTTCTCTAACTCCCAGAAGCACATGTGGTTAAATCCAGACTCTTTGGCTAGTCATTCGGGGTGTTCCATTATTGGCTGGCTCTAATTTATCTTTGATTTCCTTCTGCTCCAAGGCAAAGTGCTCTACTCATTGCTCAGTGTGTGCTCATTTCTGGCTTTAAGTCTTCTATCCTTACAAGTGTGCTGAGTGTTCCATGCCCTGCCTACACAAACATTGCCCAGCCCTTTAAAGTCTAATCTGTGCTTGCTCTCCAGGGCCTTCTCTAATTATTTCGGGCCAGACTAATCTCTTTCCCCTTCCTCCCCTCTTTATTTCTACTTTTTTTCTTTTGAGACAGGGTCTTACTCTGTCACCTGGGCTGGAGTACAGTGGCGTGATCGCAGCTCACTACAGCCTCAACCTCCTAGGCCTAGGTGATCCCGAGTAGCTAGGACTATAGGCTTGTGGTAGCATGCCTACTTTTTTTTTGTTTGTTTTTGAAGAGGGGTTTTACTGTGTTGCCCAGGCTAGTCTTGAACTCCTGGGCTCAAGCCATCTGCCCACCATGGTCTTCCAGTGCTGGGATTACAGGTGTGAGCCACTGTGCCTGGCCTTTTCTCATTTTTATTTATTCTTCATGTTTCCCAAGTAAGCTAGAAGCATCTTAGCTTACTTGTGCCTCCAAGTATATGCTACCAGTTGGAGGCACAGAACTGGTGTTCTGTGTGTGGTATTCATGTGCCTCCAACTGGTAGCATATACTTGTATATGTAGTAAAATATCCAGGAAATACTGGTTAGTTAAGTGACTGAACAGTAATTCTATCAGTGTATTCCATATACTGCCTCTTTATCTTCATAGGAAGGTTTTCTTCTTGGGGAAGTTAAAGGTGAAGCCAAGAACAGCATTACTGATTCCCAAATGGATGATGTTGAAGTTGTTTATACAATTGGTGAGTCATTTATTTTTCCTATATTTGAGTCATTTGTGTCTCCTGTATATGATAGTTTATGCTGAAAGGGGTCAGCATAAGTGGTTTTTTGTTTGTTTGTTTTGAGATGGAGTCTTACTCTGTTGCCCAGGCTGGAGTGCAGTGGCATGATCTCGGCTCACTGCAACCTTTGCCGCCCAGGTTCAAGCGATTCTCCTTCCTCAGCCTCCCAAGTAGCTAGGATTACAGGCGCCTGCCATTGCACTCAGCTAATTTGTTGTATTTCTAATAGAGACGGGGTTTCACCATCTTGGCCAGGCTGGTCTTGAACTCCTGACCTCGTGATCCACCCACCTCTGCCTCCCAAAGTGCTAGGATTACAGGCGTGAGCCACCACACGCAGCCAAGTTACTGTTTTTAAATCGAGACATATAGAGGCTGGGCGTGGTGGCTCACACCTGTAATCCCAGCATTTTGGGAGGCCTAGGCAGATTACCTGAGGTTGGAAGTTCAAGACCAGCCTGGCCAACATGGTGAAACCCGTCTCTACTAAAAAAAAACAAAAATTAGCCAGGTGTAGTGGTGTACGCCTATAATCCCAGTTACTTGGGAGGCTGAGGCATGAAAATTACTTGAACCCAGGAGGCAGAGGTTGCAGTGAGCCAAGATCATGCCACTGCACTCCAGCCTGGGCAACAGAGTGAGACTTTGTCTCAAAAAA
>NW_016107379.1:3593538-3596835 GCF_001604975.1 Cebus imitator | reverse complement strand
CCTGACCTCAAGTGATCCTCTCGCCTCAGCCTCCCAAAGTGCTGGGATTACAGGCATAAGACGCTGTGCCTGGCCAAATGTATATATTTTTGACTTACACAAATGGGATGTTACTATATGTGCCTAATATCTCCCAAGATATCAGTAGTACAGAATAGTATCTGTGTGTATAACTCATCACTCTTTCTTTTTTGTTTTTTTGTTTTTTTTTGAGATGAGGTCTCACTCTGTCAGCCAGGCTGGAGTGTAGTGGCACAAACACTGGTCACTGCAGCTTCAACCTCCTGGGCTCCAGCAATCCTCCTGCTTCAGCCTCCCATTTAGCTGGGACCATAGGTATGCACCACCATGCCTGGCTAATTTTTTATTGTGTGTAGAGACAGGATCTCACTTTGCTGCCCAGGCTTGTCTCAAACTCTTAGGCTCAAGCATTCCTGCCACCACGGCCTCCCAAAGCGTTGGGATTACAGGCATGAACCACCATACTTGGCCCATCATTCTTTCTGCTGGCTGCATATATCCTATTATATGGACATACCATAATTTAACCATCTAAGAATGATTTTCTATTTTTCTTTTTTGTTAACATAAACTATTACCATGAACATTTTTTTTTAGTATTGTACATATCTTTGTGCCTTTGTCTGAGTGATTACTGGAGGCAGACTAGCTGATTGCCTTTTAGAAAACTTATGCCGTTTTAGGCTTCTCCACAGTATATAAAAGTGCCTAGGTCCCCATATTTTTCTGAGGCAGACTCTCGCTCTGTCGCCAAGGCTGGAGTGCAGTGGTACGATCCTTGCTAACTGCAACCTCTGCCTCTCAGGTTCAAGTGATTCTCCCTGCCTCAGCCTCCCAAATAGCTGGGATTACAGGTGCCTGTCACCACACCCAGCTAATGTTTGTATTTTTAGTAGAGATGGGGTTTCACGATGTTGACCAAGCTGATCTTGAACTCCTGACCTCAGGTGATCTGCCCGCTTCAGCCTCCCAAAATGCTGGGATTACCGGTGTGAGCCACTGGGCCCAGCCCCCTTGCTCTTGCCAACACTAGGTGTTATCAAATCTTTTAATCTTTGCCGAAGTTGATAAGTGAAAAAATAGCATTTTAATTTGCATTTCTTAAGTACAAAAGAGGGTTTTTTTTTTTCATATTTTTACTTTTTTTCTTGGTCTTTTTCTTTGAAAAGGATAGGCCTGTTCCATGCTTTGACTGCATTTGTACTAGAATATTTTGCTTTTAGTGATTCGTAATCATATTACTTAAGGAAATTGGGCTTTTGTCATATGTTTTATATATATATTAATACAGTTTATAATTTTTTTCTGCCAATAAATACTTTAATGAGAACCAAGGCCTGTAACATATATAGCAGTAACCACCCTAGCCTATGCCTTCTGCTCTAGCCCAGGTCTGGGGCTAACCAATTACATTTAACCCACATTTGGAAAGCAGGCCGTTTTCAGTGTTATCCATCAGTATCCATTGTCATAGAAGACACCAATCTGGGGCTAGAGTCTCAATGTTAACACTTTCTCTCAGGGAAAAGTTAACATGGTAACACAAACATATAAATAACTTTGACCCATCCTACTCTTCTTCCATCAGGAGGCCCTTAGGAGACCAGTGGTTTGGTAAACACTTACAACTTTATCAAATATATTCAAACATGGGAAAGGGGAAAAGGAATAGAAAGGCTGGCAGGGCTGGGCTCACGTAGAATTAAGTCCTTAGATTTGAAGCCTCTTGAGCTGCTTATATGTAATTTAAAAAATGATGTTCCAGGGTCCAAGCCAAAGCCAGTTTGGCCAAAATTCTTTATAGAGTGCAAAAAATCCCTCATGTTTCTACATCTTTAAAATAACATCCAAAGTCCCCTTGTAGAGATCCACATGTCCCATGATTTCCCTCTGGTTAATCATGCAAGCGCATACCACATCAACCAGATTAGAGGCAAGAGCCCCAACCAAACCACATGTAAAGCCGGAAACAAAGTGAGTTAAAATTGTGTCTCCCATCATTCCTGACAATATTAAGTGCTTCTTAGTAATATCATAGACTGGTAGCTCTACTCCCACAATGACGGCAGCATGCTGAACAAGTTGGAACCACACCCCTCCGCAGACCCCAGTGCCTTCCTATTGGTATATATCGATGAAGCTGCCAATCATGCCCCCTTGGAACAAGCTTCCTTGAGCCTGCATTAGAATCTTTAGAACATAGGTGAGATTGGCTATTGTGGAAGATATCACTCCTGACACTACCCCACAGATCATGTTAATTAAAAGAGTTTCATCTTCTGAATGTTCTACAAATAATTGCTTTAAGTTTTGGTAAACCTGAATTTTAATGGTGCCATATTATGCTTGTCTTAGCAAAGCAGGAGCAATTCCTGAATACAGAGCCAATACACCTTCCTCTTTCAGATGTTTCACTGGAAACAAAGGGTGAAACATCCCTCTATGTTTTGTTTCTTTTTGAAATGAACATCATTGCTTTGGCCTTGAACCTATAGCCGTGTTTTGGTAAGATCCATAGTGAAGTTCCAAACTCAGCAATGATAGAGGCAAGGCCACCAAATACAAAGAGTTTCCAATTCACAGCAGACATCTCATGGCTTACAGTGGTACTTTCCTGCTGCTGTTCAGGCTCATCGGACGACTAGGAAACTGAGGCTTCCACAGTCAGAAATGCCACCGCAGCGCCAACCCAGAAGCATTGAAACCCTGTAGTTTATAATTTTACTGTAGTTTTTTGTTGTTGTTGTTCAGACACTTGAGTTTTAAAAGCAAGCCCTTTGTTGCCCTTGAATTGATTAATATTCTGGAAAGAGCAAATCAGATTATTCCAAAGGAGCTTGTATCAATGGCTGAGAGGTTTAAGGCACATCAACAGAAAAGAGAAATGGAAAGAAAAATGGAAAGACCTCAAGGAAGGCCCAAGAAGTTTCATTAATGTCTTCTGTACTAGTGTGGTAGAGAATTCAAGACCAGAAGTATTGGGCATACAGGCAGTATGAAGAGAACAGACTGATTCTTAAAATAATAGTGTTTGAGAATGTAGAATTCAATATTTTATACTTTAATAAAAGCAGAAGTATTTAAACTTGAAAAAAAAAATCAAGTCCTGGCCGGGCGCGGTGGCTCAAGCCTGTAATCCCAGCACTTTGGGAGGCCGAGGCGGGTGGATCACGAGGTCAAGAGATCAAGACCATCCTGGCCAACAAGGTGAAACCCCGTCTCTACTAAAAATACAAAAAGTTAGCTGGGCGTGGTGGTGCGTGCCTGTAATCCCAG
>NW_016107379.1:3575742-3593388 GCF_001604975.1 Cebus imitator | reverse complement strand
AAAAAAAAAAAATCAAGTCCTTTATAGCAATATAAGATTATTTTTAAAAAATTAAAAAGTAAAAGCAAGCCCTTAGAGCATTAGTATGCTACCCAAAGTATCTAACATGCGTCTGGGTATTTGATTTAATTAAGCAAATGTTTACTGTGGAACTACATTGTGGTATTAGGTACAGTGCTAAGCTCTAAGGTATTTGCTCAAATTATTTTGAATGTTGGATTCTCACAGATGTTTAAACAGGTAAAATCCAAGATCAACATATTCTTCCATTGCTTCGGTTAAGGAGATTTTCATCATTTTCAATTCCTTTAGCAGGTAATTTTATTAATTGGGTAAATTTAGAACACAGCCTTTTTAGATCTCAGCAAAAATGTGGCAACTTTGAATTTATCTTTTGTGTTGGAGTTATTAGACCATTATTTAGAGGAATTATAGCGTTGTGGTTCCAGATAAGGCTCTGGGTTTTGAACTCCGGCCCTACCACTGGATTGGGCAAGCCACTTATCTCTGTTGGCCTGTTATATCATCTTTGAAAGGGGAATAATGATAGTATATGTTTCAGATTTTTTCTGAGGTTAAAAATCAGATAATCAGTGGTAAAGTACTTCCTAGCATGAGGTAAAGGCTCAATATGTATTATTCAAATGATCGTTAATTGAATTAATGTAATAACTAAAAATCCTTTTTTTTTCCCCCAGACATTCAGAAATATATTCCATGCTATCAGCTTTTTAGGTAAGTAGTAGTGCTAGTAAGAGTAAGTAAATGATCCATTGTGTAAATTACTTACTCTCTGCAGGTGAAATAGTTTTTAAAACTAACAGATTGTCTTAATTATCAGCTATGCATGGTGGTACTGATTAGAATGGAAAGGTTTTTTAAAATAGCTGAAAAATCACTTGTGCATTGTCAATCCTAGTAGTTCTTCTCTGTATTTATATTACTTTAAGCTGATCTTCATTACCTTTCCCAGGTACCAGTTTACCTTGAGGATTGCTTTTCCTTCGCACACCCAGTCACCTCATTGCATATTATAAATTCAGTAAGTGAGGTGTTCTTGTACATTATCAATAGCAGCCCTTTTTTCTACCCTTTTATTCCAGCATATTTTAGCAACTTGTTTCTCACTTACTGTCTTTTTTAGTGTTATCTTTTGTCTGTTGGCTGGTTATGTTCTTTGTTTTTCTTTTTGAGACAGGTTCTCTGTCACCCAGGCTGGAGTACAGTAGTGCAGTCATGGCTCACTGCAGCCTTGACCTTCTGGGCTCAGGTGACCCTCCCCACCTCAGCCTCTTAAGTAGCTGGGACCACAGGCATCAGCCACCACACCCAGCTGATTTTTGTATTTTTGGCCATGTTGCCTAGGCTGATCTCAAACTCCTGAGCTCAAGCCATCCTCCTTCCTTGGTGTCCCAAAATGCTGGGATTACAGGTGTAAGCCATGCATTCAGCTGGTTATGTTCTTTAACCCATTTCCTATTGCTTTTCTAGGGTGAAAACTTGCATTCAGTCCTACAGATAGTCATAGTACTGTTAGCGATAATGCATTGTATATTTTTTAGCTTTTTATTGAGTATAACATACACATAGAAAAGTACACGAATGAATTTCACAAAGCAAACACATGTAATCATGTAACCATAGCATGGTATAGTTTTAATGAAATGGTTTTATGATTTATATAGATCACACAAGAAAAATCAGCACAAACAGCCTGGGCAACATGATGAAATACTGTCTCCACTAAAATTACAAAAATTAGCCAGGAATGGTGGCATGCATCTGTAGTCCCAGCTACTAGGAAAGTTGAGACAGGAAGATCACTTGAGCTCAGGAGACAGAGCTACAGTGAAGTGAGGTCATGGCACTGCACTCCAGTCTGGATGACAGAGCAAGACCCTGTCTCCAAAAAAAAGAAAAGAAAAATCAGTATAACTATCTTACAGAATGTCTACTGTATACATCTTTGAAGTTGTATAAGAATTACAGTGGAGCATATGGTTAAAGTGAGAAATAACTGTAGGCAATAGCAGAATAAAGGAGCTTAGTGTGGCCTTAAATTGCTATGCCAGGAAAAGGTACAGCTCCTATACTGCCATATGTGTAATGGATATACAAAAATATTTTTTAGATGACTGAGGAATTCTTAGTGGATACTCATAAAAAGGACTTTATTGAAGGATCTTGTGGACCAGTAAAGGATTTAAAGGAAGAGTGAAAAGTGATTAAGTATCTTTTTCAACCACATTAATGATTAGACCAACTTAGTAGAGGCTAAGACCTGAAGAAACCATCTAAGTGATGAGAAACCAGTGCCTGAGCCTTTTAGCTCTTCTTACATAGTTGGGCGGGGTGGGGGCGCACACAGGGCGGGGACAGCATTAGGAGAGACATGTGAAATACCTCTCATTCAGAAAATAACTACATACTTCATTAAACAACACAAGAATAGGCCTGAAAAGTTCATGATTTAACCAAGGCCACAGATCTAGTTAATGGTAGAGCACAAACTAGAAAAATAAGGATTTCTCGAGCTCTAATCCATCATCATACTATGCAGTTTCTTCCTCTTCCTGCTCTAATACAGGGGTTGCTAAAATAGAGCCTCATGACGTGTTTTTATATGGCCCTGGATCTAAGACTGTTCATTATATTTTTAAGGGTTGTAAAACAAAGAGGAAAAATATGCAATAGAGACTGGATGTGGCTGTCAAAGCCTGAAATATTTTCTATACAGTCCTTCACAAAAAGTTTAACCCTGTGCTAAATACATTGTGAATCAAACTTTTCAACTGAAATACACTGATTTGGTTACCTCAGAATTCTGGAGGAAGTACTGGCCTACTGAAACTCAGTGTACATATATTTTTTTTCTTTTTTTTTTCTTTTTTTTTTCAGACAAGGCCTCGCTCTATCGGCCAGGCTGGAGTGCAGTGGTGTGATCTCAGTTCACTGCAACCTCCCAACTCCGACATTCCAGCCATTCTCCCGCCTCAGCCTCATGGGTTAGTCAGGACTACAGGCATGCACTACCACGCCTGGATAATTTTTTTTTTTTTTTTTGTATTTAGAGATAGGGTTTCACCATGCTGTCCAGACTGGTTTCGAACCCCTGACCTCAAGTGATCCACCCACCTCAGCCTCCCAAAGTGCTGGGATTACAGGTGTGAGTCACAGTGCCCAACTTCTGAAACTTAAAGTCAGTTTTTTAAAACTTATGCAGGCGGGTCATGGTGGCTCATGCCTATAATTCCAGCACTTTGGGAGGCCAAGGTGTGGGTGGGTAGATCGCTTGAGCTCAGGGAGTTGGAGACCAGCCTGGGTAACATGGCAAAACTCCCTCTACAAAAAATACAAAAAGCTAGCTGGGCATGGTGACATGTAGTCTCAGTTAGTAGGGAAAGTGATGTGAAAGGACCGCTTGAGGGCAGAGGTCAAGGCTTCAGTGAGCCTAGATCACACCACTGCACTCCAGCCCAGATGAAAGAGCGTGAGACCCTGTCTCAAAAATAATTAGGCAATTGACATGAATTCTGCATATCAGTTTCTACATAAAATACCACCCCTTTCATCTTCTCCCCAGAAACTTCACATAAACCTAGTGCTTCCACAGATGATGTACACTGTTATCCTATTGTTTCTTTTTTTTTAAACCTGGTATGTAGCTATATCCTGTTGTTAATCTTACCCTAATATACTGCTTTATTCTCCGATTTGAGGAGCTCAGAAGTGGACTATTCTGGGAAAATATAGGAATAAATTCTTGTATTTAGAGAATTTCTTGTATTTTCACATTGGAACTGTAAGTAGACAAAATATTGTAAATATAAATAGACAACACAGTCTGCTCTGTTGCCCAGGCTGGAGTACAGTAGTGTCATCTCATGTTACTTTTACAAACTCTGCCTCTCAGGCTCAAGTGATCCTCCCACCTCCCTCTCCCTAGAAACTGGGATTACAGGCACACACCACCACCCCCCAGCTAATTTTTGTATTTTTTTGTAGATGAGGTTTTGCTACGTTGCCCAGGATAGTCACGAACTTCTGGGCTCACACCATCCACCTGCCTCAGCCTCCCAAAGTGGTGAGCCACCATGCCCTGCCAAAAATTATTTATAAAGGATTTTGCATAACATATTTCACCATCATAGAAAATATTGTTGATCTTAATGAATGGTAAAAAGAAGAAAATATTATTTGTAGTCTCTGTTATTGGAAAGGAAAGAAAGCTGGAAGTAGAATCTTTTTTATTTATTTATTTATTTATTTTATTTTTAGAAATGGGGTTTCACCATGTTGGTCAAGATGGTCTTGAACTCCTGACCTTGTGATCCACCTGCCTTGGCCTCCCAAAATGCTGGGATTATAGGCATGAGCCTCCACGCCTGGCCTGGAAATAGAATCTTTTAGAATTATCTTTTGATTCTTCCTACATCTTGGATATTCCAACTCCTGAGCAAAGACTACTATTCTAAAGCAAAACCTATTTCCTTCCCCCACCCCGAAAAGTCCAGCCACCTCCCAAAATACATAGCTTTTGTAACTAGCAGTGAATAAATTGCCCTTTTGTTATTGTGCTTTATTACTGGTTATACATTCTTTTGTATGTATCAATGTTGTAAAAAATATAAATGAGTAAAATGATTGAATTGTGAACTGGCTATGTGAACTTACATTTTAATACCTGTATTTCATGGATAGTTTATTGTTTTAGGTTCAAAAAAAGTGATTCTCCAAATTTGTCTCTTAAGTTATTCCTTTTTACTTTTCGTTGCTTTATGGACTATGTTTCTATCACTTCAAGTCAATTTGAGTACTTTCTCTACTATTTATTTTAGGACTTCATCTGACAGCCAAACAGATATATGAACTTTGGGTAGTTTGGGTTAGGAATAACTAAAATTTAAAATACTAATAACATTCTTTATATTTTTAGTGTATTCTGAAATACCTTTAATTTTGGCTTTTACAGCTTTTATAATTCTTCAGGCGAAGTAAGTGAGCAAGCACTGAAGAAAATATTATCAAATGTCAAAAAGGTATTCTCTCATCTTCCATTTTTGGTGTTATCTGCATTATTTTTGGTTCTTAAAAACACACAGCACTTTGTTAAAATTTTTAAGTGGTGTTTGACATCATGGTATCCTGTAAAGTAGGTAAGAAAAGGCTTGATCTTCCCAGAAATTCAAAGGAGTTGCTCTGAAAATAAAACTAGTAATTAAAAATATTAATTTTATTATCTTGACTATTATAATTAACATTGATCTCTTTCTCTTATATTTCCACCATACCCCTTGGCGCTATCATTTATTCTATGGCCTAAACAGTTTGTTATTTTACTTAGCTGCAGTTTTTGATTTTTTTGTTTGTTTTTTTGAGACGGAGTCACACACTTGTCACCCAGGCTGGAGTGCAGTGGCCTGATCTCACCTCTACCTCCAGGCTCAAGCAATTCTCCTGCCTCAGCCTCCCAAGTAGCTAGGATTACAGTTGCCCACCACCACACCTGGCTCATTTTTGTGTTTTTAGTAGAGATGGGGTTTCACCATGTTGTCCAGGCTGATCTTGAACTTCTGACCTCAGGTAATCTGCCTGCTTCAGCCTCCCAAAGTGCTGGGATTACAGGTATGAGCCACCATGCCCAGCCTCAGTTATTATTTTTGATAGATACTGCAGGGATGTTTCCTATATAGCCCTGAATTTGAATCCTCTGCAACATACTTCATGTTTGGTTAAAAGTTGTTGAATAATCAAAATGGATTTTTTCCCCAAACACAAAATTTTTTCAAGGCACTACTTTTTCTCTGAAAACTCTCTGATTTGAAAATAAAAATAGAGGCCAGGCACAGTGGCTCAAGCCTGTAATCCCAGCACTTTGGGAGGCTGAGGCAGGCAGATCACCTGAGGTTGGGAGTTCAAGACCTGCCTGATCAACATGGAGAGAAACCCCATCTCTACTAAAAATACAAAATTAGCCAGGTGTGGTGATGCATGCCTGTAATCTCAGCTACTTGGGAGGCTGAGGCAGGAGAATCGCTTGAACCTGGGAGGTGGAGGTTGCAGTGAGCTAAGATCGTGCCATTGCACTCCAGCCTGGGCAAGAAGAGCGAAATTCTGTCTCAAAAAAAAAAAAAAAAAAGAAAAGAAAAGAAAAATAGATTCATTGAAAGATGTTTCTTTCAAAAAACATGTTTAGCTGAAAATGCTTGGTTTTCTTTTTCCCAATTATTATTTGAGTATTTAAAAATATACCTGTAAAAATGCCTTGTTTTTAAAAACCAACTTTAATTTCCTCAATTTAAATGTGCAAATATAAAATTTAGTTGCTGAAACTCACAGATCTCTAAGCAAAGCAGTTGCTTTTCTCTTTGTCCTAAGTAAAGGAGAATTATTTTCTGACTTAAAGGTTTAGTAATATTAACACATTCGCTTAGTATGTTGTAGTTTACAAAACTCTTTCATGTGATCTTAACCTTGAAACCTACTTTGTCGGGTAGGTGATATCATTCCCATATAAATTTTAGGTAAAAGCTGTAGGGTTCGGGTTAACTTACTTAACAAACCAGATATCCATACAGGCAATCAATTTATTTTCAGGGAGTGATTGCCTTTTAAGTGAGTCAATGGCATTGATATTTCGTTCATTTAAATTTTGACTAAAGATTAAGATTGCAAGATAGCAAATGCTGTAAAAGAAACTAAAGGAAGTCAAGAATTTAATTCTTCCTTTTAATCTATATTGATCAAAATTATAGCCTTTTAAATGCATGGAAAGTAAGTCAGTTTGTATATTTTACAAAAGTAAAGCATATGGGAAAGTGTATTCTTTGTTTATATATGCCCCAAATCTAAATAATTAGCCATTTTAAGGTTGTTTTAATTATAATAGTAAGACATATAATTGTAACTATTAAGATGTATATCCTTTTTTTCCTGTATTTCAGAATGTGGTGGGTTGGTACAAATTCCGTCGTCATTCAGATCAGATCATGACTTTTAGAGAGAGGCTGCTTCACAAAAACTTGCAGGAGCATTTTTCAAACCAAGACCTTGTTTTTCTGCTGTTAACACCAAGTATAATAACAGAAAGCTGCTCTACTCATCGACTGGAACATGCCTTATATAAACCTCAAAAAGGGTAAATATTGGCCAGTCACTGGCTGTTAAACTATTAGAAAAATATACCTATTATTTCGTACTTTTTGCCGCTTACAAAGTGTTTTCATATATTGTCACATCAGATTGTCACGATAACCCTCAGAAGTAGATCTTACCATCTGTTAATTATAGGTAGGAAAATAAAGGTCAGATAAGGAAATTAGGAGCCCAATGTGGAATGATGACTTGTATTCTGGCACTGAAGGGGATTTGCTCTTATTTACTATTTAACGTGGAAAAAAAATTGTTTTATATTGATAAAGGATATAATTTAGAATTTAAGCCTAGATACTTGAGCAGCTTTTCTATAACTGAGCAAAGAAACAAAGTAGTTCTTAATGGTACACTAAAATGAGTCTAACCAGGGACCCCCCACAGGCTGTATATAGGAAACTACATTTTCATGGAATGTGAGAATTAAGTTAAAAGAGTACCAACTAAGGATAATTTTATTGTTCATGTAAGATAGGGTAAATCTCAACATTAATACTGCCTTATTTATATGTGTACTAATCAAAGGAGCCGTTAAACTGTTTTTCCACACCATTATACTAAGCACATTTCACAGCTTTACATGCCATCTGGGCCCAGTGTGGTGACTCACGCCTGTAATCCCAGCACTTTGGGAGGCCAAGGTAAGAGGATCACTGGGCAACATAAAGAGACCTCATTGCTTCAAAAATCTTAAAAATTAGCCGAGTGTGGTGATGGGCACCTGTAGTCCCAGCTTCCTAGGAGGCTGAGGCAAGAGGAATGCTTGAGTCCAGGAAGTTGAAGCTGCATTGAGCTGTGATCACACCACTGCACTGCAGCCTGGGCAAGAGAGTGAGACCCTGTCTCAAAAAACAAACAAAAACCAGTTGTCTCAAGTCAGTAAATTATATTTTGGATAAATAGTAAAGAATGGGTTGGGGAGTGTGTTTTTTTAATTTTGCAAGGGACAAGTAGTCTATTCTAGCAGTTAGACACTAATCTTTCTCTGCATTCTAAATTTATACTCTAAAGTTTTATTTTGTCAGACTTTTTCACAGGGTACCTTTAGTGGTTGCCAATCTGGGCATGTCTGAACAACTAGGTTATAAAACTGTAGCAGGTTCCTGTATGTCCACTGGTTTTAGCCGAGCAGTACAAACACACAGGTAAGATTCAACTGCTTTCTCACAAAACGTATATTCATCTTTGAAATTAATTTTCTTATTTCTCAAACAACAGCAGAATAAAAATGAAAGGGAAAACTAATCCATTATTCAAGTAAACTAGGGTGTTTTTACCTTCCCCTATTCCTCTTAGTACTTGTCTACTTACAAGATACAAAAAAGGTTGTGGTTAGTCCAGGCCTGGTGGCTCACATCTGCCATTCCAGTGGCTGAGGCAGGAGGATCACTTGAGTTTAGGAGTTGGAGACCAGCCTGGGCAATAGAGCAAAACCCCATCTCTACAAAAAAATTAAGAGAAAAAAAAAATAGTGAGAGGAACTTGTTGCATGTCCTGTAAAGTTTAACATATCTATTTTAGATTAGAATAAGTATATAGCCTAAAAATTATAATTTTCTAAGGCAGTGGTTCAGATTAAAGGTATGAAATCAGGTATTTGTAAAAATCAGACTTTAGCCAAGACTCGGTCACACGATAGGCTGCTTAGATACAACTTTTTTTGTGGCCATTAAGGAAGTAATGTCAAAAACAGCAACATTGGTCCTACAGGATACCTACTAGAGTGTAAACTTTATGAGAATAAGGACCTTGTTACTGAATGGAAAGTCTTGATTGTTGTCAAAAAAAAAAAAAAAAAGGGAAAAAAAAAAGAATAAGGACTTAGGTTTTACTTACTTTTGTGTCCCCACAGTGCTAGCAGTATAAAAGCTGAATACCATATTTCATTGATTCTCAGATGCACATTTTTCATATTTATCTCTGAAATTGGGATGTCTTACAAATCATGCCTTCTTCGAATTACTTTTTTCCTTCATGGATCATAAAATAATGATGCCTCATTCAATTAATGGTAACTTAAATTCAGTAAAATATTTTTAAAAATTGACTCTGGTTCCCATTGCCAGTAAAGAGACCTTTTTTTCCTTTCTTCATTTTTTTTTTTTTTTCTAAGATGGGGTTTCACCATGTTGGCCAGGCTGGTCTTGAACTCCTGACCTCAGGTGATCCACCCAACTTGGCCTCCCAAAGTGCTAGGATTACAGACATGAGCCACCACACCCAGCCTCTTCCTTCAATTTTTATCTATTTTTATGCAATCTTCCTCCATCCTCGCCTTTTTGGGATACCTGGCAATAGTACTTAGGAGACTAAAAAGTTTGCTAATGTGAAGATCAATGAAGTAGGTTTTGTGGTTGGTTTTTCTGTATACACAGAGATTGACAAAATTATGGTTCCTACAAAACCACTAAAAAGAATCTTCCATTTGCTCCTTGACTACGAATAAGTTTTTCACCTTATCATTAAAATGTTTTGTGTATTTGCCTGAGGAAGTGGTAATTTTTTACAGCTCTAAATTTTTTGAAGAAGATGGATCCTTGAAGGAGGTACATAAGATAAATGAAATGTATGCTTCATTACAAGAGGAATTAAAGGTAAGTTAACATATCAAACACTTCAACCACTTCTAGATAGAGTTGATATCAAATTAATGATTTACAATTTTTAGGGATAACCTGACATCTTGATTAGATTAATACAGTTATGAGTTACTTAATGAGGGGTATACCTTCTGAGAAATGTATTATTAGGCAGTTTTATCATTGTGCAAATATCATATACTTACATAAACCTATATAGTATATGTATTTTTACTTATAGTTTCACATGTCCCCAAGTCATTACTGAATATCAATCATTTACCCTATTTGATCTGTAATGCCAATATCAAGTGCTATATATCAGCTTTCTATATGTGCTCCATTATAATCTTGTGACCCCATCATAGATGCTGTCCCTTGTTGAACGAGATGTTATTTCTTTAGCTTCATTGACTGAGATGTATTTCTTTAGCTGTAGTAACAAAGATTGCAGTCTCTGGCTTACAACAACCATGGTTTGGTCTTGCTAACGTTATATCTTGGCTGTAGCTCTACTCCTTTTCTGAATGTCATCTTCATCCAAGATCCAGGGAAAAGGAGTAGCCCTTATTTGGGATATGTTCTCATGGCATAAGGCAAAGAGTAAGAAAGCTAGTGGAAATTCAAAACAGCTCTTAAAACTTTGCTTAAAACAACCATGTCACTTCCACTCAGCATTGCATTGGCCTGAACACATCACATGGTAATAGGCAGGGATATGTAATCCTTCTTACAGAATAGAGGGAAGTATACTTGGGAACAATACAACAGTGTTAAGTTCTATCTCATGAGTCAGTTCAGGTCCTTTGAGAACTAGATGTCAAGATGGGGATTATAAGTGCAGGAGATTTATTGGGCCTGAGAAGGATAAAGAGGAAGCAAAAAGAGGCAGGAAGAGCCTTTAGAAAACACTGCAAGTCTGACCCCTGAGAAAGGAGATGGGGATAACAGGACACGTGGTTAGAAAGAGTCTCAGACAGCAGTGCCATTTTAAGAAATTTCCACTAGGCTGATGGGGAATCCTTGAGCAAAGTTGCCCCAAAATTGTTCTGTAGGCACGGACATGCACTAATACCTGCACTGTGCTCAGTCATTGGCTAGGAACAGCCCAGGGTGGCTTAAGAGCGAACACAGTGGTACATCCAAAGCTGGGGCTAAGTCAGCTATGCTTCCCCCAATTGGAGATCTGAGGAGTATATTTCCATGGCTACCATACTCATCAGTAGAGCACACTAACAGAAAAGCATTTGAAACATTTTGATTCATATTATACTATTCGTTCATATGAATGCTACAGGAATTTTAGATGGTAGAAACATCCAGAATCTCACCATCTTCTTTATTTTTTTGAGACAGTGTCTTGCTCTATTACCCACTGTAGTGCAGTGGCACAATCTCAGCTCATTGCAGCCTCCACTTCGTGAGCTCAAGTGATCCTCTTCTCTCAGCCTCCAGAGTAGCTGAGACCACAGATGTGCACCACCACGCCCAGCTGATTTTTTGTACTTTGTGGAGACAGGGTTTCACCATGTTCCCACGCTGGTCTCCAACCCCTGAGCTCAAACAATCCACCCTCCTTGGCCTCCCAAAGTAGTGGGATTACAGGCATGAGCCACCATGCCTAGCCTGGAATCTCACCATTTTAACATAATTATTTTCATTCTGCCTTGTGCTCCAGTTTTTCCTTAATATATGTATACTTTGATATAGTTGACAGTCATGGTGACCTAACTTTGTGTCATGATTTTTTAAAAACTTGATACATCAAAAATTGTTCCTGTTTCTATATATTGTTAATTTTTTTTTTTTTTTTTTTTTTTTTTNAGACGGAGTCTCACTTTGTTGCCCAGACTGGAGTGCAGTGGCATGATCTCAGCTCACTGCAACCTCCGCCTCCTGGGTTCAAGCAATTCTCCTGCCTCAGCCTCCTGAGCAGCTGGGATTACAGGCACCCACCACTATGCCAGGCTGTTTTGTATTTTAGTAGAGACAGAAAAAAAATCTTCAATGTGTTGGCCAGGCTGGTCTCAAACTCCTGACCTCAGGTGATCTGCCCACCTCTGCCTCCCAAAGTGCTGGGATTACAGGTGTAAGCCACCATGCCCGTCCTCTTTATTTTTAATGGCAGTATATTTAATAGAGCAGTGTTACGGAAAAATACCAATTTGGGGCAAGGCGTGGTGGCTTACCCCTGTAATCCCAGCACTTTGGGAGGCCGAGGTGGGTGGATCATGAGGCTAAGAGATCTAGACCATCCTGGCCAACATAGTAAAACCCGTCTCTACTAAAAATACAAAAATTAGCTGGATGTGGTGGCATGTGCCTGTGGTCCCATCTACTTGGGAGGCTGAGGCAGGAGAATTGCTTGAACCCGGGAGGTGGAGGTTATAGTGAGCCAAGATTGTGCCACTGCACTTCAGCCTGGCAACAGAGCGAGAGTCCGTCTCAAAAAAAAAACAAAAAAACCAACTTGGGCTAAAATAGGGAATGTAGAGGTATATCATAGGAACTATAGACAGAAAGCAGTTGAACTCTAGTAAGGAATTGGAACCAGGAGCTAGAATGCCAATAGAACTTTCTGTTTCTGCACATTGCTATCCTTCCAGACCTTTTTGTTTCTTCATCCACTTGCAGGGCAGAGAACAGCCAACCCACAGTTCCTTCATTTAGATCTCTTTTAGAACATAGGATTTTCCAGTTGGCTATGTAATACCTTCAAATTGCCAGGCAAGAATCTAATTGTTTCTACTTGGGTCAGCTAGGGTGAAAGGTGGGTACAGAGGTTACCGGCAAACTGTTATGTCAGGGCAAAAATGTTCATAAAAAGTAGGCTTGGCAGACATCCTAAAAAGTATCCACTAAAACAGGCAAACAGCTATTACCCTATAATTGGAAATAAGTTTTGTTGTTTTTTTTTAATATTCTCCCCTTCCCCAGTTGTTCCATGTTATACTAAGAAACATCATCTTATGTAGATTTTTGTTGTTATTAAAATACATTCCCAAATGGAATTATGGGGTCAAAGATTATTGGTATGCATACTTTTTAAAATTTTTTGAGACAGAGTCTTGTTCTGTCTCCCAGGCTGGAGTGCAATGGCGCGATCTCAGCTCACTGCAACCTTCGCCTCCCAGGTTCAAGTAATTCTGCTGCCTCAGCCTCCTGAGTAGCTGGGACTACAGGCACACACCTCCACACCTGGCTAATTTTTTTTGTATTTCAACAGCGACGGGGTTTCGCCACGTTGCCCAGGCTGGTCTCAAACTCCTGAGCTCAGGTGATCCACCCATCTCGACTTCCCAAAGTGCTAGGATTACAGGCAATGAGCCACCACACTTGGGCCAGTATTCATACTTTTAAAACTAAAGACAGGCAGAATTGGTCTGCTTTTCAAAAGTAGTTTCTCTTACAGGAAAAAAGTCTTCAATAGTATCCTTTCATAATAGTAAGATACAGTCACTTTGTTTTTACTTACTGTTTCTTAGTGTTAAATGTATGCATCTGTATTTTTTGTTTCAAAGTGAGTTAAATTTTTTCCTTTATTTTTGAGGAGGTCTCACTGTATCGCCCAGGCTAGAGTGCAGTGGCGCAATTTCGGCTCACTGCAACCCCCGCCTGCTGGGCTCAGGCAATTCACATGTCTCAGCCTCCCAAGTGTCTGGGACTACAATCATGCATCACCACACCTGAATAATTTTTTATGTTTTTAGTAGAAATGGGGTTTTACCATGTTGCCCAGGCTGGTCTTGAACTCCTGAGCTAAGGCAATCTGCCTACCTCAGCCTCCCAAAGTGCTAAGATTACAGGTGTGAGACATCACGCCTGGCCCATGAGTTAATATTTCAGTTCATTTCTGTGTATTTTCAACGAAATAACTGGCATGATAAAAAAAAAAAACTGTATAAATGAGAAGTTACTACATCTGAAAAAGCATTTTATAACCTATAAGCCTTGTTTATAACCTACAAGTGCTTGTTACTGAGGTCCTCCAGAAAATAAATAAAATTTATATAAAAGCAAATAGTTTTTGGCATTATATGCCACCAATGATTTTATATTATTTGTGAATCTAGATGGTATTGGTTCAGAGCTTGAAATCTTATTTATGCCCTTAAATTATTTTATTTTGCAGAGTATATGCAAAAAAGTGGAAGACAGTGAACAAGCAGTAGATAAACTAGTAAAGGATGTAAACAGATTAAAACAAGAAATTGAAAAAAGGAGACGAGCACAGATTCAGGCAGCACGTAAGTAAAAAATGAACACATCTCAGCCCAGCGCGGTGGCTCACGGCTATAATCCCAGCACTTTGAGAGGCCAAGGTCGGTGGATCATTTAAGGTCAGGAGTTAAAGACTAGCCTGGCCAACCTGGTGAAACCCCACCTCTACTAAAAATACAAAAATTAGCCAGGCATGCTGGCCCGAGTCTGTAATTCCAGTTACCCAGGAAGCTGAGGCGGGAGAATCCCTTGAACCTGGGAGGCGGAGTTTGCAGTGAGCCAAGATTGTGCCACTGCACTCTAGCCTGGGCGACAGAGCCAGACTTATTCTCAAAAAAAAAAAAAAAAAAAAAAAAATTAACACATCTCTCCTTTCTGTGCTTTTTATTTATTACTAATCTTGTTTTTGAGACGGAGTCTCGCTCTGTCACACAGGTTGGAGTGCAGTGGTATGATCCCAGCTCACTGCAACCTCTGCCTCCTGGGTTCAAGCAATTTTCCTGCCTCAGCCTCCCAGAAAGCTGGGATTACAGGTACCCACCACCATGCCCACCCATTTTTTGTATTTTTAATAAAGACAGGGTTTCACCATGTTAGCCAGGCTGGTATTATACTCCTAACTTAAAGTGATCCACCCGCCTCAGCCTCCCAAAGTGCCAGGATTATAGGCATGAGCCACTGCACTCTGCCCTTTCTTTGCTTTTAAAGAACATAATATGTAATAGCTATATTGCTGACATGAAATAACACAACTTCAATTTTATCTTAGAATACTGTGGTGTATAAATTAGAATTTAAAATTATATATGTTATTCTCACTTTAGAGAATTCGATACAACTGTTAATAAATCTTTTTGACTTAATTTTACTTATAAATAGTTAATTATAAAAGCTTTGTA
This sequence comes from Cebus imitator, assembly GCF_001604975.1. Taxonomy (NCBI): domain Eukaryota; kingdom Metazoa; phylum Chordata; class Mammalia; order Primates; family Cebidae; genus Cebus; species Cebus imitator. Next base: position 3,578,537 of record NW_016107379.1, on the reverse strand, counting down.
GAAGAAATGTTATATGTTGAACTATTATTCTATTTTGTTTAGGAGAGAAGAACATCCAAAAAGACCCTCAGGAGAACATTTTTCTTTGTCAAGCATTACGGACGTTTTTTCCAGATTCTGAATTTCTTCATTCATGTGTTATGTCTTTAAAAAATAGATATGTTTCTAAAAGTTACTGTAACAACCACCACCATCTCAATGTAGTAGACAATCTGACCTTAATGGTAGAACACACAGACATTCCTGAAGCTAATCCAGCTAGTACACCACAAATGATTAAGCATAAAGCCTCAGACTTAGATGACAGATGGCAATTCAAGAGATCACGGCTGTTAGATACACAAGACAAGCCATCTAAAACAGATACTGATGGTAATAACCAAGAAAAAGCATCGAAAATGAGCAGCCCCGAAACAGATGAAGAGATTGAAAAGATGAAGGGTTTTGATGAATATTCACGGTCTCCTACATTTTGATCCTTTTAACCTTAAAAGGGTTTTTTTTTTAATTTGGCTGATGTGTAAAGCCAAACTTTTCTATTGTTTTTACTATGTTGAGCTACTTGCAGTAATACAGATTTCATTTGTTTTCACTATGTTCACCTGTTTGCAGTAATATACAGCTAAGTCTTAGTGCATTTATTTTACAAAGTACTTTTTCAAACATCAGATGCTTTTATTTCCAAACCTTTTTTCACCTTTCACTAAGTTGTTGAGGGAAAGGCTTACACAGACACATTCTTTAGAATTGGAAAAGTGTAAGACCAGGCACAGTGGTTCACACCTGTAATCCCAACACTGAGGGAAGACAAGGCAGGAAGATTGATTGAGGCCAGGAGTTAGAGACCAGCGTGGGCAACGTAGTGAACCCTCTCTATTAAAAAAGAAAAATATTGGAAAAGCAAGAATAGCCTTATTTTCACAATGTGGAAAGAAATTTATATGAAAATTTATCTAAGTCATTAAAATTCTTAAGTGATAATTTTTTATAAGCACATTATGGCTAGAGTTGCCAGATAAAATGCTGGATACCATGCAATAAATTTGCAAAATATGATCTAAAATTTAAATTTGTCCTACATTTGTACTTGCTAAATTTGGCAGCCTTAATTAATTATTACACAACTATAACACAACACAATCAGTAATCTCTCCTCTAGTTTAGAGTCCTCTGCATGAAATTTAGCAAATCCATAATTTTGAGTTCAGTATAAGCCTGGTAATCCAGTGTGTTTGGGTTAGGCCAGGGAACTCAGAACTGATACATATATACATACATGTCTATCACATTCAATGTCTGTTAGGCCTAAATCATCTCTTTATGTAAAAGACACTACTGGTTTGAGGATAGACTTATCTAGGAGTATTTTGTCCTCCTATGACAGCACCACTATCCGTCCCAGTGTAACATTTCTACAAAGGGAAGATTGCTTAACCAGGCATACTTAGATTTGCTAGTTCGAATATCATTCTGAGCAGTTTTAACTCCATTCAATTGAACAGTATATTTTTGTATGAGCTACTTGGGGACCAGATATAAATGACAATCACACAGAACCGCTTTTATTCAACATGTAAAATGTGATGAGTGTTAACATTTTAAATAAGTGATGTGCTTAATGGACACTGACTGGTATGAAGGGGCAGTGTCACACCTTACCTCACTCCTGAAACGCTTCTATCCAAAGGTTGGTTTGAGTCAGTATTAGCATCATACAACCATGTATTGTAAGGTAAGTTTATTGGTGGTAACATGATAGAATTTATTCCCGATATCTGATATTACAAACTTTAGGGTCCTTGAGATATGCAGGATCCTTGTATGTAACTGGCATAAACCCTGTAAAGAGATAAGTAAAGTTCTTGACAAAACATAACGAGCAAACTTTCAGCTAACTCAATTCAGTTGTTGAGGTGCTCTTTCTTACCCAATATTTGAGCTCTCTTAATTGCTTTTGTGATTTCTTTCTGTTTCTTCCCACAAAGACCTGTAAAATAAAAAATAATCTTATTCATAAAAAATGTCAGTATTTAAAGTTCACTTTTTTTTTTTTTTTTTGAGACAGAGTCTTGCTCTGTCACCCAGGCTGGAGTACAGTGGCATGATCTTGGCTCCCTGCAACCTCCACTGCCCAGGCTTAAGCAATTCTCCTGCCTCAGCCTCCTTAGTAACTGGGATTATGGGCATGTGCCACCACGCCCAGCTAATTTTTTGTATTTTTAGTAGAGATAGGGTTTCACCATATTGGCCAGACTGGTCTTAAACTCCTTACCTCAGGTGATCCACCACCTTGACCTCTCAGAGTGATGGGATTACAGGTGTGAGCCACAGTGCCTGGCCTCACAACAATTTTTAAAGTCAAGGATTGGTAAATCATTTTTGTCAAGGGCCACAATAATAATAATGCAGGTTTTGTGGGCCATACAGTCTCTATCACCATCACTCAACTCTGCTGTTATAGCACAAAAACAACATATGGCACTATGTAAACAAAACTACAAAAACAAGTCGAGTTGGGTGCAGTGGCTCATGCCTGTAATCCCAGCCCTTTGGGAGGCCAAGGCAGGCAGATCACCTGAGGTCAGGAGTTCAACATCAGCCTGGCCAATATGGAAAAACCCTGTCTCTACAGAAAATAAAAAATTAGCCAGGCGCCTGTAATCCCAGCTATTCAGGAGGCTGGGGCATAAGAATTGCTTGAACCCAGGAGGCAGAGGTTGCACTGAGCTGAGATTGTGCCTCTGTACTCCAACCTGGATAACAGAGTGAGACTACATCTCAAACAAAAAAAAAAA
>NW_016107379.1:3568681-3574987 GCF_001604975.1 Cebus imitator | reverse complement strand
TTTTTAAGCCACAGTCTCACTCTGACACCCAGGCTGGAGTGCAATGGCCTGATCTTGGCTCACTGCAACCTTCACCTCCCAGGTTCAAGCAATTGTCCTACCTCAGCCTCCCGAGTAGCTGGGATTACAGGCATGCACCACCACATCTGGCTAATTCTTTTGTATTTTTAGTAGAGATGGGGTTTCACCATATTGGCCAGGCTGGTCGCAAACTCCTGACCTTGTTATCTGCCCGCCTCAGCCTCCCAAAGTGCTGGGATTACAGGCATGAGCCACCACACCAGCCTTGATCCCTAATTTCTTAAGGCAGCCCTCCAAAAGTAATGAGACAAAGGTAGGAAAAAAAATATGAATTCAAAATGGGGACGAGAGCCAACCTACAGCTAAGCTTTGTACAGTCTCTTTTCGGTTATCTAAAATTCTACTCACCCAAACTACCTTTAAAAATTCCTAAATCATTTGCTTACACAGATAGGGCTATGTAAAAAAATAAAACAGTGGTGATAAATTTGAGAATAAAATAATGGAAAAATAATTTTAAAAATTCCCAAATCACATATTCTTAAATTTAAGATCTAGGAAGAAAAATATAGTATTATAGCAGCTTTGCTTCTTGCAAAGTAGGGGAATCCAGGAATTCCCTTACTTCAAAACTCACTTAACTGATACCAATTCATCATAATTTCTGAATTCAGAGTAATTATTATCTAATTGTTTTGTCCTACAGCAGAACTCTATTCAAGTAACTAAAATAAAAGATGTTAGAGTCTAATATCAATTCTCATTTAAAAATTATAATTTGGTCATATTTGCAAGTGCCTTCCTAACAGAAAAAAAAATTCTTACCAGGTCCTCATTGCTGGATACCTGTTTATATTGTGAACAACCTCTTCTCCACAGCACTGCGATTAAACAGAAACAGCAATTAACCATTTCTTTTTCTTAGGTGAATAGCTAAAGATTTTTTGTTTTTACGGAGACAGGATGAATTAAGGGACATAATATAAAAGAATGGTTTTATATTCGTTATATTCAGAATGACTGGTTAAGTATCTTTAAATTTGGGACAGAGTAAGACTTAACATGGGTGTGCATTCCAGGGCTTTGGGGGGAAAGCACATGTTTTTCCGCCCATACAACCACTCATCTGCTCTCTTTCTGACATTTATTCCCTTCATTCCATGGTTAGAGAAAATGCTTAATGCAAATTCTTACGGGAGAAGCCATAAAAAGGCACTGCCATACCAAAAAGAAAATGAGTAACAGACCCGTCCAAGAGATAACTTATAGAGAAGCACAGAGAAGATAAAATTGCAAAAATATAGATGTGAAGACCTCTGTCACAATTTCGTTCTGTTTGGGAACCTTAGACACCTGAATTTGCTGCTGGGCGACTAGGAAATGTCCCTTCCTCGCTAAAATTATCCAGAGATCTCTGCTTTTTTAAGAACCACTCCAACTTCCTCATACGTTTAAATACTTTAAAGGAGTGGACTAGACGACAGTAAAACTAGCCATGGACAGTTACAGATTCCCATCCATCTTGGAGAAATTTAATCGCCTAGAAACCAGAGTCGTTTTGATAACAGTGACGACTCCACCAACCATTAGGACTAAGGTCATGCCTGTAACGCTACAATGGAGCATAGGATATGGAGACCTTACCCGTGTGAATCCCGGGATGTGTAAGGCTGACAGCAGCCGTTACCAGGTGTGTCAACTTATTCCTCCCTAGACCACCGCAAGCAGCAACCATAGAGGCCATGATTCCGCGTCTCCTCCACTTCCTTTAGTTCCAAGTCGTTCCGAAAGGTCCCTTCCGCTGCTCTTCCCCTGTTGGCTTGAGCACCCCGTTCAAAGGTTCCGCAGGAGAACGCTGAGGACCCGCAGGAATTGATGAGGTTTTCAATACGCATGCGCAGCACCCTTCGGTTCTGGCCCTTGCTTGGCGGTAAGTCACGTGACGCTTATGATTGGACAAGGAAAGGGCAGAAGTTTATGCTTGCTTCCGGTCCGCAAGCCCTGAGAACTAACTTGGGGGCTTTTCCCAAGGTGTGTGTAAAGGCGAGCGCCCGCCTCTCTCTCTCCCTTCCATTCGGGTTTAGCGTCTGGGTCACTGAGAATGACTTCTGAATAGGGCCCTGGGCCCTTGCCATGGATGAAGGTGGTTCCCGCATCCGCCGGCGGGTGTCTCTCCCCAAAAGGAAACGTCCAAGCCTGGGGTGCATTTTTGTCATTCCCACCGAGGCCGAGCTCGAGCGCGGAGATGAGAAGAAGGAGGAGGAAATGGTGGCTGAGAACAGGCGGCGGAAAACTGCGGGCGTAATACCGGTCGAGGTACAACCCTGTCTACTCTCAGATTCCCCTGATTGTCTTTTCCTTGGAGGTGGTGATACAAACCCGGACCTCCTACGTCGCATGCCCACTGACAGAGGGATGGGATATCAGGTACTGAGGGCTTGGAACTTGAAACTGCAAACGTTTGGCATTCTTCCCAGATGCAGAGTTGACCAAGTTTTATCGTCGCCTTACTTTACTTCTCTCGTCTTGGTTACCACCGTTAATCGGCACTTAGGAGTTATTGATTGCCTTGTTATCTACATTTCTGTATAAATATGAAATGTAAACCCCTAGACATAAAAGTTGTACACACAGCAAATAAATGGCATGACTGAGACGCAAATCTAGGCTTCCAAATAACAACAGCTCCTACTGTACAAATAAAATCTGCTGTTTATTGAAGACCCGTTATGTTAAGCTAGTTACATTATCTAGATTTTACGACAGTAATCAGGCCCTGAATAGTTGAGATACTACAGTTCTTACTCCATTTTACTATAATCACTTTACTATATTGCTGCCTCCAAGTTTACGTCTCTTCTGTGTAGTAGACTACCCCAAGTCTGTGGTCAGATTCTCAGTCTCAATTCCAAATTCCTAAGAACTCCTTCGAGTGTCTACTGGTACAGCCATGATTCTGTTACAGGCCAGTCTCTGTATATTGGAGTCTGGGAGGGCAGAGCTGCAGGTATCAGAACCATCGAATGCGCTGACATTTCGTATATATCTACCAGTCTTCCTGTTGTTTTAGTACAGGTTTAAGAATTAGAATCTGGCCGGGCGCCGTGGTTCACGCCTGTAATCCCAGCACTTTGGGAGGCCAAGGCGGGTGGATCACGAGGTCAAGAGATCGAGGCCATTCTGGCCAACATGGTGAAACCCCGCCTCTACTAAAAATACAAAAATTAGCCGGGCGTTTGGCAGGCGCGTGTAGTCCCAGCTACTTGGGAGGCTGAGGCGGAAGAATCGCTCGAACCTGGGAGGCAGAGGTTGCACTGAGCTGAGATTGTGCCTCTGTACTCCAACCTGGATAACAGAGTGAGACTACATCTCAAACAAAAAAAAAAAGTGCCATTTGTATACTTTTTTTTTTTTTTTTTTAATGATGAACCCAATCAAGAAAAAAGGGGGACAGGTCGGATTTGGCCTATGGGCCATAGTCTGCTCATACCAAGTTTAAGTATCAATCTAGGAATGAGTATGGGATATTCCAAAACATCAGAAAACAGTTCTTAAAGCCCAAGTTTTCTATATAGTTAAACTCTGCATAAGACAGCAAAATAATAATCCTTTTGGCCTAAGAGGCTTTTTCAGAATACCTAGCTCTAGTCCCTCTAGTATCTGATCTAATAGTAATTTACAGCACAGTTTGAACATTTGACAGTTTTCTTAAATGACAGAAGTAGACTGATAGAATTCTTATTTGCAGTTAAATTCCCATGATAAAAAACAAAATACCTGTAATGTGCCTTCCATAAATGCATCCAGTAAATGGAGAAACAAACTGGGACAAAAGCTGTTTTGGAGTTTTATTTGGAGGGGAAAAAAAAAATATTTGTTATTTATTCCTAAATGTGTAAATTTCAAAAAACAGCCTTCAAGTTATATAAAACTTTACTAAATTTCAGACACATTTCATAAAATATGAGAAAAAATATTGTTATCCATCCTGTTATCTTCTGAAGTAATATTTTCTATCCAGTGTGTCAAAAGTCTATATATAATTAAATAGCAGATAAATCAGCATATTCATTCAATGCTAAATCTGTTTTCTTGACTTCCGCAGATAGCTTTCTTAAACACTGCTGAAACGAGCTACTAAAAAATTTCATCTATCAGGACAGGCTATCGCATTACCCTCTGATAATAATCATTAAGACAAATTATCAGAGGGTAGTGAGATTTTCAGGAGGTACAAGTATACCAGGCATTTGCTGTAATTTATGTTTTATTAATTTAAATACTTCTTTAGAACTTTCTAGGTGCTGGTCATTGTTCTTAGCACTTTGCGTAATCTTCCTAGTATGTGTGTTTTTGTAATTTCTTGGTTTTCCCTCAAAGGCAGCTATCACCTTATACTACTGTCAATATACGGAATTGGGTTTTTGGTTTTTTGGGGGTTTTCTTTTGAGATAGTTTCTCTCTTGTCACACAGGCTGGAGTGCAATGACATGATTTCAGCTCACTGCAATCTCCGCCTCCCAGGTTCAAGCAATTTTCCTGCCTCAGCCTCCCATGTAGCTGGGATTACAGGCATGCACCACCATGCCCAGCTAATTTTTGTATTTTTAACAGAGACAGGGTTTCACCAAGTTGGCCAGGCTGGTCTCAAATTCCTGACTTCAGGTGATCCGCCTGCCTTGGCCTCCCAAAGTGCCAGGATTACAGGTGTGAGCCACCGGGCCCAGCCAATATATAGAATTCTAGTGCCATTCACTTCCCCCAAATTTGAACTTCTAACTTGCTGAGAGTGAGACAAGAGATAATATGTGAAGCAGTGATATGGATGGTGAGGTAAAGAGATCAGCTTCACCAGATGAGCTTTTTCCAAAGTTCTGGCCCTCACCAATTGAGAATCACCACCATAGTGAGCTATTAAAATGTGTGGGGCAGTGAAAAAAAAAAAAAAAAAAGTGGAAATAATAGTAAATGAGGGAGAGCCAAGGTGCTTTTACTTGAATAAAGCAAAGATAAACTTATACGTAGAATTATAACCAGATTTGAAATTCGAGGTTATTAAAACAGTTACCTCCACAAAAGCCTGCTATAAACTGACTTTGATTCTCTTTAAGCAGATCTATCAGAAGCAGAATCCTAAAATATAGTGAAGTAAAACCAGATCTCACCTGTACATTCTTATAATCTACACGCTTTCCACACAAGATACACTTCTTAAGTGGTTCTTTATAAGGGTTTTCCATTGGAATGGGCTAGGAAAAAAAAAACGGAAAGTCTGATAATAGGATGTGTTCATTCTGAATTTTAAAAGGTTACTATTCTACATTCAAATCCATTCAAAGGATTAGTTATACCTTTCTTACGGTGTACATATTTTGTACAAGCACTTTATTTTGTTTCAGTTTAGCCTATAAATTAACTCATGGGAAGATTCTGGAATAAAGTACAATCTTTGTAGAATAAAAGGGTTTATGGCAGAAAAATAAATCATGTCTGATAAGAAAGTGATTGTTTCAATGCTTTGCCCAGATTGTAGATAATGAAAAAAATTTTAGATAACATGCCATTCTTAAATGAGTGCAATCCCTAATTTATCCATCCCCATGTCTCTATCAAGTATTTTATCATTATTTTTATACACAGATAATGGCCCAAGACTTACTATAATAAAAGGTTCTTTATCATCCCAGACTACTATATAGTTTGTATCCACCTGTTTGGCTTTTCTATTATCACTATTGCCTTTAATGCTTCTGTCACAGTGCCTTCCTCCTACTGTCAGTATGGCTGTCTCCAGGATGGAGGTTCTTAACCTAGAAATGGCTTTTGAAGCCCATGACTCCCTGTAATTATATGCAAAATTTCAAATCAATGAGACTGTGTGCCTTTTTCTGTAGAGACGATCCATAAATTTGATTAGAGACAAAGTGGGATTTATGAACTAAAAAGAATAAAGTCCCTTTACTTTCTTAAAGTACAGTGGGTGGACAGATTACCAAGACACATGGCTCAGAGAAACTAGACAAGTTCTTTTGTTTTTTCCAGTTCCTCCAAAATTTCCAATTTACATTCAGCTCACATGACTACATTCCTCCTAAGCTCTGTGCAAGCGCTTTGTATAGTCTTATGTCAAATTACCTTTGTATATAGTAAGAACCTTTGCCTTCAAGTCCATGCTAATACTTTAAACTCATTAAAATATACCAACAGGTTAGAATAAACTGTATTTAATGTCTTGGTGTAAAACTTTAATTTTGATCCCTAATTTTTTTTTTTTTTTTTTTTTTT
>NW_016107379.1:3552331-3568671 GCF_001604975.1 Cebus imitator | reverse complement strand
TTTTTAAGCCACAGTCTCACTCTGACACCCAGGCTGGAGTGCAATGGCCTGATCTTGGCTCACTGCAACCTTCACCTCCCAGGTTCAAGCAATTGTCCTACCTCAGCCTCCCGAGTAGCTGGGATTACAGGCATGCACCACCACATCTGGCTAATTCTTTTGTATTTTTAGTAGAGATGGGGTTTCACCATATTGGCCAGGCTGGTCGCAAACTCCTGACCTTGTTATCTGCCCGCCTCAGCCTCCCAAAGTGCTGGGATTACAGGCATGAGCCACCACACCAGCCTTGATCCCTAATTTCTTAAGGCAGCCCTCCAAAAGTAATGAGACAAAGGTAGGAAAAAAAATATGAATTCAAAATGGGGACGAGAGCCAACCTACAGCTAAGCTTTGTACAGTCTCTTTTCGGTTATCTAAAATTCTACTCACCCAAACTACCTTTAAAAATTCCTAAATCATTTGCTTACACAGATAGGGCTATGTAAAAAAATAAAACAGTGGTGATAAATTTGAGAATAAAATAATGGAAAAATAATTTTAAAAATTCCCAAATCACATATTCTTAAATTTAAGATCTAGGAAGAAAAATATAGTATTATAGCAGCTTTGCTTCTTGCAAAGTAGGGGAATCCAGGAATTCCCTTACTTCAAAACTCACTTAACTGATACCAATTCATCATAATTTCTGAATTCAGAGTAATTATTATCTAATTGTTTTGTCCTACAGCAGAACTCTATTCAAGTAACTAAAATAAAAGATGTTAGAGTCTAATATCAATTCTCATTTAAAAATTATAATTTGGTCATATTTGCAAGTGCCTTCCTAACAGAAAAAAAAATTCTTACCAGGTCCTCATTGCTGGATACCTGTTTATATTGTGAACAACCTCTTCTCCACAGCACTGCGATTAAACAGAAACAGCAATTAACCATTTCTTTTTCTTAGGTGAATAGCTAAAGATTTTTTGTTTTTACGGAGACAGGATGAATTAAGGGACATAATATAAAAGAATGGTTTTATATTCGTTATATTCAGAATGACTGGTTAAGTATCTTTAAATTTGGGACAGAGTAAGACTTAACATGGGTGTGCATTCCAGGGCTTTGGGGGGAAAGCACATGTTTTTCCGCCCATACAACCACTCATCTGCTCTCTTTCTGACATTTATTCCCTTCATTCCATGGTTAGAGAAAATGCTTAATGCAAATTCTTACGGGAGAAGCCATAAAAAGGCACTGCCATACCAAAAAGAAAATGAGTAACAGACCCGTCCAAGAGATAACTTATAGAGAAGCACAGAGAAGATAAAATTGCAAAAATATAGATGTGAAGACCTCTGTCACAATTTCGTTCTGTTTGGGAACCTTAGACACCTGAATTTGCTGCTGGGCGACTAGGAAATGTCCCTTCCTCGCTAAAATTATCCAGAGATCTCTGCTTTTTTAAGAACCACTCCAACTTCCTCATACGTTTAAATACTTTAAAGGAGTGGACTAGACGACAGTAAAACTAGCCATGGACAGTTACAGATTCCCATCCATCTTGGAGAAATTTAATCGCCTAGAAACCAGAGTCGTTTTGATAACAGTGACGACTCCACCAACCATTAGGACTAAGGTCATGCCTGTAACGCTACAATGGAGCATAGGATATGGAGACCTTACCCGTGTGAATCCCGGGATGTGTAAGGCTGACAGCAGCCGTTACCAGGTGTGTCAACTTATTCCTCCCTAGACCACCGCAAGCAGCAACCATAGAGGCCATGATTCCGCGTCTCCTCCACTTCCTTTAGTTCCAAGTCGTTCCGAAAGGTCCCTTCCGCTGCTCTTCCCCTGTTGGCTTGAGCACCCCGTTCAAAGGTTCCGCAGGAGAACGCTGAGGACCCGCAGGAATTGATGAGGTTTTCAATACGCATGCGCAGCACCCTTCGGTTCTGGCCCTTGCTTGGCGGTAAGTCACGTGACGCTTATGATTGGACAAGGAAAGGGCAGAAGTTTATGCTTGCTTCCGGTCCGCAAGCCCTGAGAACTAACTTGGGGGCTTTTCCCAAGGTGTGTGTAAAGGCGAGCGCCCGCCTCTCTCTCTCCCTTCCATTCGGGTTTAGCGTCTGGGTCACTGAGAATGACTTCTGAATAGGGCCCTGGGCCCTTGCCATGGATGAAGGTGGTTCCCGCATCCGCCGGCGGGTGTCTCTCCCCAAAAGGAAACGTCCAAGCCTGGGGTGCATTTTTGTCATTCCCACCGAGGCCGAGCTCGAGCGCGGAGATGAGAAGAAGGAGGAGGAAATGGTGGCTGAGAACAGGCGGCGGAAAACTGCGGGCGTAATACCGGTCGAGGTACAACCCTGTCTACTCTCAGATTCCCCTGATTGTCTTTTCCTTGGAGGTGGTGATACAAACCCGGACCTCCTACGTCGCATGCCCACTGACAGAGGGATGGGATATCAGGTACTGAGGGCTTGGAACTTGAAACTGCAAACGTTTGGCATTCTTCCCAGATGCAGAGTTGACCAAGTTTTATCGTCGCCTTACTTTACTTCTCTCGTCTTGGTTACCACCGTTAATCGGCACTTAGGAGTTATTGATTGCCTTGTTATCTACATTTCTGTATAAATATGAAATGTAAACCCCTAGACATAAAAGTTGTACACACAGCAAATAAATGGCATGACTGAGACGCAAATCTAGGCTTCCAAATAACAACAGCTCCTACTGTACAAATAAAATCTGCTGTTTATTGAAGACCCGTTATGTTAAGCTAGTTACATTATCTAGATTTTACGACAGTAATCAGGCCCTGAATAGTTGAGATACTACAGTTCTTACTCCATTTTACTATAATCACTTTACTATATTGCTGCCTCCAAGTTTACGTCTCTTCTGTGTAGTAGACTACCCCAAGTCTGTGGTCAGATTCTCAGTCTCAATTCCAAATTCCTAAGAACTCCTTCGAGTGTCTACTGGTACAGCCATGATTCTGTTACAGGCCAGTCTCTGTATATTGGAGTCTGGGAGGGCAGAGCTGCAGGTATCAGAACCATCGAATGCGCTGACATTTCGTATATATCTACCAGTCTTCCTGTTGTTTTAGTACAGGTTTAAGAATTAGAATCTGGCCGGGCGCCGTGGTTCACGCCTGTAATCCCAGCACTTTGGGAGGCCAAGGCGGGTGGATCACGAGGTCAAGAGATCGAGGCCATTCTGGCCAACATGGTGAAACCCCGCCTCTACTAAAAATACAAAAATTAGCCGGGCGTTTGGCAGGCGCGTGTAGTCCCAGCTACTTGGGAGGCTGAGGCGGAAGAATCGCTCGAACCTGGGAGGCAGAGGTTGCAGTGAGTCGAGACTGCGCCACTGTGCTCCAGCCTGGCAACAGTGCAAGACTGCGTCTCAAAAAAAAAGAAAAAAGAGTTAGAATCTGGCCGAGTGCAGTGGCTCATGTGTATAATCCCAGTACTTTAGGAGGCCGAGATGGGAGGATCACTTAAGCCCAGAAGTTTGAGTTAAAAACCAGCCTAGGCAACAGAGACCTAGTCTCTACCAAAAAAAAAAAAAGAAAAAATGTTTTTAATTAGCCAGGTGTGGTGGCCTGCACCTTAGTCCTAGCTACTTGGGAGGCTGAGGCAGGAGGATCATTTGAGCCCAGGATGTTAAGGCAGTGAGCCGTGATCATGCAGTGGCTGGAGCCGCTGCACTCCACCCTGGGCGACAGAGCAAGACCCTGTTCAGAATCCCAGTATCATCACAACACATAAACTTGCTGTTTAGGTGAGTAATTTAACCTCTCTGGGCCTCCATTTCTTCAGCTGTAAATTGGTGATGATATCTATTTACACATAGGTGTATGATCCATATGTGACCACAGGCTAGGGTGCAGCCCTAGCCTGAAGCTTTTATTCCTTTTTTTTTTTTTTTTGGTTGAGATAGAGTCTTGCTCTGTCGCCCAGCCAGGCTGGAGTGCAGTGGCACCATCAGGGCTCACTGCAACCTGTGACTCCCAGGTTCAAGCAATTCTCGTGCCTCAGCCTCCCAAGTAGGGATTACGGGATTCTACTACAGCCAGCCCATTTTTGTATTTTCAGTAGAGACGGGGTTTCGTCATGTTGGCCAGGCTGGTGAAGCTTTTATTAATGAAGCTGAAATTACTGTAAGTGTTTTTGTTCTCCTTGCAGCATAATGACAGTGAAGAGGACATGTTTGGTGACTATGATAGCTTTACGGAAAATTCCTTTATAGCTGCAGCTGAGGACCTGGAGCAAAAATATATGCAACTTCCTGAACTTCGGAAACATGCCACAGACTTTGCCACTGAAAATGTTTGCTCAGAAAGTATCAAAAACAAACTCAGCGTTACTCCCATAGGCAACTTTACTGAATTACAAACTGATAAGCACACAGAGAACCAGAGTGGATATGAAGATGTCACTGTTGAACCTGGAGCTGATCTTTTGTATGATGTACCCTCCTCACAGGCTATGTACTTTGAAAATTTGCAGAACTCTTCAAATGATTTGGGTGATCAGTTTATGAAAGAAAGGGATTGGAAGTCATCCTTTCACAACACTGTGAATGAGGAATTGCCCCATAATTACATAGAGCAACCCCAGCAAAATGATGAGTCCTCTTCCAAAGTCAAAACTAGTTCAGATATGAATAGGAGAACAAGTATTAAAGATCATCTAAAAAGTGCCATGACTGGAAATGCCAAGGCCCAGACACCAGTATTCTCTAGAAGTAAACAGCTCAAAGAGACTCTCCTATCCGAAGAAATTAATGTTGCTAAGAAAACAATTGAATCATCATCAAATGACCTTGGTCCTTTTTATTCATTACCCAGCAAAGTGAGAGACCTTTATGTCCAGCTCAAAGGAATTGAAAAATTATATGGTAATGCTTTTTGCTGGAATAAAAAAATTTTTTTCCTATTGTTACCATAATATTAGTGCAAGTCAATAGAAGCAAATGCTTTCATGGTCCATACTATTTCTAAAAACAAATTATCAGTGGTCTCTCAACCCCTTCTATCCCTATCATACTGCTACTGAACCTCTATCCTTCCCTTCACAGTTGCACTTATCAAACCAGTTATCCTTTCTGTCTGTTTCCTCACCTCACATAATTCCTCTAATTCCTCATCTATAAGAAAGGAATTACCAGGTGTGGTTGCTCACACTTGTAATCCCAGCACTTTGGGAGGCTGAGGCAGGTAGATCACCTGAGGTCGGGAGTTCAAGACCAGCCTGACCAATATGGAGAAACCCTGTCTTTAAAAATAAATAAATAAATAAGAAAAAAAAAAGGAATCGTAAATTGTTTTACAAGTTAGATTCTGGTTCAAGGACATGCCAAATTACATGTTAGTAACCATTGTTAATAATTATATTGGTAGCCTCTAAGTAAGAACTTCAGTAAATTACCCCACTCTAATTCTGGGTTCATCTGATGACTATGGTGTCTAAACCCAGTGATACTTTCAATGTTTGCCTTATCTGACTTCCCAATAACTTACCTGATGCTATTGACTACACCCTTCTTGAAATTCTTGTTTCTGGACCTCCTTACAACCACTCCTGTTTTTTACTCTGTCTAGTGGATCCTCAGTTTTCTTAGCTGATATTTCCTTGGCTGGCTCTGTCTTCTCTACCAAAACTTAGTTGTTGCAGTATGTCTTCACACTCACAAGTCTTGAGTAAAAGAAGTCAGTATTAGTAATACTATTGATTAAAACTAAGCATCTTTTTTTTTTCTTTTTCTCCCCCTAACCTCCCACCAGCAGCCACAGCCACCTCTCCCCACAGGTGCATCCCCGCCACCACCCAGATGCTCGGCCTTGTGCTTCGACTCCCAAAATTAAACATCTGCAGTTAAAAGTCAGGGATGTCCAATCTTTTGGCTTCCTTGGGCCACATTGGAAGAAGTATTGTCTTGAACCACAATAAAATATGCTAACACTAATGATAGCTGATGAGCTAAGGAAGAAAATCCCCAAAAAAAAAAACACAAAAATAATGTTTTAAGAAAGTTTACAAATTTGTGTTGGGCCACATTCAAAGCCATTCTGGGCCTCATGAGGGCCATGGGTTGGACAGGCTTAAGTACGAAGAAACTTTAATATTAAGGCATCTTGTGATGTCTTTCAAAAATCCAGGGTCCTTGCATATATTTCAGATATGTTTCATTTTAGACAAAGAAGTTGCTACCATACTGGAAGGTCAGCCTATCAACTTTCTACTTCATAACTTTTCTGGAACTCCTATTAGAATCTTATGAGTGATATGAAAAATCGGGTTCTTAGGGAGAAGACAATCGGATTGGTGAAGTAGAACTACAGGAAACAAAGTCTAATAAAAGACTCTACAAGAATCTAAATTGTGAGGTTCATGGTTTAAGAGGTAATGGTGTGCACTATCCTGGAAGTAGATGTTAACTTACTTACCTCTGCTTTTCTCCTAGCACCTTGCATTTTGTTTAGTCTGCCAGAATGAATACCCTGAGGGTAGGGCTCTATGTAACTCATCTTTTTCTTAACTAGCACTGTGCCTGGTACACTCTGGTAGGTTCTCAACTGCTGGGGGTTGTCACCTAAAAATGCAACTTTAGCACTCTGGCCTTAGTTCCACATCTATAAAAAGGGGTACTTTTTTTGCAAGTTAGATTCTGTGTCAAGGACATACCAAATTAGATGTTGGTAATGATTGTCAGTAATTATATTGGTAGTTTCTAAGTAAGAACTTCAGTAAAGAACAACTTTTTAAATCTTTTTACCTCGAAATCTGGCTTAACATGACTAGATTAAAGCATAAATACATCTGATACTTTTTATGAAACTAAAACAGTGGTTCTCAAGTGTGGTTCCTGGACTGCAGCATCAACATCACCTGGAAATTTGTTAAAGCATATGTTCTCAGACACTTCCCCAGACCTGCTGTATCAGAACCTCTAGGGGTATGACCTGGCAATCTGTGATCACGGCTCACTACAGCATCAACCTCCCAGGATCAAGCAATCCTCCCAACTCAGCCCCCCAAGTCATGGGGACTATAGGCGTGCGCCACCATACCCAGCTAATTTTTTAATATTTTGTAGAGATGGTCTCATTTTGTTACCTATGCTGGTTCTGAACTCCTGGGCTGAAGCAGTCCTCCTGCCTTAGCCTCCCAAAGGGTTGAAATTAGAGATATGAGCCATTGCACCTGGCTAATTTATGTTTTTGATGTGAAGATGATATAAATATTATTTTGTCATGTTATACTTAAAAATCTGAATTGGATAAAATGTGGCTATAGTTAAGTTAAATTTTGGCATAAACATCTAATTTGATAACTTGAATGACACCAATCTGAAGTATTTTTGAATATTTATTCAATATTTAAGTATTTTTGAAGTATTTTTAAAGAAAAAATACAGTCACTTGTACGATTTGGGAATCACCCTAAAGCGCAGTAAGTTAAAGTTACTTGTAACTGTGATTCAGATATAACTTTTTTTTTTTTCAATAAAGATGGGTTCATATTGAAATTCTGGGCTCAAGTGATCCTCCTGCCTCAGGCTGCCAAAGTGCTGGGATTATAGGCATGACCCAGCGCTCCAGGCCAATGATCTGCTTTTTTAACTTAACTGTACATTGAACATACATAGGT
This sequence comes from Cebus imitator, assembly GCF_001604975.1. Taxonomy (NCBI): domain Eukaryota; kingdom Metazoa; phylum Chordata; class Mammalia; order Primates; family Cebidae; genus Cebus; species Cebus imitator. The sequence goes on along the minus strand of NW_016107379.1, from coordinate 3,561,031 downwards.
CCATCTACTCTTCATTTTTAAACTGTAGAGAATCACACTGGGTGATTGTACAATAATTCATTCAGCCTTTACCCCCGCCTCCATGGCACTTTGTACCTACAAACAATGCTGTGTGAACATCCTCCAAATAATCTTTATATGCTTTGGCTTCTGTTCTGTAGACGTAGAATCCCAGAAGTGATACTACCAGATCAAAGGCAATGTGCAGTTCTAGTTTTGATCATACTAGATTACTTTCCACAAAGATTCTAGCAGTTTATCTTCTCACAACCATACATGAGAATGGCTGTTTTCCCCCCACATTAGTCAGTTCTGGATTTTACATGTGTGGGGCTTTTTTTTTTTTTTTTTAGATATTTCTTTTTTATTTTTAAAATTTATTTTGCCAACCCAGTAGAGAACAGTTGAGCATCTTCTCGTGTATTTATTGGCCGTTTGCATTTCTTCTTGCTATGAAGTGTCTTACATTTTTTTGCTCACTTTTCTAGTGATAAAACACTAAAGCACATTTTTAAAGACTTTTGATGATTTTCATTATCAGATTATCCTACAGAGTAATTAATACTAGTTTTCACACGTCTTAGATCTGGTCTATTTTCATGAATCCCACCTTGCTAAATTGTGGGAATCCTAGTCGTGCCAGTTAATAATCCTAGTCTTTTGTGCTTTAAACAGTCTGAACATTTAAAGTGGTTTTTGAGCCATTCAGAGTTCAGGTCTCCATGAGAGCTAAAGTTTTTAATGGTTTGTGTAAAACCTAATAGATTTGTTTCTCTCCTCCCCCTACTTCTCTCTGAGATGGCTTTTGGCTGAATGAGGAAGGGAAGCTTACATAATCTCCTTGTGGAACATAAGAGGAAGACATTAGAATACACATAGATCCTTGTACTGTCCCTTTGCTCTTCTGATATCCCAGATGACACTCCTTGTCCAGCAGGCTGCTACCTGCCTTGCTGTAATATTGGACCCAAGTCTGTAGCTGGTGAATAAATAGGCTGGTTGTCCATCTTGCTGCCTAGGCCTGAACTAGGCCCTCACTGCTGTACTACTTGCACATTTGGTATTTTTGCCATGTAACATTGGTTATAAGTACATTTATCCTTATGAGAAGACTGTTCCACAAAAAGTGATTCGATTTTTTTCTTAGAAAACTTTTGAGATTCAAAGTTTGGAAGGGGAAAATATTTCCAGGTGTTTTTGCTATGTGGGAGGGAAAAAATGCCCTCTGGTTCTGTGCTGACATCTGGAAAAGATGTTAGGAAAATAATTTTTTTTTTTTTTTTTTAATTCCACAGAATGGCAACATACTTGTTTAACATTGAAGTCTGTGCAAGAAAGAAAAAATTTAATATATTCCTTGCCAACAAGTGGTGGGAAAACCCTCGTGGCTGAGATTTTAATGCTACAAGAACTGCTTTGCTCTCGGAAAGATGTTTTAATGATTCTTCCATATGTGGCAATTGTCCAAGAAAAGGTGTGTGTGTGTTTTAAAATAAATATTATTTGCTTATGCTTTGACATTAAGATCTGAAAATTAGCATAAATGTAATAATTGTATTGTCGAGAAGTACCTCTTTTTTTTTTTCTTTTTCTTTTTTTTAAGATAGTCTTGCTCTGTCACCCTAGCTGGAGTGCAGTGGCATGATCTTGGCTCACTTCAACTTCCACCTCCCGAGTTCAAGCAATTCTCCTGCCTCAGCCTCCTGAGTAGCTGGGACTACAGGCACGCACCACCATGCCCAGCTAATTTTTGTATTTTTAGTAGAGACAGGGTTTCACCATGTTGGCCAGGATGGTCTCAAACTCCTGATCTCCAGTGATCCACCTGCCTCAGCCTCCCAAAGAGCTAGGATTACAGGCATGAGTCACTGTGCCTGGCGAGAAGTGCCCCTTGATGGAGAATTAATATTTTTGAATTATAAAAGCAGTATACAGTACCTAAAATCACTTCAAATACTAACTACCTGTTGTTGAAAGTTTTATTTTTTTTCTAAACTGGTGGATTAAATGTCGTCTTAAATATTCTGTTACTATTTACCCTCCTTTTTCTTTTTTGAGATGGAGTCTCACTCTGTCACCCAGGCTGGAGTGCAGTGGTACAATCTCTGCTCACTGCAACCTCTGCCTTCTGGGTTCAAGTGATTCTCCTGCCCCAGCCTCCCGAGTAGCTGGGATCACAGGTGTGTGCCACCATGCCCGGCTAATTTTTGTATTTTTAGTAGAGATGGGGTTTCATTACGTTGACCAGGCTGGTCTCGAACTTCTGACCTCAAGTGATCCTCCCACCTCGACCTCCCAAAATACTGGGATTACAGGCATAAGCCACTGAGCCTGGCCTATTATTAAAATTAGAGTTACTCTGATGCTTTTTTTTTTTTTTTTTTTTTCCCCCACAGATTCTTGCTCTGTCGCCCAGGCTGGAGTGCAGTGGCGTGATCTCAGCTCACTGCAACCTCCGCCTCTCAGGCTCAAGCGATTCTTGTGCCTCACCTCCCCACCCAGCAGCCAGAATCACAGGCACATGCTACCACACCTGGCTAATTTTTGTATTTTTAGTAAAGATGTGGTTTCGCCACGTTGGCCAGGTTAATCTCAAACACCTGACCTCAAGTGATCCGCCCACCTCAGCCTCCTAAAGTGCTGAGATTACAGACGTGAGCCACCATGCCCTGACGCTTTTTGCCATCAAACATTGAAATTTATTTTCACATGTAGTTTAAAAGTTGCATTTATTTTGCAAAGATCAAGACATTACGGCATTCCTTATGTATTTCAAAGTATGTCTTACCTGTGACATTGTTCCTGTTGATGGGTGTTAAATACTATAGCTTTTTTAACCCCATGAACACTTAATAATTAGAGGTTTTTTTAATCTGTGTTTTTCATTTGTGTGTATGTATGTATTTATTTATTTATTTTTGAGTCAAGATCTTGCTCGGTCGCCCAGGCTAGAGTGCAGTGGCATGACCAAGGCTTACTACAGCCACAACTCCCTGGGCTCAACCACTCCTTCCATCTCAGCTTCCCAGGTAGCTGGGACTACAGGCAAGCACCACCACTGCCAGCTATTTTTTTATTTTTTATAGAGATGAGGTCTCACTATGTTGCCCAGGCTGGCCTCAACCTCCTGGGCTCAAGTGATCTTCCTGTCTCAGCCTCCCCAAGGTGCTAGGATTATAGGCATGAGCCACAATGCCTTGCTTGTTTTTCTTTATTTTAACTAATATTCTAGATTTCAGGTTTGTCAAGTTTTGGTATAGAACTCGGTTTCTTTGTTGAAGAATATGCTGGAAGCAAAGGAAGATTTCCTCCAACTAAAAGAAGGGAAAAGAAATCTCTATATATTGCCACTATTGAAAAAGGACATAGCTTGGTGAACTCCCTGATTGAAACTGGAAGAATTGACAGTCTGGGTCTGGTTGTTGTAGATGAGGTTGGTTAATACTTTTGTAATTTGTCAACATTTTTATTATACTAAATATTTGTTATTCTGGATATTGTGTAGATCTGCTTAGTACCTTAGTACCTCTATAAAAATAAATTTATTTTAACATATACACAATATAGGTGAAGACAGTCCATGCTTGATAATCTTAAATTTGGTTTTGTGTCAAGTGTTTCTTGAAGTGTAAATACATATATGTGTAGTATACAATTTTATAGGCTGGGCACGGTGGCTCATGCCTGTAATCCTAGCACTTTGGGAGGCTGAGGCAGGTGGATCACTTGAAGTCAGGAGTTTAAGACCACCCTGGCCAATGTGGTGAAACCCTGTCTCTACTAAAAATACAAAAATTAGCTGGGCATGGTGGCAGACGCCTGAAATCCTAGCTCCACAGGAGACTGAGGCAGGAGAATCACTTTAACCTGGAAGGCAGAGGTTGCAGTAAGCTGAGATTGTGCCACTGCACTCCAGCCTGGGGGACAAGAGCCAAAATCAGTTTCAAAAAAAAAAAAAAAGGAAATTATAATAGTACTTATTGATCCCAGATTTATCAAGATTTTGCACCAAAAGCTCATTAACCTAAATACCAGTGAAATAATGTACATGTACCTATAGTTGTTGTATTCAAAATACTTATAAGTTATAAGAACTCTTTACAAATTTCATATGAATATATGTATATTTTATATGAGTATTATATGAAGATTTACTTCTCTTCCCTTTTTTAAAAAAAAAATCTCAAAGTTGCACATGATTGGTGAAGGAAGCCGTGGAGCTATACTGGAAATGACCCTAGCAAAAATCCTCTACACTAGCAGTAAGTATTTTTTAAATGAGGTCATGAACTTATTTATAATCGAGAAACTTAAGAAAGACTTAATTCTTTCACTAGCTACATTATATAACCTAAAGCAAGATACTTAATGCTTTTTGCCTTTGTTTTAAAATTTCTAATGTGCAGAATTTTGAAAGTAAATGAAATTGGTATTTGAAGAAGTCCTCTGTTATTATCCACCCAGGCACACCCCTCTTCCTCTATGTTTCTTTATCTGTAAAACTAGGATAATAATGGTACCAGCCTGATGAGATTGTTGTAAGGATTATGTGAGTTAATGCATGTATTGCATTCAGCAGTGCTTAGCACGCTGCATTCAGTGAGGGTTTGCTGCTGCTACTGCAGCCATTCTCATCATCACCATAATAATACCACTAAAGCAATACATTTTAATAGTCACTTTAAGGAGCTATTTTGCAACATCAGGTAGCCTTTAAAGTGTAAGAAAAATTTATTCTAAATGTCATAACTTACTATTTATTGATATGCTATTACAATATTTACCTTATATATGGAAAAATTAACTATAAAGGTAAAAATCTTAAAATGTATTTAAAAAATTTCAACAGCAATAATATTTAAGCAGGTTATATTGCATTTTATAATTGTTCATTCAAAAAAATACTGAGCACCTACTGTGTGCTAGGCACTATTTTAAGTACTAGGGTTATAACAGTGAATAAAACAGTTCCTGCTTTCATCAAGCCTGTATTTTAGTGAAAGTAAACAGACAATAAGCAGATAAGAAATCAAATGATATGTCAAATGGTGATAAATTCAATGGAACTTAAAGTGGGAAAGAGGAAAATAACCACCTGCTTATGGAATCCAATGTGCACTAACTGCCCTTATCGTGATTTTTCTTCATTCAGCTGCTCATCATTGTTTTTTGCTTTGGGTGATGGAGTATCATTCTCTCTTGGCTTTCCTACTGTCTCTCTGTAGAGGAATCATGTCTCAGCATTGAGAGATGGCATAGCACAACAGCTGAGAACAGACTCTGGAGCTAGTGAAACCCTGGCTCACTTTTACTAGGTACATGACCCTAGGCAATTTATATAAACTATGGCTCTGTTTTCTTAGGCATCAATGAGTGATGGTAACAGAAGCTTTCTTGCTGAATTGCTGCAAAGATGGTATAAATTAATCTTTGTAGAGCATCTGACATAGTACCTATCACATAATGGACCTGTGTTTGCTATTCTGTAATCATTGTCTTTCTATCATCAGTGACTTATATTAATATCTAGTTAATAGGCATTTGAATAAAATCTCTTTAGTTTTTCCTTCTCGTTTTCCTCTGTGACATCTCTTTCTAAGCTTATTTATTATGAACGTAGGTGTCACTATAGATTCATGTTAGCCTCCTCCCTTGTTTGCTACAGTTTCTGCTAATTCTCATGCATACTCATGACTTCAGGTACTTCCTGTGTGCTGCTGGCTTCAAATCTGAATTTCCAGCTTGCACCTCTCTCCTGAGTAATATCTTTTTTTTTTTTTTTTTTTTTATGATTTTTCTCTTACCCCACCCCTCTCCTGAGTAATATCATCTGCCAGCTGGGCATCCCTATTTGAATATTCTTTGAACAGCTAAGCCTAATTAAGGCTTAGTCTAAGCCCAACTCATTTCCTTCAAAGCCATTCTTCAGTCTGAATTCTTAGCCACCACTCTCCAGCCAGCCAAGCCAGGATCCTACATATTCTATCAGCAACCAAATCCTATCTGATTTACCTCATGAATATATTTTTACTTCTCTCCCTCTATCCCTTGTTACCACTAAGTCCTTAGTTCAGTACCTCATCCTTTCTACCTGGATTGTCCCAGATATCACCAAGTTCTTCTGTCTGCCTTTAGTCTTGATCACTGCCCTTCATCTGCCACATCCATCTTTCTTCAGTGCGAATAGAATGATCTTCCCAAACGCAAATTCAATTATTTTATTGTTTACCAATCTATAATAGCTTCCCTTTGTTTTCTGCATAAATGCCTAATTTCTTAGCACAGCCTTTCTTGATTTGACCCCACGCCCACCTCTTCAGCTTCATAGTCTATCCTTATGGAATGGGAAGGATACTCCTACATATTCCTCTTTCAGCCAGCTTCTTGAATGATCATTTCAAGACATAGGAGCAATGAAGAAACATTTGCAAAGAAACCCTATTTGGGTTTTCATTTAATAGCCAAGTCTATAGAAAGCAGCCATTTTGTATTGCCCAGGATGTCATATGGCTTCATAAGCTTCACTCCACCTTTATTTTTAAAAAACAAAACAAACAAAAAAACGAAAACACTGTAGTCCTGGCTGCTCGGGAGCCTGGGGGCAGAAGTGTTGCTTGAACCCAGGAGGTGGAGATTGCAATGAGCTGAGATTGTGCCACTGCACTCCAGCCTGGGCAACAGAGTAAGACTCTGTCTCAGTCAATCAATAAATAAAATAAAAATTTAGCTTGATAGCAAGATCTCATAAAGGACTTTTCATGTGGCAAGAGTTTGAGACTCATTTAGCACTCTATCCTGCTAACTCTACATCTGTCTGTAGCCATACCTATGGAACATATCATAGCTCTTCATAAAAAGTATCTAGATAGACAATTATAAGCAAATTTATACTCATTATTATTGTTTAGAAGCCTTAATATCCTACTTTTTGCCAAGTTTAAAACTCCATAAACTTCTAAGTAGTAACTTTCAGGATACCTGAAAACTTTCATTCTTCAATTGCCAGATTAATACTCTGGTAATATATTTGTAGTTTTCTTTTTTTAAGAGGTCAGGTCTCACTGTTGCCCAAGCTGCAGTGCAGTGACACGATCATGGCTCACTGCAGCCTTGACCTCCTGGGCTCAAGAGATACTCCCACTTTAGCCTCCTAAGTAGCTCGGACTACAGGCATGCAGTGCCATGCCCAGGTAATTAAATTTTTTTGTAGAGATGAGGTCTTGCTGTGTTGCCCAGGCTGGTCTTGAACTCCTGGCCTCAAGCAGTCTTCCCACCACCTCACCTCCCAAAGTGTTGGCATTACAGATGTAAGCCAGGCACCCAGCTATTTGTATTCTTCTTTCTTTCTTTTTTTTTTTTTTTTGAAATGGAGTCTCACGCTGTCGCTCAGGCTGGAGTGCCGAGGCATGATCTTGGCTCGCTGCAACCTCCACCTCCCAGGCTCAAGTGATTCTCCTGCCTCAGCCTCCTGAGTAGCTGGGATTACAGGAGCCCACCACCATGCCCAGCTAATTTTTTTTTTGTATTTTTAGTAGAGATGGGGTTTCACTATGTTGGCCAGGCTGGTCTCAAACTTCTGACCTCGTGATCCACCCACCTCAGCCTCCCAAAGTATTGGGATTACAGGCCACACCTAGCCTATTTGTATTTCTCTTACTTACCTCTCCCACCCCTTTCCTAAATCCCTCAGGAAGAATTCAGAGCACAAAAAATTTGCTGAAATTACTTTATGATGTATTAAATATTTTCCTTAACACTTTGGTGTTTGTTTGTTTTTTAGAAACAACTCAAATTATTGGTATGAGTGCAACATTAAACAATGTTGAAGACCTACAAAAGTTTCTTCAAGCAGAATATTATACCAGTCAATTTAGACCAGTATGTACCTAAGGTTTGCACTGTATTGATTTGTTTTGTGTTCATCTTACCTAGAAATAAAAGTAGTAAACATAACATTTAAAGAATTCTACAGAGTAGTGAAGGGGCACGTTTTACTCACCATGACTATATGCTAATAAGATGTTGTGTATAGAGAATTTAAGAATTTGTATATAGGTTAGGGATCTTAGGTTGGGTCACTAATGTATCTAATAACCTGGCCCACAGACCCTCAATGAACATTCATTAAATGAGTTCTCCCAGACCCATATTTTATTTTTTCATTTCTTATTCTCTAAAGTAAATTTTTTTATTTGGCAAAAATTTAGTGAGACATGTTTTGAGTTATTGGCACGTTAAAAAACATATCTTAAAATTTAAACTTTTAAAATATTTATATATTAGTAGTTATAATACGTTTTTAGTAAGTTAAGGCTTCACATGGATTTACATGTAAACTCCTCAATAGCAGCATTCCCAAAATGTTTGAAGAAAGTAAACAAATGTAATTTGTAGTTATTTGAAAATAGCTTATAATGTATATATATTATTTGTGTGTAGTACTAGTGTGTGTGTTTTGTGTCTGAATAGCTTTTCAGTTTCTACATAGGTTTTCAGAAAATAATTTTTTTTAATTGCCAAGTTTTAATTTGAAATTTGATGTTTTAGCCAGGTGCAGTGGCTCACACCTGCAATGCCAACACTTTAGGAGACTGGGGCAGGAGAACTGTTTTAAGTCCAGGAGTTCATACCAGCCTAGGCAACAGGGCGAGACCCCAGTCTCTACAAAAAATTTAAAAATTAGCGGGATGGCTGGGTGCT
>NW_016107379.1:3548561-3551761 GCF_001604975.1 Cebus imitator | reverse complement strand
AAAAAAAAAAAAAAAAAAAAATTGATGTTTTTACATTTGTACATCTGTACATCTGAACATTCTCAAGAGATATTTTTTTAATTTAATTACCACATTAGACATTGTTATTGTTATTAAAAAAAATGCAATGAGCTGTGTTTACAAACTTTTTGTCTGTAAATACTGAAAAACGATGTGGTGGTATTTAGAATTAAGACTGATGAGTAATAAGACAGAAAGTTTTGGCTGAACATAGTGGTCCATGCCTGTAATCCTAATACTTTGAGAGGCTATGGCAAGAGGATCACTTGAGCCCAGAGTTCAAGACCAGCCTGAGTAACATAGAGAGACCCCATCTCTATAAAAATTAGCCTGATGTGGTAGCATATGCCTGTCATACCAGCTACTTGGGAGGCTGAGGTGGGAGGATAGCGTGAGTCCTGGAGGCTGAGGCTGCAGTGGGCTGTGATCATGCTACTGCATTCCAGCCTGGGTGATAGAGATCCTGCCTCAAAACAAAAAAAAAGACAAAGTTTTAGATCTTGAGACATAAGACAGATAACAGCTTAGTAAAAGATAAGAACACCACGACTCACACTTTCTGTGACAAATACAGAAGTGTGTGGTTTCTTTTTGGATATGGTGTTTACTTAATTAAAAGCATTTCTTCAAGGATATTGATCTCTATTTTGATTTAAAGGGGAAAAACCAAAGAAGAAGAAGAAGAAATGGTAAAGCAAGAACTTTTAAGTTGAAGCATGTTTTATATGTCTTAGAAAAGCTAAAATCTTTTATAGCTGTCCTTTTTTAACCTATTTTATAACATTTAAAACTCTGGAAGAGGAATTTATATATGGTATTAATTGCAAGTGTCCTTTAATTCAAGGTTGAATTAAAAGAATATCTGAAAATAAATGATACAATATATGAAATTGACAGCAAAGCTGAGAATGGCATGACTTTTTCACGTTTCCTTAATTATAAGGTAATGTTGATAACCTTTAAATTCTAGGTTGCCAGACTGTGTCTGGGGCACTGCTGAAGTTTCCAGTGGGTTCCATAGGACAGTTTAGATTTTTGAGAGAAACAGCTGATGCTTGACATTTGTTGGACAACATGCAGACTACCAGTTCAAGATAGTTCATTTCCAATTTCAACTTTAGATCACACCATATTCTTTTCTATGACATCATATCTTTGTGAAGTTGGGGTTTCTGCAGTTGCTGTAAGCAAATACCATGTGAAAATCAATCTGGAACAGAAGAGAACAGCTGTGTCCAGTCTTATTCCAGAGTTTGAAAGACAGTACCAAGTTGTATACACATCCCATTAGTGAGCCATTGTGGTTATTTCAGAATAAAATAAAAATATTTTTTCCTTCAACTAATGTGTATTATTTATTCTAACGGCTACTAAGTTGTGAGGAAGTACATATTTATTAAGTTGTTTGGACCTCACTATTTAATTAACAAAACTGTTAAGTATTTCTTTTGGCACTGGGTCTGTGAACCAAGAAAATTTGGAAACCTCTCCTATAAATGTTTATTCATTTAACAACAACAAAAGAATAATTTATAGACCATCTAGATCAGATATTATATTAAAATGTTAATGTCTACTATGTAAATTTTAGTGTTTTATAACTTATATGAAGGATATTAAAAAGGGGAAGAAGGGACTATACCATAGTTTTAGACTTCTATGAAGGTGTGTTATTCTAAAGTATGTTTTCATTAGTTTTTAGTAAAGTTGAAGAAACTGAGATTTTAAATAACTTTACTTTTTTTCTTCATATTCTTTGTGTTCCTCATGTCTGTTACTACAAAAATTGTCATAATTCAGTAGTGTGATTGAATCTGTGTTTTTGAAAACTATTAATGGCTGTAAAGGGTATGTCTTATTCACATAGTCCTTTGACTATTATTAGGATCAACCTGTGTTTCCCTCTGTGGACCTTTTTGTTCTGCTATGGTGGAGATGGCATGTAGTGAGGCTATTAATAACATTAACTATTTTCACTTCTTTAATTTTATTTAATTCACTTCTTTAATTCTGGGGTTCTTTTTAGACTAACTAGAACTAAGAAAATCCTAATAACCTAAAAGAAATGTGAGATTAAACATTTTGTTGTTTAATATAGATTTCATCTTTTATTTTAAATGATCAGATTTATTAAATTAGAAGTTTAGAATTATAGACGGTTTATTTAACTTTCAAATCACACCGGTAAAAAATAGACAGGATTTCATGTTTACTAACCACCTTGTTCCTACATCTTGTTGTTTTGCAGTATTCTGATACCCTAAAAAAGATGGATCCCGATCACTTGGTAGCACTGGTGACAGAAGTTATTCCCAATTATTCCTGCTTAGTTTTTTGTCCTAGTAAGAAGAACTGTGAAAATGTAGCAGAAATGATATGCAAATTTTTAAGCAAGTATGTTAATCTTTTAAAAATTTCCTGTTTTATTTTTATTATGAATTATAGACTGTGTATTATGTTTATTGAGCAAGCACTAATTATGCCTTGCAAAATATTATATTGCTATAGTATACTAAAGGCCTTGACCTTGAAGAAAGAAATTTTAACTGTGAAAATAAATGTTAAATGGCCAGAGAAACATTCTGAGGTGGCTGGGCATCATGGATCGTGCCTGTAATCCCAGCACTTTAGGAGGCCCAGGCAGGTGGATCACTTGAGGTCAGGAGTTTGAGACCAGCCTGGCCAACATGGTGAAACCCCATCTCTACTAAAAATACAAAATTAGCCATGTGTGCTGGTGCATGTCCATAATCCCAGCTACTCAGGAGGCTGAGGCAGGAGAATTGCCTGAACCCAGGAGGCGGAGGTTGCGGTGAGCTGAGATCGCGCCATTGCACTGCAGCCTGGGTAACAAGAGCGAAACTCCGTCTCAAAAAAAAAAAAGAGAATGTTAACTAATATAATGGCTTAGGTCAGTGATTCAAAACCTTGGCTACATAGTTAATCATCTTGGAGGCTTTTAAAAATTCCAAAGCCCAGGCTACATCTTAGATAAATCAGAAGCTTTGGCAGTGACACCCAGATATCATTTTGTAAAGCTCCCCAGGCAAGTCCAACATATAGCCAAGGTCAGGAACCACTGGCTTAGACAGTCAGAGGACTAATCACTGTTACCACTGTGGAGATGAATTATATCTTCCATCCCTTGTTTTTCTCCTTTTCCTTTTTTTTTTTTTTTT
>NW_016107379.1:3533409-3548276 GCF_001604975.1 Cebus imitator | reverse complement strand
TTTTTTTTTTTTCCTGAGACAGTTTCTCACTCTGTCACCCATTCTGGAATGCAGTGGCAGAAACACAGCTTACTGCAGCCTCAACCTCCTGGGCTCAAGCGATCCTCCCACCTCAGCCTCCTGAGTAGCTAGGACTACAGGCACACACCACCACTCCCAGCTAATTTTTTGTAATATTGGTGGAGATGGCATTTTGCCATGTTGCCCAGGCTAATTTCAAACTCCTGAGCTCAAGCAGTCCACCCCCCATGGCCCCTCAACTTGCTGTAATTACAGGCATGAGCCACCGTGCCTGACCTGCCTTTCTTGGTAAACTTCACATTTAAGTTGTATGGAGATTTGGATGTAATTTCCTGTGAAAGAAATGTATTGACTTGTAATTTTGTAGTATCATAATATTGGCTTTGTCCTATTCATAGAGATAAGTATGAAGTTACTTTAAGTACTAACAGTTCAGTTTTTTATCCACCTATTTGTCCCATGTGTGGTTTAATCATTTTCCTAGATTTCTTTCAGCCCCTTAGGTAATGCTGGCTCACTATTCATAGTCTATTAACCTGAATGCTAATCTAGTCAACATCTACCTCCTCTTTCAATCCTACTGTCATTGATTGGACTAAGATGGACTTAAATTAATTGAATAGCAAAAGATAAAGATGTTTGGGATAAGATAAAGGAGTTGCTCATTTCAGTAACAGTCTGCTTTTACAATGATGATTTTGATTATAAAAACGTAAGGAAATTATCACTGAAAAAATATTCTCATTGAATCACTTATCTTCTTAGAATAATTCAAGGTAATAAGATGGAGACACTGGCTAAGTGATGGAAATATCGTAGGATATGAATGAAGTTTCTAAAGTGCTAGTGTTTAGACAGTGTTTTACCATAGAAGTATGATTTAATAATATATGTTTCCATTTTCAGAGAAGAAAATTTGTGTCTTAAAATAACTATCCTCTATAAAGATATATGTTATAAAGAAAAAACAGTCACAGCATCTAGAGCAGAGATCTAAACCTGGTATCCATGGATTCAAAGGAAGTACAGGAAAGAATATCAGGAAATCCACAAACCCTCTGAAATTATATGTAAAGTGTTGTATTTATGTAAATAGTTGTATTTTTCCTTTTTTTTTTTTTTTAATTTTAGACAAGGCCTTGCTCTGTCACCCAGGCTGGTAGGTTTATAGCTCATTGCAACCTCGAACTCCTGGGTTCAAGCGATCATCCCACCTCATCTCCCCCATAGGCTGGGACTACAGGTGCACGCACTACCGTGCTCGGCTAATTTTTGTTATTTTTCGTAGAGAGGTGGTCTCGCTTCATTGCCCAGGCTGATCTCGAACACCTGGGCTCAAGTGATCCTCCTGCCTCAACCTCCCAAAGTGCTGGGATTACAGGCATGAGCCATTGCACCCCACCTTTCCTTAGTTTTGATAAGATTTTCACAGGGTTCTGTAATTCACAAAAGGACTGAGAGACTGCCTAATAGCTAATGAAGTCAGAATCAAAATTCTGAGAATAGTTAATGTACTTAACTCAATGAAAATAGTACATTAAATAAAGAATGTTTACATTAGCATCTACTAAAATGAAAATTGTAGGAATTTTGTCACTAGAAGATCAAGGGTTTATATTTCTAACAGATCTTTTTCATAGGGAATATCTGAAACACAAGGAGAAAGAAAAATGTGAGGTGATTAACAACCTAAAGAATATTGGCAATGGCAACCTGTGTCCTGTCTTAAAGCGCACGATCCCATTTGGAGTTGCCTATCACCATAGTGGCTTAACAAGTGATGAAAGGAAGCTGTTAGAGGAGGCCTACTCCACAGGAGTGCTCTGTCTTTTTACCTGCACATCTACCCTAGCAGCAGGTGTCAACCTACCAGCTCGAAGGTAAGAGATAAGTGAGTATTGACCAGGCTCAGAACTTTTCCATTCCTAGCTTACAAGGAGTTTTGTTGTTTATCAAAAATTTATCAAATGTTCTTTTAGCATATGCTGAGTTGATTGGTTGGTTTATTTTCTTAAATATTTAAATGAATATTTAATGAAATATGTAATAAAAAATAACATTCATAGATTTCTTGATATTAGAATTCCAACCTTTTATGCTCTTCATATCTGATATTGATGTTAGGGTTTATTATTTTGTTTGTGTAGAAATAATTGGCAAGTGTTTCACCATTTGTATAATCTGGAAGAGTTTATTTAACATAGAGAATTCCTTGAAATCTTGGAGAACTAATCCATAAGGCAATTTGAGTCCAATATATAGTTTTTAAAGCAGATCTTTGATTACCTTTTTAGTATTACCAAATGTGTGGTAATTGACTTCTGTCCTTTATAATCTATGACCATGGGGTATTTTGCTAATAAATTATCAATTTTAATAAATTTTCTATGAGTGTTAAAAAATACGTATTTCCAGTTGAATATATGGTTTTATACATCTCAGTGAGATCACAGTTGTTCATTGTGTTATCAGCTTCTCTATTTTCTTACTATATTCAATTCCTTTGTCAATTTCAGAGAAGTATGTTAGTCTCCTACTTTAATTATGTAGTTGTCAGTTTCTCCTTTTTGCATTTTCAGAAGTTATTACTTTTTATATTTCAAAACTATTTAGATATACAAAGGTTTACTTCAAATATCTTATTGCTGAATTATACCTTTTATCAGTTCCACAAGTACTTGTTGTTTTGTTCATATAATTCTGCTTTGAATACCAGGATTCTTTTTTTTTTTTTTTTTTTTTTTTTTTTTTTTTTTTTTTTTTTTTTTTTTTTTTTTTTTTTTTTTTTCTTTTTCAATTTCTGTCTCTGATTAAGTTTTCCATTTTTCAGACAATTGAAGAAAAAAGTGAAAGTTATATATCCTATTTCTATTATTCCAGTGGTTACTCTTAAAATTTTAAGTTGTAATCATTTTTATTACTTTAGAATTATTCAATATCTATCCCCTTCTGAACATAACAAGAGTTTTAGCATGTCCTTAGTATGTTCTACTCTGCCCCATGAATGTTTCAATTACCTAGAATTTTAGTGCCAGAGCTTAAATTTTTCTTTTATCTTACATAGTAATTATTTAAACTGACCTGTAAGTCATACTTGTTTTTTGTTTACCATTGCCTCAAATATGCCACATCTTCCTTCTCTGATTTTCTTTTTTTTTTTTTTTTTTTTTTTTTTTTTTTTTTTTTTTTTTTTTTTTTTTTTTTTTTTTGCCTTCCTTGGGTAATTCTTTTTAGAATACAGCTTTAGGGGTAAAAAATTTTGACTCTTTGCATAGTTGAAGATATCTGTATTTCGGCCTCATACTTTAATACTTCACTAGCAAAAGAATTCTAGATTCTATTTTTTTTCCTTTAGGGACTTTGTAAATATTGTTTCATATTTTCTAGAGGTCAGTGTTGCTCATTTTTTTTGTCTCTGCATGGATTTTTATTTTCCAGAAGCTTTTAGACTTTTCTCTTTAACCTTACAGTTTCATCATGGTGTATAATAATAGTTGTAGTTACCACATTCCTCTCCCCTTCATGTAGTAACAGCTTGACACACATTGACTTGATAGAGCTTCACAACAACTCTGTGAGGAAGGTCATATTTTATTACATACCTATCATAGAAGGGGAAACTGAGGCACTGACTAGTTAAATAACTTTCCCAACTTTATACCCAAAATGAGTTTTAAAGCCAACGTTTGAACCCAGGAAGATTGATTTTACAATTCCAACATTACTACTTTTCATTTATAGCTCTTAGCACTTGGGTGGATGTTTTTAATCTAAGCTTTATGGCTTTCTCTTTTGAGTAATTTTTTTCTGTTGTTTTTTCTTCCCATTATCTCTGTTCCTTGCTTTTATAATTTCACTTAGACAGGGCTGAGGCCTTTTAGATTCAGCTTTTGTATCTCTTTTATTACATATTTTTCAAAATGTGTAAGAATGTAAGCACACAACTTGTGCTATATGATTTTTTTTTAACTTTCCCTTCCATATTAAAAAATCAGTTTTTTGTAATCCTAGCACTTTGGGAGGCAAAGGTGGGAGAATTGCTTCAGCCTGGGAGTTTGAGACCAGCTTGGATGACATAGCAAGACCTCACCTCTCTTAAAAAATCAAAAAAGTTAGCTGGGCATGGTGGCATACACTTGTGATCCCAGCTGCTCAGGAGGCTGAGGTGGGAAGATTGCTTGGGCCCAAGAGATTGAGGCTGCAGTGAACTATGATTGTACCACTGCACTCCAGCCTGGGAGACAACGAGACCCTGCCTAAAAAAAGTGTCAGTTTTTAATGGTATCCATTAACTATTCTCATTCATTATTCAGTTCTTCAATTGAATTTTTTTTTTTTTTTTGAGACGGGGTTTCACCATCTTGGCCAGGCTGGTCTTGAACTCCTGACCTCAGGTGATCTGCCCACCTTGGCCTCCCAAAGTTCTGGGATTACAGCTGTCAGCCACCACACCTGGCCAGATTTTTTTTTTTTTTTTTTGTGACAGAATCTTGCTCTTGCCCAGTGCCCAGGCTGGAGTGCAGTGGCATGGTCTCGGCTCACCACAGCCTCCAGCTGCTGGGTTCAAGTGATTCTCCTGCCTCAGCCTCCCAGGTAGCTGGGATTACAGGTGCCCACCACCACACCTGGCTAATTTTTGTATTTTTAGTAGAGGTGGGGTTTCTCTATGTTGGCCAGACTGGTATTGAACTCCTGACCTCAGGTGATCCACCCACCTCGGCCTCCCAAACTGCTAGGTTTACAGGTGTGAGCCACCACACCCTTCAATTGGATTTTTTAATAAATTTAATTTTTTTTATTTCTAAGAACTGTCTTTTGTTGTTCTTTCCTTATAATAGTCTACGCTTATATTGTGGATATAATACTCTGGAATTTTCTGTGAATGCTAATTAGGATTTTTAAAAGTTCTCTTCTGTTCCCTATATTATCTGCTTTTTGTGGTCATCTATTCTGTATATTCATGTTACGTTTCTTTTATGTTATTTGTTTTCTTCAAGTATTTAGTAATCTTTGCTGCATATTGAAATTTATAAATAAAGAGGAAGTTGATTAATATAGGTAAACAATAGATTTTTTCTTTCCTTTGGATAGGAAAGCTGACTTTAGACTTCTGTATATATGAACATGATTGAAATTGCTTTTTTTAAAAAAAGATGGGGGTTCAATCTGTTGCCCAGGCTGGAGTGCAGTGACGTAATCATGACTCACTGCAGCCTCAACCTCCTGGACCCAAGTGATTCTCCCACCTCAGCCTCACAAGTGCTGGGACTACAGGGGCACACCATCATCCCCAGCCAAGTTTTTGTTTGTTTGTTTGTTTGTTTTTGTAGAGACTGCGTCTCACTATATTGCCCAAGCTGGTCTCAAACTCCGGGACCCAAGCAAACCTCCTACATGAGCCTCCCAAAGTGCTGGAATTACAGGCTTGGGTCACTGAGCCTGGCTGAAATCACTATTTTTGTAGATCAAAACCTACAAAAGTTGAAGTCTGCAGCTTTATACAGTTCAAAATAATGTAAATTCATAAATAGATGTGTATATGTTAGTGGCGTGTGGTCACATTTTTTGTTTAAGGAGTATAAAGTCAAAACACTTTGGAGACTACTGCTATAGATTGATCATAGGCCTTGCAGCTAGGCAGACTTGAGTTCAAATGATAGCTCTGGTAATGACTAATTTTTTAGTTTAGGGTAAATCACTTAACTGAGTTACTATTAACTCCTTTATAAAAATGAAATGAAATAAAGTATATTATTACTAGGAGTTTTATAAGAATTATAGATAACATATGTAAAAAAACTAAGAAATCATAGATTCTTGGTAAATACTAGTTATCCATTATTTTGTGTTAAAATGCCATTAAATTTAATATCACAAATATATAATGAAATTAAGGATTTTTAAAATTGGTGCTGTTTGCTGTAGAGTGTCATTTTTAATTACTTTTATTAATTCCATAGAGTTATTTTAAGAGCTCCCTATGTTGCTATGGAATTTTTAAAGAGGAATCAATATAAACAGATGATTGGCAGAGCTGGTCGTGCTGGAATAGATACTATTGGGGAGAGTATCCTCATACTGCAAGAAAAAGACAAACAACAGGTAATTATTTGATGGTTGATTTTTGTCTTTTTCTTGGTCTTTGGTCTAGCCCTTTTATGAAATCATCTTTTAAAATTAATTCTTAATTTCCTTTAAATGATGCTTTCTTTTCTATATGATTAAGAATTAGAAAGAGTGGTTTGAAAATGTATATATTTCAGACCATGAAAAAATATTTTTCCTATTTGTCTTTCTTCCATTTTTATGATATCAAATGTTAAATTCTTATTCTTTTGTCTTTATTATTTTATTTATTTATTTTTTATCTCCTTCTGGCTCTACAAGATTTATATAAAGTATAAACTATTTATATGAAATGCCATTTATTTTTAATAATAACACAAAGCATGGTATTGTTTTAACTTTTATAGGTACTGGAGTTAATAACTAGACCTTTGGAAAACTGTTACAGCCGTCTTGTTCAGGAGTTCACCAAGGGAATCCAAACATTATTTCTCTCTTTGATTGGTTTGAAGGTATTTTTTTAAAATTCTTTATCTTATTACTGTTATCTGAGTTAATACAGGTTAAAAAGTTATGCAATAACTTTATATATGCAACTGTGTAGATTTTATACTGTTTTAAATTTAATTGTTTCTTTTAATTTTTTTCTCTTATATTTTGTTTTCTCATCCACTTCAGTGATTAAGGTAAATAATATTTAAATAATCATGGAATTGTCGGGCGCAGTGGCTCATGCCTGTAATCTCACCACTTTGGGAGGCTGAGGCAAGAGGATCGTTTGAGCCCAGGAGTTCAAGACCAGCCTGGGCAACATAGCAAGACCCCATCTCAAAAAAAAAAAAAAATCACTGAATCCTAGTGCTTGGCATGTGGTTGGCACTTAATATTGAATTAATGAAATTGACTTTTTTTCTTAGAGATGGGGTCTTGCTGTGTTGTTTATATGGGTCTTGAACTCTTCACCTCAAGCATTTCTCCCACCTTAGCCTCCCAAAGTGCTAAGATTACAGGCATGAGCCACTGCACCTGGCCTGATTTTGTTGTTTGTTTTTCCTTAAATCTGGGACATGGTGATGAAATTAACTTTAGAATTCAGCATGGGTGAACTTGCAAGTTGGGACATCAATGGAGAATCTGGCTTTGAGAAGCCAGAAACAGAGGCTGGCCCAGTGAGTTTCAATTACTATGTCAAAAACTTTTTCAGGGAGGGATAGAAAAATGACATCATGGTAGATAGAGAGATCACGTAAAGGTTCCCCTGCCCCGCTGCACTCTCCCGCCCCCAGTGTTAACTCTAATCATTTAGGTAGGAAACAGTGCAAAAAACAAGCACATTAATCCAAAAACCAAGTATCAGTTCTTAAATATCTTAAAAGTGTAATTTTAGCTTAATTGAATACTATATTAAGAATGGTTTTATTAACGTGGGAAGAAGTAATAGAAAATGTGCCCCATAATATTTTTCTTGCCCCTTATATCAGTTTAATATGAAATAACAACTTAAATTTCCAGTTTAAATACCATCAGAATTATGAGAGAGAAATATGCTTATTGATTGACTATATTTTAGTATACATGCTGATTTCATTGAAATTGGCTAATAAAAATTACTCTAATTCAGAGTCAACTCTACATCTGAATGCTAAATGGGAGGGTTAAGTATTATGATTGCCATTGTAGGTTATAAATAGTGAATAACAGGAAAAGAAAAAGTGAAAGAACAAGAAATGGAGATAGGAATGAGAGAGTCAAAAATAGGTAGAGATCAACTATTTTTAGGTAACATTTTAGGCAAAGTATTGTCTGACCCTATTTTAGTGGAAACTGTTGTATTTGCCATACTTTTTTTTTTTTTTTTAATGTAACTTAGAGCTAAAGGATGCTTTCACAGGTGGGTGGAAAGCAATGCAGGTAAGATTGATAAAGGAGGCTGAGTGAGAATTAGTGAACATTGGTTGGGGAGTAAATAGCACAGTTTTGGAGATACTGTAAAAAATTATTTAAAGACCTATTCAAAGGAGTTTTGGAATGAAAAATGTGTACATGTTTTCATAAAAAGTATGAATATAATAACTATCATCCCCTACATTTTTTGTTGTTAATTTTAAATTGTCACTATAAATTTATATCTATAACTGTGTAGATTTAATACTGACTTTTTTATTTAAATAGCTTTGAGGTATGGAAATGAGTTATCATCTTGATTAATGTGGATTGATGGTGATGCCTTGAATTAAGGAAAATGCTCCAATGATATCCTGAATTGTTTCAGATTGCAACAAATCTTGATGATATCTATTGCTTCATGAATGGTACATTTTTTGGTGTTCAGCAAAAGATTTTGTTGAAAGAAAAAAGTCTCTGGGAAATAACTGTTGAATCACTTAGATACCTGACAGAAAAAGGACTCCTACAAAAAGACACTATTTGTAAGTCTGAAGAAGAGGTCCAACATAATTTTCATATTACAAAGTTGGGACGAGCTTCTTTTAAGGGTAAGAGCTTACCTAAATCTTACTGATCACGGGAAACACATTGGGAAAAAATGAAAATTAAATTATACTTTCTTTAGGCTGGGCACGGTGGCTCATGCCTGTAATCCTGGTACTTTGGGAGGCCGAGGCAGTTGGATCACCTGCGGTCGGGAGTTTGAGACCAGCCTGGTCAATATAGTGAAACCCTGTCTCTACTAAAATATAAAAAAAAACATTAGCCAGGCATGGTGGTACATGCCTATAGTCCCAGCTACTTGGGAGGCTAAGGCACAGGAATTGTTTGAACTTGGGGGGTGGAGGTTGCAGTGAGCTGAGATCATACCACTGCACTCCAGCCTGGCCAATAGAGCTAGACTCCATCTCAAAAATAAAAATAAATAAATAAAAATTTAAAAAATTATATTTTAAGTTATATTTATAATTTTATATTAATCATATTAATCTTATTTTATAAGTTGACAAGCTCCTTCAACTTTCAAAAGTTGAAAAATGTTTTGAATTATAAATAATTAAAATACTGCAGAAGTATATAGAGGATAAGGTGGGCATCCCCCCTTCATGCTTCCCTCCCCAGCAACCATACACATCTACCAAGAATAACAATTTGGTGTATATCTTTCCAGATCTTTTCTGTACATTTCATTTCAATGCATAATATGTATGTATATACAGTATTGTTTTTGTCTTTAAACAAATAATCATTTATAGTATTCTGAAACTTTTTATAAATAGTTTTGTTTTTTTTTTTCATATAGAGGCAGAGTCTTGCTGTGTTTGCCAGGGTAGTCTCAAACTCCTTGCCTCATGCAACCCTCCTTCCTCCGCCTCCCAAAGTGCTGGTATTACAGGCATGAGACACCACACTGGGCCTGCAACTTGCTTTTTTTTTTTTTTTGCTGACTATAATGTCTTAGAGATTGTTTCATGACAGTGAATAAAGTGTTGTGGGGTTTTTTTTGTTTGGCGTGTTTGTTTGCTTGTTTTTGACAGGTTCTTGCTCTGTTGCTTAGGCTGAAGTGCAATGGCGCAATCTCAGCTCACTGCAGCCTCCAT
This sequence comes from Cebus imitator, assembly GCF_001604975.1. Lineage (NCBI taxonomy): Eukaryota > Metazoa > Chordata > Mammalia > Primates > Cebidae > Cebus > Cebus imitator. The sequence continues at coordinate 3,538,641 of NW_016107379.1, read as the reverse complement.
CTCCTGGGCTCAAATAATTCTCCCACCTCAGCATCATGAGTAGCTGGGACTACAGGTGTATGCCACCATGCCTGGTTAATTTTTGTGTTTTCAGTAGAGATGGGGGTTTCACTATGTTGCCCAGGGTGAGGCTCTTTTTTAATGAAAAATAATACATGTCTGTTGTTTAAAAAAAAAACCTAAGAACTCAAAATTATGTTAAGGAAAGTGCTATGCTCCTGTCCCATTTCTACTCTCTCAGGAACTACTACTACCAATGTGATATGTATTCTTCCAAATATTTTTATGTGTGTATTTATTTTTCAAATGGAATCATAATTTAAATATTTTTTTCCAAATTATATTTCTCATTTATATCATGAATGTCTTAACAGAAGAGTTCCTTTAAATCGATCTCATTTTTCTTTTACTATTATTGTCATATGTAGTGTGGATGTACCATAATTTATTTAACCATTCGATGTTGATGGACATTTGCATTAGTTCTGATTTTTCTCTGTTATAAACAAGGCTACATGGACATCTCTATGTATTTTGGGGTACATATGGAAATATTTCTCTAGGTTAGATTCCCCAAAATAGTTGAATCAGAAGGTATGTACTTATTAAATGTTAACAAGCATTGCTATATTGAAGTAATATGTAAACAATATTTTAAACCATCTCTTTCCTCCTCTAGTAATTGTGAAAGGTTAAATATTTGTATCTTTCTTTTAGGAACTATAGATTTAGCTTATTGTGACATTCTCTACAGAGACTTGAAGAAAGGTCTTGAAGGACTTGTGCTGGAAAGCCTTCTTCATCTAACCTACCTAACAACCCCCTATGATCTGGTTTCACAGTGTAACCCTGATTGGATGATATACTTCAGGCAGGTGAGAATATAACATTTTTCAGCTTAGGCTACTTAGTAATTATTACATGCTGTTTTGTTTTGTTTTGTTCTGTTTTGTTTTGTAGAGATAGGCTTTGCCATGTTACCCAGGCTAGTGTTAAACTCCTAGGCTCAAGCCGTCCTCCCATGTTGGGCTCCCTAAGTGCTAGGATTACAGGTGTAAGCCACTGTGCCCAGCCTTTTGTATGCTTTTTATCAAGTGATTATTCACTTTTTTCTCTATTAAAATATATTTGGAATTGGGTATGTTTTCTTTTGGTTTTTAAAAATTGTAATCTGGCAACATATTTTTTGTTTGTTTAACTTAAATGTTACTTTTCTGTTAAATATAAACATATTTGTTATTGAAAAAATAAAGATTGTCAAAAGAAAAAAGGATTACTCTTGGTCCTCTTTCCCCACAGAAGTTACTGTTATGATCACTGCATTTTATAATGCCTAGAATGCAAAGAAAACAGTGAAAGCCATCTCTGATGATTGAGAGTTTAATTATATGAAAACTCAGTCAGAGCCATGTATGACAATACATTAAACCCAATGATGTTAGTAACTGAAAAGGAATGTTTATTTTACAACCTATCACAAAGTAGAACTGTCCATACTTATTATAAAGCCAAGTGGTAGCGTATAGTATATGATGATTTTACTGTGAACAGACTAGCTGTATAAATGTATATTACAGCTGGGTGTGGTAGCTCATGCCTGTAATCCCAGTACTTTGGGAGGCCAAAGTGGGAGGATCACTTGAGGTCTAGAGCTCAAGACCAGCCTGGCCAACATGGTGAAACACCCTCTCTACTAAAAGAATACAGAAATTAGCCGGGCATGGTGGTGCATGCCTGTAGTCCCAGCTGCTCAGGAGGCTGAGGCAGGAGAATCACTTGAACCCAGGGGGCGGAGGTTGCAGTGAGCTGAGATCGAACCACTGCACTCCAGCCTGGGTGGCAAAGTGAGACCGTCTCAAAAAAAAAAAAAAAAAAAAGTATATTAGGCAGAAGTAGTATACAGCTTTTAATCACAGGAAATTAACTTTCTTTTTAATGTCATATTTTAAAGACATTACTGGTTTTTTTTCTCCATCTCTTCTCAACTTCCTGAATTTATATTACTCAGGAAGTAAGTTTTTAGTGGCACTATAAAATGCAATTACTCTCAAAACCTTTCCTTTTCCTTCCCCTCAGCCATCTGGTATTAAACATAATCACATAGGAAACTAGTACTTGTGGCCATGCCTTTAAGTAATTCTACTAAAGAATGTTATATTCTAATGATATAACTTTAAAACCTGCAATATTTACAAATAAATTTATCTTGTTTTTTGTATCCTTAATCATGAAAATGTGATATCAAAAGAAATCCTGGATTTGGTTCACGTGACAGATTTTTTGATATTTCTGTCTATTTGCTCTTTTTTCCATGTAGTTTAGCCAACTCAGTCCAGCAGAACAAAACGTAGCTGCCATTCTTGGAGTCTCTGAAAGCTTTATTGGGAAGAAAGCATCAGGTCAAGCCATCAGAAAGGTACCACAATTTTTTTTCCTTCCTAAATAATAAATTCATTCAACACTTAGTTCACTCACTAAGTTCACTCAACAAAATACCATTATACTGATCTTTTTTAGTTTACATTTTTTCCTTTAAATTAGTATAATTATCATTTTACTACTTAAAACATATCTGAGAACCCAAAATATATTAATATTTTTTTTCCTGCCCTTCTCCTGATTGTAAAATAGGTGTATTTTATTACATATAAATTATACCTCAATGAAGATTTTTTGTTTTTTTTTTTCATTTGAGAAGAAATCTCACTCTGTCACCCAGGCTGGAGTGCAGTAGTGCGATCTCGGTTCACTGCAACCTCTCCCTCCCGGATTCAAGCAATTCTCCTGCCTCAGCCCCCTGAGTAGCTGGGATTACAGGTGCACACCACTATGCCGGCCAATTTCTGTATTTTTAGTAGAGACGGGATTTCATCGTGTTGGTCAGGCTGGTCTCGAACTCCTGACCTTGTGATCCGCCCTCCTTGGCCTCCCAGAGTGCTGGGACTACAGGCGTGAGCCACCACACTGGGCTTTATTAATATTTTTAAACAACATTTATTTCTGGGTGGTGTGATGGCCTTTTTTTGGGTAGCATGAAATGTTTTCATATTATACAATCCTGATATATAAGTTTACTTCAAGGGAGGAAATACATTTTCTAGAAACTTTTTATTAGGCTTATCTTAGAATCCCTGATAGTAAGCCTAATATAATGTATTTCTAGAAAATGTATTTCTAGAAACTTTATATTAGGCTTAGTATCAGGGATTCTAAGATAAGACAGGTCTGGGTGTTTTGTTATTGCTTTTGCCATCCTCAAAGAACTCCTCGTCTAGTACTTATATTACATAAATCATTTTATAAGGTTAAAGGGGATAAGCTAATACTCATTTGTGTGATATCTTTTGGTGTTTTAAAATTCAGTAGCAGGCATGAAGCAAGTATCAAATACATATACTAACTTTAAAAGAAGTTGAAGTAATTCTTTGGTAACCATATACTATATCTTCAAATTCCTTAAGAGAATGTTATTTTCCCCTGTAATACACTTTTTTTTTTTTCATTTTAAATTTTCTTTGGCAATCCAATTTACATAGAAACCTAATTACCTACCATTTTCCCCCATACTTTTTTTTTTTTTTTTTTTTTTTTTTTGAAGTGGAGTCTCACTCTGTCACCCAGACTAGAATGCAGCAGCGTGATCTCAGGTCACTGCAACCTCCATCTTCCGGGTTCAAGCAATTCTCCTTCCTCAGCTTTCTGAGTCACTGGGATTATAGGTGTCTGCCACCATGCCTAGCTAATTTTTGTATTTTTAGTAGAGACGAGGTTTCACCATGTTGGCCAGGCTGGTCTCAAACTCCTGACCTCAGGTGATCCACCCGCCTCAGCCTCCCGAAGCACTGGGATTACAGGTGTGAGTCACTGCACCAAGCCTCCCCTATACCTTTTAAATTTGCATAGACAGTAGGGATTTCATTTTGTAGAATGGAAGGTGACAGTTACTTACGCTTATTGAATGGTGCTGTGTTGCATGCAGCACTGCGTCATAAAATCAAAAATATCCACAAGCCCCCCACAGTGGCACACACCTATACTTCTAACTGCTCAGGAAGCTAAGGCAAAAGATTTGCTTGTACATAGGAGTTTGTGGCCAGCCTGGACAACATGTGAGACCCTGTCTCAAAAATAAAAATAAAAGTACCTGTATAGTACTTAAGCATTCACATTATCACAATTTTTAGATTAGGTCTTTTACTTTGGAAGTGGCTATGTTGTTTAGACCTTCAAAATGCTGAAAAAAAATGTTTCTTAAAACAAACCTTTTATATTAAACTGTAAAATGTAAAATAAAACAATATTAATTTAGAACTCATTATCAAATAATAAACCTGCAAAATCTTATTAGGATAGTGCATCTTTTACAGCTTGAAGCCAGAGCTTACTTTTGTTACATTTAATGTAATATAGTCAACAAATATTTGCTAAATTGATAGGTATGTAAAATAGTGAGGATGTGAATTTATCTTAATTACATATGGGTTAATTGCTAGTTTAATGTTTTGGAGGTATAATTTTTAAAAACTCTAAAGAACATGTTTAAATACTTAAAATCTAATTGATTTCTCCACATTGAAAAAGAACCCCCGCCCCAACCTTTTTTGAGCATTTCTTGGTTTCTTGCAAAAGATTTTTTTTTTTTTTTTTTTTGAGACGGAATCTCACTCTTGTCACCCAGGCTGGAGTGCAATGGCACAATCTTGGCTCACTGTAACCTCCACCTCCCAAATTCAAGTGATTCTCCTGTCTCAACCTCTCAAGTAGCTGGGATTACAGATGCCTACCACCACGCACGGCTAATTTTTATATTTTTAGTAGAGACGGGGTTTCACCATGTTGGCCAAGCTGATCTCAAACTCTTGACCTCAGGTGATACACCTATCTCAGCCTCCCAAAGTGCTGGGATTACAGACATGAGCCACCATGCCTGGCTGCAAAAGATCTTGAAATTGGCATAAAGCATTATATTTTGCCATATAATAATTATATCATTTTTCTTGGCTTAGGAAATACATTCTAAGCACAAACCTACATTGGCTCAATCTATAGTTAGTACTGAAGGTGCACTAAAACTGGGAAATTAAATAGCTATCTTTTCTACTTGATGTTCAACTTTCATGCTTTTTCAGCTTAATGCTTTTAAAAAAGTGATCCAGTATCAACATGCAGAATCTGTAACTCATACATCCTTCATTATGTCAGCATAAGTTATCATCTCATTCTTTTTTTTTT
>NW_016107379.1:3513823-3533209 GCF_001604975.1 Cebus imitator | reverse complement strand
GCCTCCCAAAGTGCTGGGATTACAGGCATGAGCCACCGCGCCTGGCCTATCATCTCATTCTTCTACTATGGAGGATAGTAGAAGAATGAGATTATATTTATATAAAATATACATATTTAATATATATATATTATATATAATATATATTATATATATATATTTTATATGTATATAAAATATATATTTAATATGTATATTTTATATAAATATAAAATATCCTCTACTATGTGGAGGATATAATTTTATATTTTATCTTATTTTTTATTATTTTACTTATTTTTTTTTAAATAGAGACAGGGTTTCATCATGTTGCCCAGGCTGGTCTTGAACTCCTGAACTCAAGAGATCCTCCCACCTTGGCCTCCCAAAGTGCTGGGATTACACGTGTGAGCTACCACTCCTAGCCTCTAATTTTACATTTTATATTTATTTTTTCTTTTTTAAGGTCATCTTTTTTTTCCTCCTAATTTAAGAATTAATAAGTTTCTAAGCTTGGTACTAGCTATGAAATACTTCATCCACAATTTCCTTTTGTCCAATTTTAATAACATACATTTGACATACATTTAAATTCATCTAGTAAATGAATTTATTTGATTGTGTCTTTCTAGAAGGTGGACAAGGACGTTGTCAACAGGCTATATCTGTCTTTTGTTCTTTATTCCTTGCTCAAAGAGACCAACATTTGGACTGTATCTGAAAAATTTAATATGCCTCGAGGATATGTACAAAATCTTCTCACTGGAGCTGCCTCATTCTCATCTTGTGTGTTACATTTCTGTGAGGTAATTTCATTTAATATATGGTATGTACTTTGTACATCTTCTTGCTTTAACTGTTACTAAACTAATAAGCTAGTTAGTACGTCAGCATTTTCTCATTGTTGACGCATTCTGTTATTACATAGCATTAAAAAAATTTTTAAACATGCCTTTGTTTTTATCTGTTTCTGTAAGTACTATTATGTATTTATGGTAACAATACAAAAATTACTGTCAATTAAAACCATAATGAACAAGTAAAAAGTGCCATTTTAACCCAGCTCTTACAGCCACCATTAATAGTTTTATGTATTCTGAATTAACTGTTAAAAACAACCTTTCTCTATTGATGTAGATTCCATGTGAATGTCTTTCATCTAAGTAATAAAAGTGTCAGGTGTTTGGTTAGTAAGTTACCTATATCCAACAGCTACTATTCAACTATTTAGTTCTATATTCTCTTTTTAAAACATTTTATTTTTGACCAGATCCAGTGGCTTCCGCCTGTCATCCTAGCACTTTGGAAGACTGAGGCAGGTGGATCACTTGAGCCCAGGAGTTCGAGACCAGCCTGAGCAATGTGGCAAAACCCTGTCTCTATAAAAAATAATAAAAACTAGCCAGGCATGGTGGCACACGTCTGTGGTCCCTGCTACTTGGGTCTCACTCTTGATGCCCAGGTTGGAGTATAGTGGCACTATCCAAACTCACTGCAGCTTCGACCTCCGGGGCTCAAGCAGTCTTTCTGCCTCAGCCTCCCGAGTAGCTGGGATCACAGGTGTGTGCCACTACACTTGGCTAATTTTGTTGTTGTTGTTGTTGAGATGGAGTCTCGCTCTGTCACCCAGGCTGGAGTGTAGTTGCATGATCTTGGCTCACTGCAACGCACTCCATGATCTCAGCTGACTGCAACCTCCACCTCCCGGGTTCACACAGTTCTCCTGACTCAGCCTCTAAAGTAGCTGGAATTATAGTCATGCAACATCACTCCCAGCTAACTTTTGTATTTTTAGTAGAGATGGGGTTTCGCCATGTTGGCCAGGCTGGTCTCGAACTTCAGACTTCAAGTGATCTGCCTGCCTGGGCTTCCCAAAGTGTTGGGATTACAGGCGTGAGCCAATTTTTTAAATTTTTTGTAGAATGGGGGGGAATCTCATATGATGCCCAGGCTGGTCTTGAACTTCTAGGCTGAAGCGATCCTCCAGGTTGGCCTTGTGCTGGGATTACAGGCATGAGCTGCTATGCCTGGCCCATGTTCTCTTGATTGCCATTATAATTTACTATATTTGCTTCCAGTGGCAGGCAGCTATTTAAAGTTTGTATATCAAATGTGTATTTTATAGAACAATTTAAGAAGAAAACCTTATTCTGGCCATATGCATTTGCAATAGATTTAAGACTTTATTAAAATAAGCTTTCAGAATTTCTTTAAATAGCACAATAAAGCTTACCAGACTTTTCCATCCAGATAATTTTTCGATGTGTTTATAATATAAGGCATTTTTGCTGCATTTAAATCTCTTCTTATTGGGTGACATAATAATTCTTTCCATATTTGTTTCCAACTCAATTTTTTAAAACTTTTTTCCCATGAATTGTTTTCTAAATTTAAAATATATTTTATTTTCCCTTTCTTAAACCTTCATATTCTGTATATGATATGGCAATTAATTCTATCATTAATAAATTTTGAAGGGAGTAAATAATTCAAAAATACTTGGCTTTGGATTGAATGATAATTATTTTAACAAATTTAGCTTTCTAAATCTCTTTTCTTGTGCTGATTTTTAAATGTTAGTTTATATTCTGTGAGCACATGCTAGTTAAACAGAAGACAAAAATTATGGGTAATGAGAAGCAGCTAGCCTTTAAAATGTATTTTCTTAAGTTTTTTATGTTTGTCGTTTTTCATATTTAAAGATGCTCTCCCTAATATTTTTTTCCTTTGTTTTCTTTGTGACTATGAAGCTTTGAGCCTTATTGAATTGTTCAAGCAAAAAAAAAAAATCTATAAAGCATCAAGAAAGTTTGATGATTAATCCTAAGAAAAATCTAGCTGACAATTTGTGCTCTAATTAATTTACTTCATTTTACATATAATTATAAATTACATGTAATATAAATAGTATATAATTATATGATATATATTACATTATGTATATAATTTTTTAAGTTATTATCTATAGAGACAGGGATCTTGCTGTGTTGCCCAGGCTGGTCTCACACTCCTAGACTCAAGCAATTCTCCCACATTGGCCTCCCAGAGTTCTGGGATTACAGGCATGAGCCACCAAACCTGGTCTACTTTCAGTATCTCAAGGCAAGGGTGTTGAATCTTTTGCCTTCCCTGGGCCACATTGGAAGAAGAATCATCTTAAGCCACACATAAAATGCACGAACAATAGCTTATGAGAAAAAAAAATCTCATAATATCATAAGAAATTATATGAATTTGTTTTGGGTGGCATTCAAAGCCATCCTGGGCCACATATGGCCTGTGGGCCACAGGTTGGACAAGCTTATTTTAAGATATTTTTTCTTTTAAAAAGTTGGCGCACACCAGCCCTTTGGGAGGCTGAGGCGGGCAGATCACAAGGTCAAGAGATCGAGACCATCATGGCCAACATGGTGAAACCCCGTCTCTACTAAAAATATAAAAATTAGCTGGGTGCGGTGGCCCACGCCTGTAGTCCCAGCTAATTGGGAGGCCAAGGCGGGAGAATCACTTAAAAACTGGGAGGCAGAGGTTACAGTGAGCTGAGATCGCACCACTGCACTCCAGTCTGGCAACAGAGCAAGACTACGTCTCAAAAAAAAAAAAAGTTACAAATGGTATGGAATAGTACATTAATTGCATTAGTTAAGATGCTTTTAACTACAAGTTACAGAAAAACCCTTCAACATTTAAGCAATAAGAAAAAAAGAATCATTTTATATAATAGGCATACCCAGATTAAGGCAGCTTCAAGGTTGATTGATTCAATCGTTCTGTTCAAGGGTTTTCTTCTTTTTACTCTGCCATCTTCATTACACTGATTTCTTTCTTAGTGGTCACAAGATGCTCGCTAATGATGTTCCATTCATCATGTACTCTCACAGTGATACCCAAAGGCTATAAAGGGAACTTTAAAATAAAATAAACTACTATAATAGAATATTTCAAATATATATGACAGAATATTATATTGAATTCCCATTTACCCATCTAGCTTTAACAATTATTGACTCATGGCGTCCAGTATTTTTATCATTTTATTGTTGCATTGAACATTATGTTGCATTTGAATACTTCCATGTTTAATATTTGTCTACAGGATAAATTCCCAGAAGTAGGAATTGTTTTTAGTCACTTGGGAAAGAAAAAGTATGTATTTGCCTCCAGATATTTGATTAAAATGACCAGAGCTCTTTTTATTGACTTATTTTTCAATTTTCAATCTTTTCCTCATCCTAAAACGAATTCCTCAAATTCCTCAGGGTCCTCACCATGTTTCTTCACATCTATTTTGCCTAGCATCATCTTTCATCTCTGGCTTAACTCAAGTTCCAGAAGTTATATAAGGAACATTCTTTCTGAGCCCCCTATCACACAAACCAAACTTTGAAATAACTTACAAAATTTAAATTTTATATATTTCTTTGTGTTCTTCAGGAGCTTGAGGAGTTTTGGGTTTACAGAGCTCTTTTGGTAGAACTTACCAAGAAGCTGACTTACTGTGTAAAGGCAGAACTAATCCCTCTGATGGAAGTGACTGGAGTTTTAGAGGTCAGTAGCTTCCTGGCTTCCCAATTGAAATTGGGTCGATTAACACAGAAGCCAGGTTTTGTTATTTTGTGAAGTCTTAGTACAGGGGAAGTAATAGCTTCATGGGAGTGTTTTATTTAAAACAAATAGCTGTGATGGCCTTCCAGGAATCCAGTTATTAGATGGAAGACCTGATGAAAAATCTCAGTTGTGAAAAAAAAAACAATAGGAAGTGTGGGAGTGACTGTCTCCAAGTATGTTGTGCTACCACTTGTCCTTAACACCTCTTCTTTCTTCCACTCCTTTGAAGAATTACCTTCTGTTAGTTTGGACTCAGTGCTTATTTAAGGTAATGGTGATTCAGTGGCAGCAAAGGTCCTTTGTATTCTTTCTAAGAGAGTAAGAAGAAAGGATTCATAACTAGTTTTTCAGCTTTCTATTCTCAGCCAATCTTCAACTTCAGTATATTCTCTATTATTCAGTTCTTGAGTCAGAGGAGTTCTACTTGAAATACACACATACACACACACAGACACCAGTGGTCCCCTGAGTAGATGGTGAGAACATTGAAAGATACTAGACTTGGCTGGATGCGGTGTCTCACGCCTGTAATCCCGGCACTTTGGGAAGCTGAGGTGGGCAGATCACTTGAGGTCAGGAGTTCCAAACCAACCTGGCCAACATGGTGAAACCATCTCTACTAAAAATACAAAAATTGGTCAGGTGTGATATTGCACGCCTGTAATCCTAGCTACTTAGAAGATTGAGGAAAAAAAATTTATGAACATGGGAGGTGGAGGTTGCCATAAGCCAAGATCACACCATTGCACTCCATCCTGGGCAATAAAGCAAGACTCTGTCTCAAAAAAAAAAAGAAAAGAAAAGAAAAGAAGAAAGACACTGGACTGGAACATTTTGCTTTAGGATATGAGATGATGCCACCAACCTAAGTGCCTTAATGGGTTTCTATTCTTGATTGCAGCACAAGTTAGTTGACTCCAGCTGCATAGAAAGCTATCTTGTAGTCAGTTTGGAACCACCCAAATGCATTTTTTAAAATTTATCAGGATTCTCATGTCTTACATCTTCATATTTACTTTATTATCTTAGTTTATCCTAGTCTCTTACATGCAGGTTTTTTTTTTTTTCTTTTCAGTTAGGGTGCTGAAATTTCTTTTTTCTAAACCTAAATTATTATCCTACTGATTTTGTAACACTTTTCAGGGTCGAGCAAAGCAATTATACAGTGCAGGTTACAAAAGTCTAATGCACTTAGCTAATGCAAATCCTGAAGTGCTCATAAGGACAATTGATCATTTATCAAGACGCCAAGCCAAGCAAATTGTTTCATCAGCAAAGGTAAGCAAACAAACTATTTTTTAACCTTAATAACCTTATGTTATTTCCTTGTATTGTAGACATCAGAACAAAAACATTTAACATTGCATAGAAAAGCACATACTCATATCTGTGAGTAAAAATAGTGCATCTGCTATGACACAAGCCTTGCTAAACAGAAAAAGGGCCTGCTAAAAAATAAAGAAAATTTCAAAGGTAGCTCATGCCTGTAATCCCAGCTCTTTAGGAGGTCAAGTTGGGAAGACGGCATGAAGTCAGGAATTTGAGACAAGCCTGGGGAACATAATGAGACTCTGTTTCTACGAAAAAATGTAAAAACTAGCTGGGCATGGTGGTTCATGCCTGTAGTTCTAGCTGTTCAGGAGGCTGAGGCAGGAGGATCACTTGAGCCCAGGAGTTCAAGGCTGCAGTGAGCTAGGGTGACAGAATGAGATGCTAACTCTTGGAAAAAAAAATAATGGCTTGGGCTGGAGTATGATGTGTTTTTGAAAAATTGCCGGGCAGGTGCAGTGGCTCACGCCTGTAATCCCAGCACTTTGGGAGGCCAAGGCAGGTGGATCACTTGAAGCCAGGAATTTGAGACCAGTCTGACCAACATGGTGAAGCCTCGTCTCTACTAAAAATACAAAAATTAGCCAGGTGTGGTGGCCCACGCCTGTAATCCCAACTACTCAGGAAGCTGAGGCATGAGAATCACTTGAATCCAGGAGGCTGAGGTTGTAGTGAGCCAAGATTACGCCACTGCACTCCAGCCTGGGTGACCGAGTGAGAGTCTATCTGAAAAACAAATTTAATAAAAGACCATTTCAAGGATTCCTTGAGTACAAAGAACCCCAAAAGTTATTGAGCTCTGCATCCCAAAGTTCTCTTCACAGGAATCCTTTCTTCAGCATCCCTGACATCTGGTGTCCCCACCTTTGAGTACCATCATTGACAAGGAGCTTGCTCAGCAGAAATTAGGTTGTTCTATTTTTGTGTGCTCTTAGTGTTATAAAAATTATCCTGATATACTGAGGCTAAATTCTGCCTTCTTAAAATTCCCACCATTGCATTAGTGTACCACCTCTGGAACTAGACTCTTCTTTTGTTTGTACACTGTTTTTCACATATTCAAAAACAGCTCTCATTGCCCCCAGGGGTTTCTATTTTCTGTTGCTTTTATCTGTATTAAATAATCGAGCTTTAGGCCATTCACTGTCATAGTTTCCCTTTGCTAGATGCAATCCAGTTTGTCATTGCCTTCTGCTCCCTGTGGGTAAAGCTATTCCACAGCAATTTGAGATTATCTCCTTCTTGATCTCAACTATAGTTCTAAGTCTGAAACTTCTTGGCTTCTTTGAAACTTCGTTGTTTTACTATTTTCATATGTAAATCAGAATTAGCTAAAAAGCAAATTTCCATCTTTTTAATGGTGCTCACATTACATATATTACCTTAATTTTTCTTTACAACAAACCTATGAGGTGGACAAAGTCAGTGTTACCCCCAATTTATAGAAGAAACCACTAAGACTGACCTTGTCCCATTAAATTAGGAGGTCTTGGAGTTGGTAGGGATGAAGTTGTAGTTATTTCCTTTGCTATAGCACCTTAAAAAAAAAGTTCATTAAACTTTCACACACTTGTTTTAGCATTTACTAGTGACGTTTGCCTAACTCCATTATTTCCATGATGTTTGTCAAGTGGTAATTTTCTAGCTCCATTATTCCTTCTGGATTTATTCACTGGTGTTTTACTATGAGGAAAAGCTTTTCCTTTATTTATTCATGTATTTATCAGTATGCACTCCTAGGTTCAAATGTATTCAATATGGGTTATAATCCATTACAATCATTACTTATGTTGGTGCTCAGATGACCTCATATTTGGCCAGTGGAAGCTCCCGAAAACTGGTCATCATCATTCTTGAATTATTTTCTTACTTTCTGGCTGTGTCTGTCAGCATCTAAACATTAGGAGGCAGAAACCACACAGTAATTTGAACAGGCCTCTAAGGGGTCAACAGAACTTTAAAGAATTCAGGAAATAATACATTTGAGAGATGGTTCACCCCCACCCCACAGCACCCCCTGTGGATAAGATTCAGACTTAATTGCCACTGTATGCTGGGAAGTTTGTTGTGATACTTCAGCCAAGGCTAATAAGCAGAAGCTGCCCACTGGAGTGCTGACAAAACTGCCAGGAAGCTGCCTACAGTGTGCTGGTGAACTTGCCCAGAAGCCAGCTCTGGTGCCCATGGAGCTAGGGCACTAACTCGGAATGCCCTTGTTGATGTATGTCTATGTATTTTTCTATATTTATGTAAAAATTATTAAAGGCCATGAGCTCATACTGATAACCCTAATTCTGATTTTTCTAGGTACATATGCTATATAACAGTCTAACTCCAAAACTTAGTGGGTTAAAACAGCCACCTTATTTTGCTTATGTTTCTGTAGATTAGGAATTCTGGAGGGGTTCAGCTGGGTGCTTCTCACTTGGGTCTCATGTAATTGTAGTCAGAGGTTGACTGGGGCTATAGTCTATAAGGCCCAACTGAGCTGGATGACCCAGGTGGCTCACTCACATGACCAACAGCTGATAATTGGAGGCAACTGGGGCTTTCCAGCCTTCAACTGGAACAACTACATATGGCCTTCCCACGTGGCTTCAGTCTTTACGGCATAGCAACTAGGTTTTGAGAGAGAATGTCCAGAAAGTGAGCATTCTAAGGTATCAAGGCAGAAAATGCAAGAAGTCTTCTGAGCCAACCTCAGAAGTTATACAGTATCACTTCCACAACATACTGTTGGTTACTAGAAAACCATAAGACCCAGATTGAATGAAAGGGGATTAGACCTCCACCTCTTCATGAGAAGAGTGTCAAATAATTTGCAGTCATCTTTAAAATCTGCCCTCTCATCACAAATTGTTTCTGTTCCTCCCACATGTAAAATATATTAACCCCCAAAAGGCTTTTTCAATTATAACCTCCATCAGGAAAAACTCAGTTTTTTTGTTTGTTTGTTCCTCTACTCAACACTCAACAACACAACACAGACAGAAGATTTCTGTGACCAAATGTGAGGGATTTCTCCCCAAAAAACAAGCAATCATTTCTGCAGCAGACATCAGCTGGGTGTCCTCCAATTCAGTCCTGACACTGTCTGGTGCCTGGGCTTCTAAAGTCTGGGCTTCTAAAACTTCTTACCAACCACCTTCAAGTTGGAGTTCCCACAGCCTCTTCTCTGGGTTCAATCAGTTTGCTAGAGTAGCTCACAGAACTCAGGAAAACATGTGAATAAAAAAGGATGTCACAAAGATACAGATGAAGAGATTCATAGGGCAAGGTAGGGAGAAGTGGCATAGAGCTTTCATGCCCTCCCTGGACACAGCACCTTCCATGTGTTCAGCTGTCTGGAAGCTCTGTGAACCCTGTACTCTTAGACCTCTTATGGAAACTTTATTGGATTGCCATGATTGACAACTATGTAGAAATGTGACTGGACAGAAAGGGTCTGATTTATTAATAATACTAATGGACTGAGTGGGGAAACCAGCAAGACCTGTCTGTTCAGATTCTTCTGGCCTCTCTGTGTGGCATTAATTTCCCAGAGTATGGGGCAGGACACTCTGGGATGAGGGTCTCTCTTTTTTTTTTTTTGGAGGCAGGGTCTTGCACTATTGCCCAGGCTAGAGTGCAGTGGCACAATCATAGATCACTGCAGCCTTCCTCTTCCAGGCTCAAGCAATTCTCCCATCTCAGCCTCATGAGTAGGTAGGAGTACAGACAGGTGCCATCCCTGGCTAATGTTTTTATTTTTTAATAGAGACAAGGCTTTGCTATGTTGCCCAGGCTGGTCTTGAACTCATGGCCTCAAGCAATCCTTCCACTTTGGCTTCCCAAACTGTTGGGATTACAGCATGAGCCACTGCACCCAGCCTGGAATGAGGGTTTTAACACCCATTGATCAGATTAGAGTTCTGCCTTGGGCAGGTGAAAGGAGGGCAGAAGAAGGTCAGAGAGAGAAATTCTGTTTTCTGAGGTCTAAAGTGCCCCAACATCTTAATAAGGGCTATGGAAGTTATGAGCCAAGAACTGTGGATAAAAACTGATATATGTATATCATAATATCACAGCATCAGACTCAGATCCAGTGTTCCAAATTAAGTCCGGGTGTGACTGATGCAACTTCAGCACAGTTTCACAAGTTATGTTTCTTCTTATGCTGAAGACAAGTGAACTAAAGCGACACTATACAATGGTGAAACAAGAAGTAGGATAACCATAGTGCACTCTCGTTCATAAAGGAGGAAAATGGGTAGTGCATAGCAGCAGTTCTGAAATCTAGCCAGCCATATGTGGCCAGTTCTTTAATTATGTCCCAGTTCTTCTCTCTGGGAATGATTTTTCTTGGCTTTGGATTCTCTCATTTGAGTCATTATCTCTTTTCCATAAGCAATAAGCCCATGTTTGCCACTAGGTAGCTTTCTCAATGTGCTTCCTATATGTAGTTCAAGAATATTGACGTTCAAGAGTTCAGGGTCAGGTGTCATGGCTCACACCTGTAATCCCAGCACTTTGGGAGACCAAGATGGGAGAATCACTTAAGGCCAGGAGTTTGAGACCAGCCTGGGCAACATAGCAAGACCCTGTCCTTACAAAAAAAAAATTTTTTTTTTAATTAACCGAGCATGGTGATGTACACCTGTGGTCCCAGCTACTCATCAGAGGATCACTTGAGCCTGGGAGATGAAGGCTGCAATGAGCTATGATCATGCCACTGCACTCCAGCCTAGGCGACAAAGTGAGACCTTATCTCTATTTTATTTTTTATTTATTTATTTGTTTATTTTTTGAGACAGGGTCTCACTGTCACCCAGGCTGGAGTGCAGTAGCATGATCTTGGCTTGCTGCAGCCTTGACCTCCCAGGCTCAAGCAATCCTCCCACTTCAGCCTCCCACGTAACTGGGACCACAGGCATTCACCACCATGCCCAACTAAATTCTCTTTTTTTATTTATTTTTCACCATGTTGCCCAGGCTAATCTCCAACTCCTGAGCTCAAGCGATCCGCCCGCCTTGGCCTCCCAAAATATTGGAATTACAGGAGTGAGCCATCGTGCCTGGGCGAGACTCTATCTCTAAATTAAATAAAAAAACAATTAGGTCAAAGGCACTTGATGTTTTATATTGTCTCTGTCTCTTTTTATTCAGTCTGGTATAATATATCTTAAAACATTGCAGCTTTTTATTTATCTATTTATAATCTCCCTGTTGCTTGGCTTGTTTGTTTGTTTGTTTGTTTGTTTGTTTGTTTTTGAGACAGGGTCTCCCTTTCACCCCAACTGGAATGCAGTGACACTGTCATGGCTCACTGCAACCTCAGCCTCCCAGGCTCAGTTGATCCTCCCACTTCAACCTCCCAGATAGCTGGGACCACAGGCATGCACCATCACACCTAATTTTTGTAATTTTTTTTTCTTTTATAGAGATAAGATTCTCCATGTTGCCCAGGGTGGTCATGCTACTCCTTGGCTCATGCAGTCTGCCCACCTCTCAAAGTGCTGGGATTACAGGTGTGAGCCACCTTGCCTATCCTAGCTTGACTTTCTTACAGTGTTGATGCTAGGGTCTGAGAGGGAGGATTCACATGGCCTTGGAATGATCTCATTTAAAGACACTAAGGCCTTTTATTAACTGAGCCCTGTCATGTAGCATAATTTCTTCTGCATTCTATTAGTTATAAGTGAACCACAAAGGCTAGCACAGATTCAAGAAGAAAATTATATCCCCTCTCTCAACAGTGTTGTCAAAGAATTTCCAATCATCTTTAATTTGCCAAACTAATCCCATACAAGACTTGCAGTAGTCTTCCTCTTTTTCATATTTGTACTTCCTTTCTCCAACAATGAGAAACCTCATCCCTGTGTTTATTAGTATATTTCTCTGTTTTCCTCAGTCTTAGAATGCACTGAAAATAACTTCGGAATTGTTCAATTATACCACTCCAAAAAAACCAATTCAGTATTTATTTACAGCACTTTGTGTCTTCAATCTGAGAGTATATAATTACAATGATGTATTAAAATGTTACTTGGTTTGGGGTTTAAAAAGAAAATCTGCTTCAGTGTGGTTGTTACACATTTGAAACGCAGATTCTACTGGCATTTCATTTTAGTTCCCCTCCTTCCATCACAGATATTTTTTGAGGTGACGGGAAAGAACTAGGTCTCTGTCACCCAGGCTGGTGTACAGTGGCACCATCACAGCTCCCTGTGCAGCCTTGAACTCCCAGACTCAAGTGATCCCACCTCAGCCTCCCGATTAGCTGGGACTATAGGAATGGGCCACCATGCCTGGCTAATTTGTTGTTGTTGTAGAGACTTGATCTCACTATGTTGCCCAGGCTTGTCTCCAACTGCTGGCCTCAAGCAGTCCTCTCACCTTAACCTCCCAAAGTGCTGGGATGATTACAGGTGTGAGCCACCACACCCAGCCCCCTATGGACTTTTAAGTATGTAAAACATTATCCTGTTTTTTCTTTTTAATCTTTAAATTCAAATACTTTTACTAGGATAGCTATTCATTTTATTTTATTTCTGGAAGCTTACTTGGGTTACAGTTTTAAATGTTAGTTCTAATCCATTTGATTTTTCTTCTTTAACAATTCCTGTTGAACTTATGTTGGATCTTTTCTGACATCTTTCATTTCAGTCTCTCTAGTTCTTTTTACATCTTTTTTAATCTCTTATTTATTTATTTATTTATTTATTTATTTTTAAGGCAGAGTCTCACTCTGTTACCCAGGCTGGAGTGCAGTGGCACAATCTTGGCTCACTGCAACCTCTGACTCCTGGATTCAAGCTATTCTCATGCCTCAGCCTCCCAGGTAGCTAGGATTACAGGCACCTGCCACCACACCTGGCTAATTTTTGTATTTTTAGTAGAAACAGGATTTCACCATATTGGCCAAGCTGGTCTCGAACTCCTCCTGACCTGAAGTGATCCTCCTGCCTTGGCCTCCCAATGTGCTGGGATTATAGGAGTGAGCCACCATGCCCGGCCTATCTCATTTTTATTCTCTTTATTGTTTTACTGCTTTTTAAATTTTTTTCAATGGCCCTTATTAGGTTTTTTATTTAAATCTGTTTTTCTATGGACACCCAGTTATTTAGTTATAGTTATTAGCTTTTATTTCTAATGTGATTTTGCCTTTTTAATTTATTCCTTTCCTGAGCTCAATCAACTTTTCTGTCATTTCTTGCAGTTTTTGTCCATGTCAGTTCTTAGTTTTTGAACTTCTTATTCAAGGAACATTTCCACTCCTCATATCTCCAGATTTTTATTTGAGGATATTTAATTTTGTTTGCCATGTTGTGTTACAGTTCTTCTGGTTCATCGTTTGTTTTCAGGGAGGGAAATTTTTATGAGCTGAAGAGTTTGGGTTCTTACTTTTTTTCTTTTTACATAGTAGTTTTGTATAGATGAGAACTGCCTGTGCCTCTGCATATCTTGGACAACGCAGTCATTTGGAATGGTTTATGAGATCCCAGTTCAAGAGTGTTCTCTTCTGTCAGAGTAGCAAAGTATTATTCTTTAATGAATGACTTTGGGTGGGAGAGGAATGCAAGGAGGGTTTGTGTCTGTTTTTTTTTTTAATTTCCTTTTGCCCTACAAGATTGTACATTTTGTCCTTTTTTCCTCTTCCCCTCCCTGCGGAGCTTTCAAAAGCCACCTCCCTTTTCACCCATTCTCTCCCCTAAAAGCATTGCCTTTCCAAGACTGCCTTCTAGAGTCCCATGTGCGTTTTAAATATCTTCCTATAAAGAGTGTATTAATCAACCAACATTCTTTTTTCAGTATTTTTATATTTGGGTAGTTTTTTTCTCTCTGGAGGTGATTTTATTTCATTTTAGACCCTCTATTTCCCTCTTATCTTGTTCATGTGGTTTTTTTTCTCAACCCCATCTGGATCTCTGCAAACATTTGAGTGGGAGCTCAAGAAACTGGTTTTGGCTGAGTGCAGTGACTCACATTTGTAATCCCAGCACGTTGGGAGGCCAGCGCAGGAGGATCCTTTGAGCCCAAGAGTTTGAGAACAGCCTAGACAACATAGGGAGACCCTGTCTCTACAAAAAAAACTTTTTAAATTTTTTAATTAAAAAAAGAATTTATTCTTCCAGAAATTGGTGGGCTTTTTTAAACAACAGCTAACTTGAAGTTGATATATTCTCTACATTACAGTAATACTGACACATGGGTTTTGCGTAGTTTACTTACTATTCTTGTTGATCTATATAGCTTTTAGAGGATATGTTAGGAGATTTTTTCTTTTACATGATCACCATTACCTCAATTACTCGAAAGTTTACCTAATTACATTTATTCTCTTTTATATAATGCTGTACAATACAATGCTTTGTCAAATTGGCAGAGTGTTTTTATTTTTCTCACTTTCACTCTTTCATATAATTCTTCCTCCTATGATTTTGTTAAACTTTTTATAATAAAAATTTTATAACATAAGTAGCACCAATACTTCACCCTTATGTACACAAAACCCAGATGAAAAAATGCCAGTGTTTTAGTTCTGATTTTTACAAGAAAGACAAAAAATTTATTATTCAGCAAATATTCATTGACATGTTTTATATGCCGTGTTTTTTTGCTCATTATGTTGCTTTTGAAGTTAACAGTTTTAAGTTTAGGAACTTGAATAAAACTTTTATTTGAAATACTGGTAGGTTTTTAAAAGCGTACTAAATTTTGAGGAATAATAAAGTGCATATATATAAAGGATAACATTTTCAGGAGCTAATTAACTTTTTGCAAAATTGTCTTAGATTTTATAGATTAAGAGCTAATTTTTAAGTGGCTGAGTCTTCAATAAAACAAATCTTTGGGAGAATTAAAACTCCTTTATTTGTGGTATACTAAAAGGCAGCGATCAGCTAAAATGGTTTTAACTAAATGCCTCATCTTCATTGACTATAATCATTTATTCTTAAGTGGCCATCTTTCAATCTCATTATAGTTTTAATGTCTAGATTTCTGATGTGTAAGGATTCAGGTGTTCAATAGACAGTGGTAAAATTGTTGGCAATTCTCTAGCAATGCATATTTTGGCCTCATGTCTTAATTTCTTAATGTAGATGCTGTTGCATGAAAAAGCAGAGGCCCTGCAAGAAGAGGTAGAGGAGCTGCTAAGATTGCCGTCAGATTTCCCTGGTGTGGTGGCTTCTTCCACTGACAAAGCATGAAGCTATCGAATGAGCATTTTCACATACGAGTTATTTATTGTATATGTGTTTATTAAAGATTTCTTATACTTTACCAATGAAAAAAATACATTTTAATTATACATTAAGAACTATGAATAGTGTTTGAATCTACCTCCCCACTAACACTTCATTCTTTGGAATACTTACACATTATTTCTCTGCTGCATGGTCCATAGCGTCCACCAAAAAATGAAATTCAGCTTCATCAACATTATGCTCAGCCTGCCTTTGTACCCAGATCTTTCATTATTCTCTCACCTATTTGTTTCATCAAATTGGACTCTGTGAAATGCCCAGAATTGTCCTTAGGATTTCCAAAGTTTCCATTTCCTAACTGCTTTATGTTATTTCCAGTGCATGAAAATTATCTTTAAAATGTACTAACACTTCAAGGGTTAACTAGAAAATGCTGAAATACTGTCTCCTCTATGAAATGATTCCAGGTTCATCCTCACCCCTCCCCCATACCTGGGTGCCCTCTCCCTCCTATAAGCATCATAGGCCCCGCATTTATGGCCAGGTCTTTTTTTGCTGCCACTACTTTATAATCTGGATGTCCAAGTCCTCTATGTGTGTATGCAACCAGCACCCACACGCTTCACTGCACAGAGTAGGAGTCTCAGTGAAGAATTAACAATTGAAGATTTTCTTTAAACACAACTTAAATACTGCCTCTCCTTTTCTACAATCATAGCTTAAATGTAGATGACACTAGTGCAAGAAAGAAAGTGTAACTAGCAATGTTTATGAGTCCGGAACTTGTTTGATTAACATTCTACCCACCTGTCTAAGAAACATCCTTTGGAAACTTTGCAAATAGATCCATAGTCTAAGTTATTTATGCCTTAACATTTTAGACCATTATAATCTAACAGTGATTTACTTAGGGTATTAGGTAAATACATAGAAAGTATCTGTGTGCCAGGAACTCTTGTAAGTGCTTTATATGAATTAACTAATTTAATTCTTACACAGTAGTACTTGTAAGGCAGGTACTATTATGATCCTCATTTTACAGATGAATAAGTTGAGACACAGAAAAACTATAGTAACTTTCCCAAGGTCATGAACTAGTTAGTCACAGAGCAGGGACTCACACCCACTCAGCCCCAGTGTAACATCCACACGTTTAATTATTATATGATAATGTCTTGGTAAATTTGTCCATTTTATTCCTTCTTAAGTATTCCTTACACCTGTCCTTGATTTTATCTTTAGCATTGCATTCTATTATTCTTGTCCCACTTGCATCCCTACATTTCCTTACCCAAATCAAAGTACGGTATCCTAATGTCCTAGTAGAATTCCGGGCTTCACCGCACATGTTCCATTTGTTGTAGCTAAAAAGATTGTAATACGGCAGCGGCTAACCTGCTAGCTATTTGGACCAGCCTCTGAGTTGCAGCATTCACAATGGGCTGTAGTTCAACCTAGAGGTTTTTGGTTCTTTTGTTTTTGGTTTTTGCTTTGTTTTTGAGACGGAGTCTTGTTCTGTCGCTAGGCTGGAGTGCAGTGGTGGGATCTCAGCTCACTGCAACCTCCGCCTCCCGGGTTCAAGCGATTCTTCTGCCTCAGCCTCCTGGGTAGCTGGGACTACAGGCGCATGCCACCACGCCCAGCTAATTTTTGTATTTTTAGTAGAAACGGTTTTTCACCATGTTGACCAGGATGCTCTCAATCTCTTGACTTCATGATCTGCCTGCCTCAGCCTCCCAAAGTGCTGGGATTACATGTGTGAGCCACCGCACCTGGCCGGTTTTTTTAAGTCTAGAAACCCGAAGTTTACTAGTTTGCCCAAGTAAGTAAAGCTCTATTTTTTTTTTTTTTTTTTTTTTTTTTTTGAGATAGGGTCTTGCTCTGTTGCCTAATTCAAGGCTCACTCCCATGCTCAAGTGATTCTCCCACCTCAGCCTCCCAAGTAACTGGGGACTACAGGTGTGTGTCACCATGCTTGTCTAATTTTGATAGAGAAGGAATTTTGCCATGTTGCCCAGGCCGGTCTCCATCTCCTGGGCTCAAGTGATCCGCCCATCTTGGCCTCCCAAAGTGCTGGGATTACAGATGTGAGCCACTGTGCCAGGCCAAAGTTCTGATTCTTGTTAACCAATTTGTAAAAGACTGATTTATAATCCAAGATTAATTTATTAAGATTAGAGATGAGGGAGCAGGGAGAAGGGTACCTTTACAGTAACTTGAATACCAGTATCTGCAGTTCAGGACAATCTTCACACCACACACACACACACACACACACACACACACACACCACATACATACACACGCTATCTTAGTGTTTCTCCATGTCAATATCAATGAAAGATTGTATCAAGTGTAATGGTGGGTGATAAGCCCTAAAAGATATTAAAATGTAAAGAAACTATAACAGTTTAGTTCTAGAGAAGTAGATAAGTAGAAAGAAACAAAGTGGGGAATAGAACTAAATACATTTAAGTATTTAATGCAATAGGCTGGGCAAGGTGGCTGATGCCTGTAATTCCAGCACTTTGGGAGGTCGAGGTGGGCAGATTGCCTGAGTTCAAGACCAGCCTGGGCAATGTGGCAAAACCCCATCTCTACTAAAAATACAAAAAATTAGCCTGGCGTGGTGGCACATGCCTGTAGTCCCAGCTACTCGTGAGACTGAGGCACAAGAATCACTTGAACCCAAGAGGCCGAGGAGACGGTGAGCTGAGATCGTGCCACTGCACACCAGCCTGGGCGACAGAGCAACTTTGTCTCAAAAAAAAAAAAAAAAAAAAGAATGTAATAAACATGGTTTTTCAGTTTTGAGTAATAGAAATGCATGCATATATAGCTTAAGCAAAAAGGGACATTTAGTGGCCACACTCTCAAACAGTAGGCAGCAGTAGAATTGGCCTTAGGGCAGCTAGAACCAGAGATGCCAACACCATCCATACTCACCACCTCCTCTTTGTCGGGCAGCTCCAGACTTGCTTCTTTACAGCGTCAAGATCAAAGCAAAAAGAGCTCTCTGCTGCCAACTCTAGTTCTAAAAATCCCTAGGAAGAGTTCTCATTAGCTCATTGTGGGTCTATTCCCCACCCCTGTGAGCAGGATATAGGGCGTAGGTTTTTCAGAAGATGGAAAAGTAGGGATAAGCAGAGAAAACAGCTAATATAGGTGACACTTCAAGTCACAGTGGAAAAGATGGATAACTCAGTGAATGGAATGGAGACAAATGGCTACCTCGCCATTTAGAAAAATATTAAGCTTAGCCTGGGCAACATGGCAAGACCCCGTCTCTACAAAAAATTAAAAAATTAGCTACGCTTGATGGCACATGCTTGTGATCCCAGCTCCTCAGGAGGCTGAGATGGGAGCCCACGAGTATGAGGCTAGAGTGAACCGAGATCACGCCACTGCACTCCAGCCTGGGCAATAGAGCAAGACTCTGTCTCTTTCTCTGTCTCTCTGTCTCTCTCTCTCTTTCTCTCTCTCTCTCTTTCTCTCTCTCTCTCTCTATATATATATATATATATATATGTATATATATATATATATATATACACACACACACACATATATATAGCATATAAATTTAGCAAATATATGTAGCATTCTCTATATATTTTTTATATTATAAATATAAATAATAAATATGAGAGAGAGAAAGCTGATTTCTACCCATTTCTTTAAA
Source organism: Cebus imitator (assembly GCF_001604975.1). Lineage (NCBI taxonomy): Eukaryota > Metazoa > Chordata > Mammalia > Primates > Cebidae > Cebus > Cebus imitator. The sequence continues at coordinate 3,514,423 of NW_016107379.1, read as the reverse complement.
CTAAATTAAACTTCAGGCAAATCAAAGATTCAAATGTGGAATTTTTGAAGGTGTCATCTGACTATGCTGAAGCATCAAAGAATGTATCTACAGTTCCTTCTTATAAGGCTTCAAAACAGTAGAATGTCAGTAATTCCACTGTGGTGTCAGGTTATATATATATATTTTCTTTTTTGATTCTTTTCAAGCTATGAGCCAGCTAGCCCATTTCTAAGATGCTTAACTTCAAGGTCTTTCTCATGTCCAAACCTTCTCTGCTTTGCATTATAAATCTAAACAACTACCCCAAAGAGACTTTTCTATTGGAGCACACCCATGTTTGGGTCAAGTATGAGCCTTTTCAAACCTAGCCACTCTCTCAGCACATCTCCACGCTGGTATTTTTTCAGGAAGGACTAAGTTGAGACCCTGGCTGACTTTATGCTTTCATTTGTGAGAGCCTTTCCACACCAGCATCACTGTAGCTTTTGAACACCATCTCATTATGACAAGAAGTAACACCAAAAATATATAAGCATTGTTATATGTGGTTTTATTTGATAATTTCTAGTAATTTATAATCATGTTGACAAGTGCACATTTTCTTTCTTCTTTTATTTT
>NW_016107379.1:3466185-3513042 GCF_001604975.1 Cebus imitator | reverse complement strand
TGGGACTATAGGCATGTGCCATTACACCTGGCTAATTTTTGTATTTTTAGTAAAGACGGGGTTTTACCATGTTGACCAGGCTGGTCTCGAACTCTTGACCTCAGGTAATTCGCCTGCCTCAGCCTCCCAAATATGCTAGGATTATAGGCATGAGCCACTGCGTCTGGCCAAAAGTGTATATTTTCTTTTGTTACACTCAATGACAATAATAAGGGTGACAATAAACTACCATTTATTGAAGGTTTGCCAAGTGTCGACACTATACCCAACTCTTTCACGGTTTGCCTAGGTTCCTTGCAGCTGTTTTCTACCTCATATTACCAGTGTGGAAAGTGAGGCTTGCCAGGGTCACCCCATCATCACATCACAGAGCATAGACTCATCTGTGATCACACTGATAATTCTGTTTTTGATTGTGTTTATTTGCAGCATAAGCTACTCTGCATGTGTTTGGAAAGGGGTGGATCAAGATGACAGACTGAGCATATGTGTTTGCCCTTCCTCTTGCCTAAAATCACACGAAATGATTTAAAATACAGATTTGGGCCAGGCGCAGTGGCTCACATCTATAATCCCAGTACTTTGGGAGGTTGAGGTGGGTGGATCACTTGAGGTCAGGAGTTTGAGACCAGCCTGGCCAACATGGTAAAACCTTTTCTCTACTAAAAATACAAAAATTAGCTGGGCATGGTAGTGGACACCTGTAGTCCCAGCCACTCGGGTGGCTGAGGCAGGAGAATCACTTGAACCCGGGTGGCAGAGATTACAGTGAGCCAAGATCATACCATCGTACTCCAGCCTGGGCAACAGAAACTCCATCTCAAAATAAAAAATAAATAAAATAGATTTGAGAATAACCCAAATATATAATAACGCAGAAACACAGTGAAGACTGGCAACAGATAGGGTTACGATCATTAAAAAGTCAAATGGAATGTCCTAGGCCGGCAAGCTTTTCCTATCCCCCATTGATACAGAACAGCACACACTAGTGGCATTTTCTACAAAGCTAAAACAGTGTCCCACGGGACCCAGCAAGGAATGAAAGGAGATAGCCTCCACATGCCCAAAGAAAAGCTACTGCCTCAAACCCTCAGCATGTTACCACCATCTGGTAACAGAAAAAGCAGAAAACAAGGATTCTCAGGTACTAAGTTGCTCAGAGAACCAAGAATGCCAAATGATTATGTGTAAAGTCAATACCATAAAACAGCAATTCAGTGAACAGAAGAATTACAACCTAAGGCAGCAATTAATAAGCAACAGATCAAGACTTTAGAAAAATCATATTTAAGGGTGGATGCTAGATAGATAGAAGACAAAGATCAAATTAACATATCAGAAAATTAATATTTTGATCAAAATGAAAAATTCAGTAGCTGGCTGGGCACAGTGGCTCATGCCTATAATCCCAACACTTTGGTAGGTGGAGGCAGGCAGATTGCTTGAGTCCAGGAGTTTGAGACCAGCCTGGCCAATGTGGTGAAACCCCATCTCTACTAAAAATGCAAAAAAATTAGCCAGGCATGATGGTGCGTGCCTATAATCCTAGCTACTCGAGTGCTGAGGCAGGAGAATAGCTTGAACCCAGGAGGTGGAGGTTGCGGTGAGCCCTGACTGCACCACTCCACTCCAGCCTAGGTGACAAGAGCGAGACTCCGTCTCAAAAAAAAAAAAAAAAAAAAAAAAAGCTGGATTAGATAGCAGCAGTAGTAGACCTGGAGAGCCAATTGGTGATTTCCAAATTTGAGTTGAAGAATCTTTCTGAGTGGCATAACCATAGAACAAAAAAATTGCCAACTATGAAAGGAAAAAAAAGGCATGGAGGAAAGATTCGGGCATCTGAATGTCTAGAAAGCATACCAGAGGGAGAGAACAGATAATACAAGACAAATTTCCCTGGAGCTAATGAAAAACAGATTGAAAGGGCCCCACCAGGTCCAGACTAATACCTAGACACATGGCAATGAAAAATCAGAACACTCAGGATAACACGTCTAGAGAGAAAAAATAAGAACAGATTAGAGACCAAAGGAATGAGAATTCTATTAATACCTATTTATTGCTATGCTGAAAGACAACAAAGCCATATCTTTGGCGGTATAGAGAAAAGGCCCTAGCACTCTATGCCCATCCTAGTATAGAGATAAAATAAACATCTGAGACATGCAAGCAATTACCGACTCAGAAATTCTCTCTAAGACTTCAGGCTTTTGTGAGAGAGAATTAAACTAATTTATTTAAGCCATTAGAAGTTTGGAGTGGGGGGCGCAACAGTTTTTTCCTTTATCATAACCTACTAGAATCCTGTGGCTTATTCTTCATTGACTATAGATGTCAACACAATGAGAGCTATTTTAGCACAATTCAGAAAGATCAGATTCAAAGGTAAATATCTAATTTATGACTTCACCTTTCATACCTAACCTGGAATAGGAATATGTCCATTTCTTAGAAAGGCTCTCATGTTACCTTTGTATCTGTGAGACAATCTTGACTCTCTAAATACAATGGAAAATGTCCAGGTTGAAGCAACGTCAAGAGATGATACACTATTATTTCTCTTCTATTTTTAAAACGTATATAGTTGTGAAGATCACAAGAAATGCAATATTGGCAAGCAACAATGATTTTTAAGGTTCCTCTTGTGAAAATGTAGGATCTATCAGGATATTATATGATGAATTCACTCAAATATTCCTGAAAGACATTAATACATATGAGAAATGACAGTGGGTTGAAGCTGTATTGCACCAGACTAAATAAAATGAGTGGATAGTTTTCCAAGAGCCATACCCTCCAGACAGCGGGAATAATCACACCAAAATATTGGGCAATTGTTTTCTGCCGTTGACTGCACACCAACAAGGGACTCTGTCATGCATAGCAGGGAGGTGTGATCTGCCTTCCCCGCTGAGTTGGTGGTTTTGAGCTCTCTGCTGTCCCTTATGATTATGTTTAGAATGTTCTGAAGCAAACTTGGAGGAGAAAACTGGGTATGATGAATTGGTGGGCTTCATTTCCTTCATTTTTCATTGTTAAGATAGTCTTCTGATCCTTGTCTTCAGAAGAAGCTATGGAAGTGATATGTGGCCACTTGAAGTACTTCTTGAAGATGTGATCAATGTGTTTCAAGAGAAAAAGAAGTATGGAATATATAAAAATTTTGCCATTTCCAATAGGTATTACTCTGGAGGAAATAACTGGATTTTTGCTTTAACTGAACCACATGTATTAGATGATCAAACTCCCCACCAAAACAAGGTATCTGCACATCAATGACAGCAGAAGTTTTTGTCTAAGGTCTGTGTTGAAACAAATGAGTGGCCTAGCAGCACAAGTTAATACACTGGTAGACTCTGGTGCTTAAAATTCTGTATGTTGCCTGGGCACAGTGGCTCGCCTGTAATCCCAGCACTTTAGAAGGCCAAGGCTGGAGAATCGCTTGAGGCCAGGAGTTCAAGATCAGCCTGGGCAACATACGGAGACCCCATTCTCTACAAAATATAAGAAAATTAGCTGGGTGTGCTGGTGCACACCTGTAGTCCCTGCTACTCAGGAGGCTGAGGCAGGAGGTTTGCTTGAGTCCAGGAGCTCAATATTGCAGTGGGCTGTGATTGCACCACTGAACTCCAGCCTGGACAACAAAGTGAGAACCCATCTCCAGAAATAAAATCTGTACATTTTGCATTTGAGTGTGTTTTGTTTCTTCTAAATATTTTAAATAACCTGTTTTTGCTGTTTTAGAATTTAACTCAACTCTGTGAGATACATGGTGTTCTAGGCAGTAGAATGGCAAACCATAGAAGTTCAACCCCTAATTCCAGGAATGTATAAACATGTTTTGTTACGGGGCAGGAGGGAATTAGAATTGTGGATGAATTAAGTTTGCTCGTCAACTGAACTTGAGATGATGAGATTGACCTGAATCATCTAGATGGGCCTAATGTAATCCTGAAGGTCCTTAAAAGGAGACAGGCGAGTTAGTCCGAGTGATCTGATCTGAGGAAAATGCAACCAGCCATTGCTAGCTTTCAAGATGGAAGGGGCCTCAAGCCAAGGAATGCAGGCAGCCTCCAGCAGCTGGAAAAGGCAAAGAAGTGGATGATTTTCTAGAGTTTTCAAGGAGGAACACAGCCCTCCTGAACCCTATTGTTAGCCTAGAAAGTCCTTTTTCAGACTTCTGACCTCCAGAACTGTAAAGTAATAAATCCGTGCTATTATAAGCCACCACATTTGTGGACATGTGTTACAGCAGTAATAGAAAACCAATACACCTGAAAATGATTCCTCAGCATCCTGGGGGTCTGTGGAACACAACTGGAAAACCACCGTTCTGGAAAGTCCCTTCTGGATCTTAGCACATGAGCAATCTAAGTTAAATACCCATGACAGGATTATTTTATATTCCTGAAAACTATAGAGAAGTTAACTGTGATGGATACCTAACATTTTTATTGATTGCACTTTTCTCCAGTGAAAACATTTTATTTATAGTATTAGTATTAAAGTATTTTTATAGTATTATAACAGTTTAAGTAAAATGTAAAAGTCCTATCCTTAGTTGATTAAAACAGAACAACAAAGATCCAATTACCACAGGTAACTGGAATTTTGAATCACTAATGCAGAGGAGTTTTTATGAGCCATCTAGTTAGTCTATAACATTGTCCCAAACCTTTCTCCTCTTTGTAAAATGAGCAGAAAGTATAATATCATAAGAAAGAGATATGCATAAAGTTATGAAAATGTATGCTAATGGCAATGTAAGTGTAAAGAACTAGCTATTATAATGCCAAATGCTAAATGATTTTCCTTTGTGGTAAAGATATAATATTACTGTATGATCACACATAAAATTGGAAAAAAAATCCATAGGCAATAGACTGCTTACTCCATACAAAGTGCAGCAACACTAGTTTGATTTTGCATAAATTTGTAAGCATTTTGAGAGTTGTTATAATAAAAGTTTATTGTCCATCCTAGAAATGATGAAGGAATTCAACATCATTTTACTGAAATTTGTCAAAGCTATTTGAAAGCTCACTTAAAATATGTCGGTGCATTTACTGAATAGTTTCAATATAATAGCCTGATAGCGTAGAAAGCAGGAGGTGGAATACTTGGTCTTTATTTCTTTTAGAAGTAGGAAAATATAAATGCATGAACCATGAGCCACCTGTGATAACAAAATCAGATGCCAACTATGAAAGATAAATGTTCTAGGTACCAGAGTGAGCAAAGGGGGAGGTAGAGTCTGAGAAAGAACTGTGGTAGAGGGGGACCATGCACTAGATGCTAAAAGGACGGGAGAATTGGGGCTGTCAGAGAGAAGGCATTTGGGGGAGCAAGAGCACAGGTACTCTTACAGCTGAGGTGTACAAAGAAGAGCATATGAGCTGCGCTATCCTCTTTTTCCATCTGTATACTAGAGCTTTTAAGACAGTCACGAGAAACCAAAAGCAGCAGCACCTGGTTTGTGCTGAGCCATCACTACTTTCTCATCTGGTCTCCCCGTGATCAATGGAAGGCACGTGTGAAATGCCTGACGGAGGTGTGCACATGCAACCACAATATGGGCAGAGCCATCTGGAGGTCAAGTTCATAATCTTGGTCCTGTTAGCTCCATGGTCTGTCTGTCTAAACGAATCCCTGCTCCCTATGACAAAAAGAAAATGTATCTGACCTTTGTCAAAGACAAAGTCAGACTCTAGTAAAGGGCTAAAATAGACTTCATTCTGTCATAACCACTGCAGTGGGGAAGAGATCCAGTGTGAACTGAGCTTACTTTGGTTTGTGCAGAGGTGACTGAGTAATTTAAAGGGAGAATGAGGGAGTAACGTGAGGGAACCAGACCGGCTCGAGCAGGGACTGGGTTTGTTCATTGCTGCTTATGTGGAACAAAAGCAGATTTCCCCTGACATCTTTATGACAGGAGATAGTGCTGCAAGTTAGAGCACAGTGCTCACCCCTCTGGGAGATCTTGTAAGAAGAGCAGAGTTATTTCCCTGAATTTTTGCATTTCAAAAAATAGCCAGCAGGTGCAGTGGCTCACGCAGGTAATCCCAGCACTTTGGGAGACTGAGGCAGGTGGATCACTGGAGGTTAGGAGTTTGAGATCAGCTTGGCCAACATGGTGAAACCCTGTCTCTACCACAAATACAAAAATTAGCCCCATGTGGTGGTGGGAGCCTGTAATCCCAGCTACTCAGGAGTCTGAGGCAAGAGAATCACTTCAACCATCTAAAAAAAAAAAAAAAGAATGGCCCTCAAGTGAAAGATCAGCATCACAACGAGGGAGAGAAAGCATCCACACCTGCAAATTTTCTAAAGGTACTGCTCTAAGGCAGGCAGGTGAAGGGGACTCTCTGTCTGTTACCACCTCTGGGCTGGAACAAACAGTAATTCTCCACAGCCTTGAGCATTCCCAGGCAGACACTTTAAGGGGCGTGGGGGCTCATCCTAGGGGTTCAGCCTTAACTGTTAGAGTCTATGTTACTGGTGGTTCATGTCTTTTAGCGGGGAAGAGAGAGTGTGGATGAAATCATTTGTACTGACAGTCAGTAGTTTTCATGGCCAAAGTTGAGGTCTCATCAAAAAGAGGGCTCAAAGGAGTCTTTCTAAAGTTTGCGCTGGGCGTGGTGCTCACATCAATAATCTTAGCACTTTGGGAGGGTGAGGTGGGAGGATCACTTGAGCCCAGGAGATCCAGGCTGCAGTGAAATATGATCATGCCACTGCACTCCATGCTGGGCAACAGAGTGAAACCCTGTACCTATTTTTAAAACATAAAGTATCTGAATACAATGGTGTGCCTGTGGTTCAAAAAAAAAAAAAAAACATAAAGTAATAAATAAAGTTTGGTTAAGAAGAGAGTCTTTGTCACCCTCGAATATTTGTTCAAAATCTCCACTTAGCTCATTTTTTAAAATACTATCATAAGCTTGACATTTGGTTGTTATAAAACCTGGGTCTTGGTCTTTAACTTAATTTTAGTTCTCAGTTTTTTCCTTAGTATGATCACAGGGGACTAGATAGAGGGTTTTATATAAGTTACTTCAGCCCTCTGCGTAGCTCTTAAGTTCACCTTTCAAGACTCCTGCCACGGGAGGAGGTCTTCAGACACTGAAATGACCTTGGAAATCTTCTTCCACCCATCGCTTGGGCCTGAGCAGGTGCAATTCAAAATGACCTCAAGATAAGGTTGAGATTTTATAGGCAACAGTCTGCACTTTAGTTGTCCCAGCCTGTGCAGACATACTAAATCAAAATTAACGGTTAATGATGGTGATGTCGGTACCACCCTGCTGGGGAAACTAAAATGCAGAGAAACGAGGCTCTAACAGCTGTCAGTAATTGGGTCACTGCCTTCCCCTGAGCCCTGGCTGCCTACATTTTTGCCAGCACCTACCATCATTAATGGCCCTGCTGCCAAAAAGACTTGCCTTTGCCAAGATGTTGGGCTGAATGAACACGTGCTCTTTCAGGAGAAGCTGAAAGTCCTTGAGAGAAGCACAAAAGTAGGACATGACTCTACACACAGAAAAATGTAAGAATGGTCTGGTGCCTCACTGAATAGTACCGTAGGCAGAAGAACAAGCTACACAGTGGCTGTGTCCGCACTTCTGTGGCTGTGGACGGAGCAAGCGGCAGGTGGAGGCTGTGGCTCCCCGACAACTTTCATGCGTCTTTTTTTTGTCTTTTCCAGCAAAATGAGCAGACACTGTCAAAACTTATTTATTATCAATTCAGCAATGAGTAAAAGTCTTTCCCATTATTTATTCCAAATGTATAATTGGCATGTTACTGATTCATAATGGCAAGTGGTTTCATTCATAAATAATGGTCAGTTGAGTTCCTGTGTCTGAAACAGACCACTAAGCAGACTAAGATCAGAGAAACCCACTCAAGAGTTCACTCTTCCTTCGTGAACTTCAACCATCTGTTGAATGAGAAGCTTGGATCCCACCCTTGGTAACAGATGTCCTGGCTGGTCTCTGCTAGAATTGCAGATAAATTGTTCCACAGGTAATTCAAGTGGCTTGGAAGGATTTACCTCAACACTTGCCACATCTATATTGTGAATTAAGAAGCTTCAGAGTGTTATTGGGATACTTCGTTTAAACACCTCGGTTTCGTGTTACTTACAAACCATTGTAAGTTAGTAGTGCCATGTATGCGACTGTGGAGGGTGATGGCAGTCTCTCAGATAAAAAGCTCTTCCTGCTATTCAGGCAGTGCCATCAAGGTGGCAATTCAAAGAAACCCAGAAGTGAAGTGTTGGGCTTGCTGTCTGGGGGTAGGCAGTGTTTCCTTCGTGGTGGGGTACTCCAGAAGGGGCCACAGTGGCTCTACATCACCAGTGACCACACAAAAAGAAATGGGCTGGCTGTTTATTTGTTCTTGGAAACATCCCTGCTCTTTTCTGAATTGTAAGGGCCAGAGCCTAGAAATATCCATTTGCCAGCCTCTCTTGTTGACCTGGCGCTCAGTTAGGTTTAGTCTGTGGGAAACCACTTGGAACTGCAGAGCTGGCACTGTGAAAGACATCAGAGTCAAAATGGAGTCACTGATGTTAAGAAAACACTGACAATAGAGCCAGGGAAGGCCATGAAGAGTTTTCATCCTAGTATGGCTGGCAATGAAAAAGACTCTAAAACTAAACACAACTTTGCACATAAAATACTTCTGCAAGGACTTCTGGCCAGCAACTGCCAGTCCAACCTTGGACTGGTGCCACCATCATTATTGATCTTCATAGCCAAGGATAGTTATTTCAAAACAATTACATAAACCTCATTTTTTTTGTTTAAAAACCTTTGTCTTCCTTTACCTCCCTAAAAATGCAAGTTTGCTATAGTCCGTGCATTCCTATTGCAATGCTCTAGTCCCAAATAAACATCTTTTCTTTTAGAGAGCCTCTCTATGTTTGTTATTTAGGTTGAAAATATAAAGATTATTTTAAGCTGAAGACACTTGACATTCAACAGATACAGAAAGGAGCCCTCTCAAAGCTTCCTTTCTCTGACAAAAAGCAGAAACTTCTAAATAAGGCCGCCATAAACTTCCTTTTTGGAGCATATTTACTCCCATGAGAGAGACCAAGCGTTAACCTTCCGTAAATCCCCTCTCCTGAGTAGTTTCATGGTCAGGAAGAAGACAGAAAGACTACTCACATCTGCACAGACAAATGTTATTACAAACTTTCTTGTCTCCTGTTTTTTTTTTTTTTTTTTCCTAAAAACCTAATTGTCTTTCCTAAAGAAATCTATTTGTTCTTTCCTTAGGAGGCTTTTCTCCTTTCTCCCTTTCGCCTATGAAGTTAGGAACGTAAGCCCCAGATTCTAACCACCACACTTCACCCAGTGACTCCTCACTGGGCACTCTCATGTGTGCACTGCACACACAAACTGTCTTTTCTCCTGTGAATCTGTCTTTTATCTGTTAAATTCACAGGCCCTGAGCTACTGAAAATTAGCTAGTAAAGGAAAAGTTCTTCCTTCCCAGTGGGAGGCGCTGGCGGGAGAACTGGCAACATCTCGAGCTGTGTCTCCTCCAAGGTCCCAGCCTCCCTGCAGCCTCAGCTCCTTGGGCAGGCTCAAAGATGGTTAGTTCCCACTGATGGTGGTGATTCTGGCTCCTGGCTTCCCAATACCACCTCTTCTCTTGCTCTTTCTAGTCTGATGGGTAATACATTGCTCATTGCTATTGCTATTGCTCATTTCTGGCTTGCCTCCCCATCCTTTGTTTGACTTTTCAATATTCTTAACACTTTTGTATTTGGTTCCCTATATCAAATTCTTTTTTTTTTTTGGTCCTCACCTGAATTTCATCTTGAATTGTATCCTGCATCAAATTCTAAATTATTTAAGAGGGGCTCTGTTTTCCAAACAAGACACTCTCTGATAAAATAGGTAGCCATGGCTTGGTCTTCCTCATCACCATCAGGGCCATTCCAATGCCAGTATTCCTTAAATTATTTATAGGAACAGGAAATTGGTTACTAATTGGGGGATATAGAGAAGAAAATCTTTTTCCTTCTATCCTCCTAGCTTCAGTGGCTGGGACCCATAAATCAAACTGATAAAGGCAGACAAACAAGAAAGAAAAACTAATTTTATTTATATATGTGCAAATGAGAGAAAATGTGACTCAAGGAGGTAGCCAGATGCTTGACGCTTTTATATAGACTAGGCTACACAAAGAAAAGGGGCTTTGGGCTTCTGAGCACGGGAAGCAAGTTGTGGGAAAGGGAGGGGGGGAAATGTAAGGTAAAGAAGACTTGCCTTGTTGTGCATATAATACTCTCTCGGGGCAGGGATGGGGTGGAGGGGATAAGACTTGTCTCCCTGGGGTAGCTCTGTCCTTGGTACAGAGACATCTTTCCAAATGGAAATGTCCTTTAAAAATAAATTTTTTTTTTACAAAAAAAATTTACTTTGTGGTATGGTTTGAATTTGTGTCCCCACCCAAATCTCATGTTGAATTGGAGGAAGGGCCTGGTGGGAGCTGATTGGATCATGGGGGCAGATTTCTCCCTTGCTGTTCTTGTCTAGTGAGTTTTCAGGAGCTCTGTTTATTTAATATGATGTGGCAGCTCCCGTCCTTCTCCTGCCACCATGTGATAAGATGCTTGCTTCCCTTTCTGCCTTGATTGTACATTTCCTGAGGCCTCCCAGTCATGCTTCCTGTAAAGTCTGCGGAACTGTCAGTCAATTAAACCTCTTTCTTTATAAATTATCGAGCCTTAGGTAGTTCTTTATAGTAGTGTGAGAATAGACTAATAGAGAAAATTGGTACTGGGAATGACACACTGCTATAAAAGTACCTGAAAATGTGGAAACAGTGCTGGAACTGGGTAATGGGCAGACTTTTGCAACAGTTTGGAGCGCTCAGAAGAAGACGGGATGATGAAGGTATGGGAAACTTTGGAACTTTCTAGAGACTTGTAGAATGGTTTTTGACCAAAATGCTCATAGTGATATGGATAATGAAGTCCAGACTGAGGTGGTCTCAAATTGAGATGAGAAACTTATTGATAGCTGAAGTAAATATCACTCTTGCTATGCTTTAGCAAAAAGTCTGATGGCATCTTGCCCCTGGCTTAGAGATTTGTGGAACTTTAAACTTTAGAGGGATGATTTAACATATCTGGCAGGAGAAATTTTTAAGCAGCAGAGCATTCAAGACGTGACCTGGTTGTTTGTAAAATTGCATGTTCATATGCACGAACGAAGAGGTTATCTGAAACTGGAACTTATATTTAAAAGGGATGCAGAGCAGCCCAGCCATGTGGTAGCCAGCCATTTGCTGGGGAGAAATTCCACCCTGCTGTCAAATTTTCAGAAGTAAAGAGGAGCCAAATTTTAACAGCCAAGACACTGGGGAAAATGTCTCCAGGACATTTCAGAGACCTCCATGGCAGTCCCTCCCATCACAGACCTGGATGCCCAGGAGGAAAAAGTGGTTTAGTGGGCCAGCCCAGGGCCCTGCTGCTCTGTGCAGCCTCAGGACATGGCACCCTGAGTCCCAGTTGCTCCAGCCCCAGTCATGGCTAAAAGGGGCCAAAGTGCAGCCTGGCCATGGCTTCAGGGGGTGCAAGCCCCAAACCTTCGCAGCTTGCACATGATACTGGTGCACAAAAGGCTTGGGAATTGAGGTTTGGGAATCCCCACCTAGATTTCAGAGGATGTATGGAAATGCCTGGATGTCCAGGGCAGATGTCTACTGCAAGTGTGCAGGGCACCCTCATGGAGAACCTCTTCTAGGCAGTGCGGAGGGGAAATGTGGTGTTAGAGCCCCCACACAGAGTCCCACTGGGGCACGCCTAGTGGAGCCGTGAGAAGAGGGCCAGTGTCCTTTAGACCCCAAAATGGTAGATCTATTGACAGCTTGCGCTGTGTGCCTGGAAAAACCACAGGCACTAAACTCCAGCTGTAAAAGCAGCCATGAGGGCTGTACCCTGCCGAGCCACAGAGGCAGAGCTGCCCAAGGCCTTGGGAGCCCACCTCTTGCATCAGTATGATGCGGATGTGAGACATGGAGTCAAGGGAATTATTTTGGTACTGTAAGATGTAATGACTGGCCTGCTGGGTTTTGGACTTGCATGGGGCCCGTAGCCTGTTTGTCTTGGCCAATTTCTCTCATTTGGAATGGGAGCATTGACCCAATCCCTGTACCCTTAATGTGTCTTGGAAGTAACTATTTTTGATTTTACAGGCTCATAGGTGGAAGGGACTTACCTTGTCTCAGATAAGACTTTGGACTGTGGAATTTTGAGTTAATGCTGAAATGAGTAGAGACTGGGGGACTGTTGAGAAGGGATAATTGTATTTTGCAATGTGAGAAGGACATGAGATTTGGGAGGGGCCAGGGATAGAATGATATGGTTTGGATTTGTGTTCCCACTCAAATCTCATGTCGAATTGGAGGAGGAGCCTGGTGGGAGACGATTGGATCATGGTGGCAGATTTCCCCCTTGCTCTTCTCGTGATAGTGACTGAGTTTACATGAGATCTGATGGTTTAAAAAGTGTGGGGCACTTCCGTCCCACTCTCCGGCTGTCATGTAAGATGTCCCTTCCTTCCTCTTTGCCTTCCACCATGATTGGAAGATTCCTCAGGCCTCTCCAGCCAGGTGGAAACTGAGTCAATTAAAACTCTGTTCTTTATAAATTACCCAGTTTCAGGTAGTTCTTTGTAGCAGTGTGAAAATAGACTAATACACTTTGTTTTCAGGCAGTCATCAGGAGATATGGAGCTTTTCCTGTGTCTGCTGGCTCTCAATTACCTTTAGCTCAAAATAATTCATAAGCCAAAAAGGCATATTTTGGGGTGACATATTCTGGTACCTTTAAGGACAACGGGAACTGGAGAAAATGTTGTTGGCCAGCAAAGGGGGGAACAATTAAGCTGTTTGGCCATGGTGTCATCTTATAAATATGAGCAAGAAATGATATAAAGAAGGGAAAGATGAAGTCCAGAGAGCCAAGGGGGAAGAAACGGGCCCAGCTTCCAGTATCTGAACACTGCAGAAAATCTTTCTCTCACCTTACTGTGAAAACCATAAAGGCATCAATTTAAGACACAGGTAGATAAGAGTTTGGTTCCCATTTGAAGTTGCTTCATGACACCCATACTTCTATTGAGGGTTTGCTGTGTGCTACAGAGGACATAAAGGTGAATCTGATAGGATACAGTTCTAATAAAACATGCAGCTTAGTAGCAGCAATAAGGCATCCTCATAAATAATTGTATCAAAAATGTTAAGGAATTGAAGAGGAGAAGTAGACACAGTCCTGGGGGAGATTAGAAGAGGATGTTAAAGGCGTGTGCTTCCACCTCCACCTCCCTGACCCATTGGGAAGAAAGGACGACATTCAAACCAGAGTGACTTTGTCTTGAATAGGGCCTGGAGAAAATAAGGATGAGACATACTAGGCTGCATTCCAAGAGGTTAGCCATTCTAGTCACAGGATGAGATAGGAGCTGGCAGAAGATACGGGTCACAGAGACCTTGCTGATAAAACAGGTGGCGGTAAAGAAGCCAGCTAAAATCCACCAAAGCCAGGAAGGTGAAGAAAGTTACCTCCGGTCATCCTCACTTCTCATTAAAGGCTAATTACAATGTATTAGCATGCTAAAAGACACCCCCACCAGGGCTATGACAGTTTACAAATGCCATGGCAACATCAGAAAGTTACCCCATATGGTCTAAAAAGGCGAGGAACCCTCAGTTCCAGGAATTCCTCACCTATTTCCCAGGAAACTCATGAACAATCCACCCTTATTTAGCATAAAATCAAGAAATAACTATAAGTATACGCCACTGCTCTGCCTATGGAGTAGCTTTTCCTTTTATTCTTTTACTTTCTTCAAAAACTTGCTTTCACTTTACTGTATGGACTTGTCCTGAATTCTTTCTTGTATGAGGTCTAAGAACCCTCTCTTGGGGTCTGGATTGGTGCTGCATGCCAATGGCACACTAAATTCTGCTAGAGAAAAAATTATTTGATGATTCTTGCTAAAACACAGTAAGTGACAGGGCTCAGGACATACCACTCCAAAATGTGACTGCCATAGTCCAGAATATGCCACCCCAAAATAGGCCTCTTTGGCATACGGATTATTTTGAGCTGATTATTTTGAGAAACTGCAGACACAGGAGATGTTCTGGAAAGTTACCCTTTTGTGTAAGAGAAATTTGCAGCTATAAAGGCAGTCTCCATTTTTAAATGTGTCTCCCTCTCTGCACCAGAAGGAAGACTAAATCTCTAGAGATGCATAATCAATAAAGAAGGAAGGTAACAACTTAAATCTGTATAACAAAGATACCTTTGTTTAAGATGCTTTTTCTGGCCATCTTATCTTAGCTGACCATTCCCTCCATCCTTATTTCTTTGTTTCGGAGAATAATGATGTTTAAACCTGAGGTTTTAAAATCTTTGTCTGAGATCTACTCTAGAGATTTACTCATATCTCTGGGTTATCTCCCATGTTACAGGAGGTATACATGCTATTAAACTTCATTTGTTTCTCTCTTGTTAATCTGTCTTTTACAAGGAGTGCCAGCTAAGAGCTCATGAAGTTTGGAGGAGACCATTATTTTTCCTCCCCTGCTAAAGAGAGGCAAAATGTTACCTCTTCCCTCAGGATTTGTTTTTTTCACCCCCAAAGCTGAGAAGGAAATTGACATAAGACAGATCAACAGGAGAAAAGCATACACATATATTTAGTACAGTTTTACATGGCACGGGAGACTTCATACAGAAATGAAGACCCAAAGACACTGCTAAAAATGAACACTCTTTTTTATTATTACACTGTAATATATAATAAAAGAAATGAACACATATAAAGAATTAAACAAAGAGTAGTAAATTGTGAAAATGTGACACAGCAAAGGGTCTTGGGCTAGGGAAGTTAACTAGTGGTGCAGTGGCTAGGAAGATAAGGATTAGTCTACAAATTGGTTTGTTCAGATTTCCTTCAGCCTCAACTTCCCATCCTTGATGATAAGAATGATACTTTCCTTCTGGAATAGGCAGACTATCCCTCAAGTGGGAATTTCATCTCCTGCTTTTAGGAAACAGAAGGAAGGTCAGAGTGATCTTCTTGCATCTGCTGTTTTTTGAGTGCCTCTAACTCAAAATTCTCAAGATGCCAGAGCAGCATATTGTGGGGTGGCAGGTTCTTAACCCCTTCATAAGGCAGACTTCATTCAGGACCATTCAGATACATATAGGGACCACCGTAATGGGATTTTTCAGTAGGGGAGAGAGATTGGGCTCAACTTCTAATATACCATGGGCAAATGAGAATTTAGAGCCAAGGAGCAGGATACAGGTCAGTGGATGGAAAATTATAAAAGGAAACATGCGGGCCGGGCGCAGTGGCTCAAGCCTGTAATCCCAGCACTTTGGGAGGCCGAGGCGGGTGGATCACGAGGTCAAGAGATCGAGACCATCCTGGTCAACATGGTGAAACCCCATCTCTACTAAATATACAAAAAATTAGCTGGGCATGGTGGTGCGTGCCTGTAATCCCAGCTACTCAGGAGGCTGAGGCAGGAGAATTGCCTGAACCCAGGGGGTGGAGGTTGCGGTGAGCCAAGATCGCGCCATTGCACTCCAGCCTGGGTAACAAGGGGGGGACTCCGGCTAAAAAAAAAAAAAAAAAAAAGGAAACATGCAGGGTAAGGGGAGTTCTGGCTAAACCAGCCTAACGGGATTCTTGCTGAAAGCAGGCCAGGGTGATCAGACATCATCTGGGGGTATTACAGAACTGAACTGGGGTTGCCTGGTACAGCAAAGCCAATCACTGAAATTAGTAGAATGATGTAGAGGAGAAAAAGTAATATCTTTTCCTCACTTGTCTCAAGGTTCACAGCTGACACCCCTATAGCAAAAAACAGGCCGAGTGTGGTGGCTCATGACTGTAATCCTAGCACTTTGGGAGGCTGAGGTGGGTGAATCACTTGAGCCTAGGAATTCGAGTTCAGCCTGGGCAATATAGCAAGACCCTGTTAAGAAAGAAGGAAAAAAGGAGAAGGGAGGAGAGGGGAGGGGAGGGAGGAAGAGAGGGGAAGGGGGAGGAGAGGGGAAGGAGGAGGGGAGAGGAAGGAAAAGGAAAGGAACCTAAGAAAGGTTTTCTGAGCTTCCCCTGAAGCAGGTCATAAGACCTTATATGAGAGGTGCCCTACGTACACCAAGAGAAATGGAACATCCTTATGTTCAAAGGCACAAAGACACACAGAAGAGTCTGAATAAGCAAGACTTGCTAAGTTTTCCCTAGTTTATTACCATTAGATCGTACTCTTTGCCCTATTATATTTCTCCATGACTGTCCACTCTTCATCAAACCTAGCATAAAAATACTCAGGTTTACTCCATTTCTTTGGGCCTTCATTTCCATATGAAAGCTTCTCTGTCATGTAAAACTGACATTAAATAAATTTGGATGCTTTTCTCTTGTTAATCTGTTTTTTTGTTACAGGGACCCCCAGCCAATGAACCTAAGACACGTGGAAGGAAAGATATTTTTTTCTCCTCTACAGTGTTAAGTTTGAAAAACCCTGGTCTAGGCAATTAGGGAAGTATGTTTCTGCTGCTTTGCCAGAAAGGAAAACTGTATCCTTGACATTTGCTGAATTACTTTTAATCCCTCATTATCTAACACGAATTCAGTTGATTACCCCCAGAGTGCATGTAAGGGTGAATAAGAAACTTAATTCTTCCTGTTGAAAATAAGGAAAAAGACCCACCTCCCTACTCCCCCTGACTTTTTTTTTTTTTAAAGAATTTCTTTCTCAGTCTTTTTCAAATGTATGTAAGCCTTTTTAATAGCTAAATAAGCCTCTTTCCAGGCTCATAGTTCAGGAATGTTTTCTCGAGGACCTGGGAGTCATTTCTTTGAAATGTAACCATCAGGGAAGATAACACCCTACCTTCCTAGTCTCCTGGGAGGAGATGGGCTAACTTTGGCTATCACCTGACTCCAATTTGCAACTCACCTGTCTAATGTGATGGGTTATGTCCAGTTAGCTGTATGTCAGCAGATTTCTTTCTGTCTTTGCAATCTCTTTAGCAGATTGCCTGAGCTGCGCGTCGCATTCTGGTTTAATGCTTATTTAATTCTAACATTGTTTTCTTTGTCCTCTCTGTAGAAAAGTTTTCTGAAATGGGAGTTTTTTTTTTTTTTTTAACTTATATTGACCAAAGAAATGCCACTTTACTTACAACAGATAAAGTGCAAAATCTGTCAGAGACATGGACACACAAATTTCTTCATGGTTTTATGATAGGCTACTTGACCAAGTTATTCTTTTTTTTTTCATTTTCATTTTCTTTTTCTTTTTCATTTAACAGATGGGGAAACTGAAAACAAAGTTATTCTTATTTTCTTATTTTATCTTGATTGGTTTAAGACCAAGTTCTCTGTTGTTTAAATGTTCTTAGAAAGCTATTATATTGTATAATACATAGTTATATTGATAATATATAATATATATTATATAAATGTTCTTAGCTAGCTATTATATATTATATATGAGATATATATATAAATGTACATATATAAGTGAACATATATATAAATGTTCTTAGAAAGCTATTATATAGTAGCTCAGAAACTTCCATATCTATTATAATTTGGTCAAGGACCAAATTATTTTCAAATAAATTGTTTGTGATCTCAAAATCACCTTTGTTTAAAAAAAAGTGAAAACTGAGGAATGATGAGGTTCATAAGTTTGGAAAGGAGAGCTTTATTTCTCATAAATGGTTGCAGCCTTCAAGGTGACCATTCTGACAGGCTGGGAAGCATAATTTCCCATCAGAAGCCAGAAACAAGCACTTCAAGGGTGAGAAGAATAAGACAGGAATTTATACTGAAGTGGGTGGCCAAATATACATATTCAATAAGCTATAGGAGGAGTCATGAATGTTTATAAAATGAGAAGTACATGAGCAATTGACTTTCATGCCTCTTGTCACTCCAAGTGTCAGGTTCCAGCCTATGCTGAGGTCCAATGGCAATGGGTGAATGGGTGGCAGATAACTGAAAGAACATTTGGGAGACCATAGGCAGGTAAAATATGGTTTTACTCATCATCTTTCTTACACCGTTCCTTTGTCTCAGCTGCCTGCTCCAGCTGCATCCCTTTTCAACAGCCAGCTCTGCAGCTCCTGTCACTCCAACACTTACAGCTGCATTCCCTGGCAAATTTTCTGGTTTCTGGATCCCCCGCTATGTCTGTCTGCAAGAGAGCTGGCTCTCCCTACAGGCTCAGGATCTTCACTCTCTTCCTCTGAGTGTGTGTCCCATGTACAGCATCTACAGGGCAGTTATAACTTTTACAAACAATAGTGGCTTTGAGCCAAGTATGAGCTTACACGAACAAGTTATATAACAAGAGGAGTTGTGCACCTGTGCTCCAAACTTGCTGAGTCATGCTGGCCTGCATGTCTACCTTGGCCTATTCTTAACCAAAGCACATCCATTTACCTTACACCTCTCCATGAGACCCATGTGAGAGGAGAAGTAAATTGTAACTGCTGAGTTTGAGATACAAGAACAGGGCTCGTGTCCTAGCTCTGTCTTATCCCAGTGTCCTCTTTGCTCCTGCCCTGAGTTTCTCCCTTCTGCTTAATTCTGCCATGCTCTGAGTTAGAGCTCTAAATCGGGTTCCCAAGAACCAGAACCTGAGATGAAAGTTCTTGTTTCAGTGCTTCACTGATGGATGCTCTCAGGAGACGCAGAGTGAGGAATGAGGATGGCATCGAGGATAAAGCTAAGTGAGGAGGTGGTCCCAGCTGCAGCCTGGCTTCAGTCTAATCCAATGAAGATGCTCTGGAGCACAAATGGCCACACAGAGTCAGTCCATTTGAGGAGAAAGGGCTGGCCTTTTTCTCCTTCTCTGTGAGTTAGTCATCAGAAGATCAGGGGCAGATGAATGAGGATGTGGCAGAGCCTCCTGGGCAGGGCAGGTCCAAGCAGCTCCTGTGTGGCTGAGGGAAGTTCTCCAGCAACAGGGCAGCTCTGGAGTCCATCGGCCTGTAGTCACAGCAGCTGGGAGGCAAGAGTGATGAGAGCACCTGATGGCAAAGGGGATCTGGGCCTGCAGGCACCCCCCCGCCCACCACAGCAAAGCTGTTATATTGCCCAGTGTTTCTCCTGCCTGGGGGGTCTCATGAATGGAAGAATCAGAGCCTGAAGTCCCTTT
The DNA here is from genome assembly GCF_001604975.1 of Cebus imitator. Taxonomy (NCBI): domain Eukaryota; kingdom Metazoa; phylum Chordata; class Mammalia; order Primates; family Cebidae; genus Cebus; species Cebus imitator. The sequence continues at coordinate 3,493,821 of NW_016107379.1, read as the reverse complement.
TTCTTGCAGTGTCCTTCTAGCACTCTATCCACAAAACCTCACAAAGTGCTTGCTGCAAAGAACTGCTTACAGAGTTCAGTCCATTAGCACAGAGCAAATGGTAGAGTAGCCTTTGAGCTGAGCAGCGATACATTGATAACTAGCACAGCCACTAAGATCGTGTTTATGAAACCCATCTAATTGTCCCATAGAACTAATGTTTAATGGTTTCTTTTGAATAAACATAGAAATAGACCCTCCCAGTCTTGAAACTTAAGACAATTACATCTCTCTTATGTGAGTTTCTTTCTCAGGAAACCAACAATCAGGTCTTCCTCATGGCGTCCAGGAAGTGAAACTTACCAGATCACCACATCTGGACAATGAGACACCAGATCCCTCCTCTATCATGATTTCATAAGCGACCACCTGCTTCCTATGGACGACCTCTTCCTCACGCCCCCCGAATTCCTGTTTCTGTGCATGAAGTTACATTTCTTATCTGCTGTATAAGCCCCTAATTATAGTTGGTCAGGGAGACAGATTTGAGACTGATTCTAATCTCTTCAACTGAAGCACCTGATTAAAGCCTTCTTCCTTGGCAATACTCACTGTCTCAGTGATTGGCTTTCTGCGTGGCAAGCAGCAAAGCCTAGACTGAACCCCTGGTGCTTCAGTGACGTTTAGCACTAAGCCTTCCTTTGTGTTTCTTCTCTTTCTTCCTTTTTAAAACCTTTTTAAGTGTTTATAATATCGATACAAAAATTAGCAAAAGAGCCCCTCCTGTCTTGTTCCTTTGCTCAGGCCTGCAGCACTGGCAGGATGGACAAGCGTCAGGGTCTTTGAACTGCCAGGACTGAGTGCTATGGCTACTCAGAATGGGACTAGAAATGTCATGATAAACACAATAAACAAACATGATAAACACACAAGGAGACTCATCTGGGCACAGCCCAGCAAATGGAATTGTGCAGGGAAAGTAGGGATTGAAGCCAAACTGCTCAATTCTGCCATGCATCTGTTCAAGCAGTGATGGCTGCTCAAACTTTAATAAGGAAAATGATTAATGCCATTGGATGTGGCTACAGAGAAGTCCCCAGTATTCAAAGACACCACAATGTTACCCAATTTACTTACCTACACCTTACCTCTGGCGGGTGGATTTGGTAGCAAAGATCATGCTGTTGGTGACTTTCCTGGAGTCTCTCTTTGCCAAAGGAGCCAGCGATTCTCCTTTGAGAGACAAGAAGAAAAGGCCAGCATCATAAGTTTTGATAATACATTTTCATAAAATGTACTTATCTTTTATATTTATATTTTACATATTTTTATATTAAAGTATATTTGAAGATAAGCCTAGGCAATATAGTGAGACCTCATCTCTACCAAAAATTTTTAAAAATTGGCCTGGCATGGTGGCACACACCTGCAGTCCCAGCTACATGGGAGGTTAAGGTGGAAGGATCATTTGTGCCCCAGAGGTCGAGGCTGCAGTGAGCCATGATTGTGTCACTGCATTCCAGCCTGGGCAACAGACCTTGTCTCCAAATATATACATATATACACACACACACACACACACACACACACATATATACGTATAAACACACACATATTTGGAGATATATGTATTTGTACATACATATATATGTATATATATTTATATACATAAATTTTTGAAAAAAAAAGAAAATAGAATCATATTGTATTTTTTCATATTTTTTCCATTGTAGAACACATTGTCATTATTATCCTGAGAAGTTACAGAGGAGACCATGCAAAGTACCATAAAAGGTTTTTTTCATGTTCTCTTGTCCATGTCGATTGACCTCCAAAGTTAATTTCAAATAATGTGCTCAGCATTTACATGTGACGTTAGAACTAAGCAAACTCATCAGGCACAGAGCTTATTTATACTCCTGAACCCTGCAAAAAAAAAAAAAATCTGAACCACTCGCTCTGTTATGCACTTCCTGTTCCCACATATTAGGAAATATCTCAGTAATATTTTTACATTGATTATGTTTCAAAATGACAATATTTTAGATACATTGCCTTGAATAAAATATATTACTGAAAGCAATTGTTTATTTTTGGTGTTTTAATTGTGCACTTACATGTACTAGAAAAGCTATTCATTTTACCAGTGATCAATAGAAAAACGTTCTAAAAATCAGCAATTGCCTTATTTTTTATGGGGTAATTTTAGAAATTATTATTATTATGTTCTTCCATTTCTGGGAACATTACCATTTAGAGGATTAATGGTAATTAGTGAAAACCATAATACAGTACATTTAATGAAAGATACCATTAATGTTATTCTATTTATGCCAACTTTTGTGAATGAAAAAAATGCTTTAAAGTATTTGTCAATTTGATGATCGGATAAGTATAGGTAAGGAGATCGGGTAGCACTGTGGTGTCTCTGAATACTGGGGACATCTCTGTAGCTACATCGAATGGTTTATTTTCAGTTCTCATTCTCTCCAACCTCTTTGAAATGGTGGATTCTAAATAAAAATAAATAAATAAAAATTAAAAAAAAAAAAGAAATGGTGAATTCTGTCCATCAAGCTCACACTCTTCTTTATTCTTTGGGGCCTAAAAGGCACTGAGTCTCCTCTTCTCTGTCCACTTCTCCATACCCCTGTTTGCTCTTCTTTCCCTCAGACCTGGGGGTATATCAGTCTTCATTCTCCTCCTCTTCACTATAAGATTAAAAGACATCTTGCTGATTATACATTCCAAATTATTTCCCCCAAATTACCTGTCTCTAAATTTTCCATGAACCAACCATGCCACTCTCATGTCCATCTACATGCTCACAGCTACAGCTCTAGAAGAACAGAGCCATGAATCAGAAAATCTGGATTTCACCCCATATCTATTCACTCCTTGTGTGAACCTGAAGGTGCCACTTTGCCTCTGTGAACCTCAGATTCCATATCTGTAAAATGGAGATTTCTGCAGTACTTTCCTGTGAAGGTCATATGGGAATATAGACATGAAAGCACCTTGTAAGGTGTAACTCCTTTATCAAGACCTTACAAAAATGCAGGTCTTATGGAAGCAATCTCACACTTATTATTTCATTTGATTCCAACAACAACCCTGTAAGGTATATATAATTATTATTATTTTACAAATTGAGAGAAATTGGGGATTAGAATGCTTGAGTATCTTGTTCAAGTCCACAAAGCTAGTGTGAGAGCTGAGATTAGAACCTTCTGCGTTTAATTCCAATGCTCCCCACAAAGTATCACTCAGGGTTCTTGGTTGCAGGTGACAGAAACTGACTCTGAGAATTCTAACAGGAGGAGAGTGGAGGTTTCAATATTGGCCAGAGGCCTGACCCCAGACTTGGAGAATTAGCTGGAACAAATCATCAGGAGAACAAGGGAGGAGGAAGTATACCAAGTCTCCTTTTCTCCATGACAGTTGAGAGGACACTGTGACACCAGACACTGCTGTCATCTCAACAGTGTCACTGCAGTGGTCCTGAACAAATCCTCCGTGTCACGTGGTCCAGATTCAAAGTGCCCAGTGAGCATCAGATTGGTAGAATTTGGAACATACAATCTCACCCTGGCCACAAAGGGAAGCGAGAGAGGTGTCTTCCCAATTCCTCTTCCACAGTAAAAAGGAGGGCACTGTGACATGCCAGGCAGGGCCCCTTCCAGTTTCTGAACGTGCCCCCTTCCCCCCACGTACACCCCCACACACTCACACACACCCTTTCTTTCCTACCTCCTCAGAAGATGAAGTATTTTCTCTCTTGCTGAAAGCTAATCTTTTTTATCTCTTTTTTTTTTTTTTTTGAGACGGAGTTTCGCTCTTGTTACCCAGGCTGGAGTGCAATGGCGCGATCTCGGCTCACCGCAACCTCCGCCTCCTGGGTTCAGGCAATTCTCCTGCCTCAGCCTCCTGAGTAGCTGGGATTACAGGCACGCACCACCATGCCCAGCTGATATTTTTTGTATTTTTAGTAGAGACGGGGTTTCACCATGTTGACCAGGATGGTCTCGATCTCTTGACCTCGTGATCCACCCGCCTCGGCCTCCCAAAGCACTGGGATTACAGGCGTGAGCCACCGCGCCCGGCCTTTTATCTCTTTTCGAAGTAGATATCTTCCCTCTTCTTTCGTCTCTCCACTAATTTTAACCCCTCCACTCTACTTGTCTTCAATTCATGAGCAAAGGAGTTCAAGTCTCTCCAATAGCTGCCAACGAGATTCACACAATGAAGTTGCTGGGTTCCACTATAAATTCGTAATCCCCTCAAATGGGCTCAGCCCTGCCCAGAAATCACGCCGCGTTCCTCTCATCACCTCCCTCTTCCACGTGCCAGAACAGCTGCATCCTTCCCGTCAGATCCCTGGAGGATGTGAGTTCTGTTGCCCTCTAGGAAGGAGAGGAAAACCTATCTTCCCTCTCTCAGAAATGAACGGTAAATGACTTCACAGCCTCAACTAGGAGTGGCAGCAAAGTGGAATGTGGACTCTGGGGCACAGAAGAGGAGACCAGAGCAAGGAAGAAGGGACATTTGCCTGAGACCCTCCTAAGCTGCTTCCAGATGGACTGAGACATGACCCAGCTGTGAAGGTAAAGAAATGTTTTGCAGTTCTTTCTGGTAATGGTCTGAACCTACATCTAGGTCTTGGGGACAAAGCCACGGAGTTATGTAAGAATATGTTTTCTATAAAGGATGTATCATCACTCGTCAGATGAAGAAAGGAGGGCACATTCAGAAGGTGGTGTTGGAATAATTCGTTTAAAATTCAGAGAAATAAAAACGGTTTAGGTTCTTACCTAAATAATACCAAAATAAGCTCAAGATACTTTAAAGATATACACATAACAAGAACAAAAATTAATAAACTATAATTCAAAAAATAAACTATAAGCTGAAGGGAAGCTGACAAACTTTAGGGCATACTCAACTACATTAAAAAAAATAACTCCTATGTGTAAAAATAGAACGAGAGCTGGGCATAGTGGCATGCGCCTGTAATCCCAGCTACTTGGAAGGCTGAGGCAGGAGGATTGCTCGAGCCCAGGAGTTCAAGGCCAGCCTGGGAACATAGCAGGGGCACTGCAACCTCTTCCTCCTGGGTTCAAGTGATTCTCCTGCCTCCGACTCCTGAGTAGCTGGGATTACAGGCATGTGCCACTACACCTGGCTAATTTTTGCATTTTTAGTAGAGACAGGGTTTCACACTTTGGCCATGCTGGTCTCCAACTCTTGAAACACCAAATGTACTTGGCCTCCCAAAGTGCTGGGATTACAGGTGTGAGCCACTGCATCTGGTCACTTTTTTTAATATTAAAAAAAAAAAAAAAAAAAGAAATACACATGTGCCCACAAAAGTTTGCAGTGAAGGGGAGGTAAAACTTTACCCCTACCTTCTTAGGGTTTTTCAGCTGAGCCTAAGAATTAAATTAACATAAAAGAAATCATCAGGAGAAAAGCTTACAAATTTATTTAGTATGAGTTTTAGGTGGCACAGAAACCCTTGTAAGGAAACAAGGACCTGAAGATGAAGTTAGTGTTGAACACTTACATACTGAATTGGACAAAGAATAGTACTATGTGAAAAGGTGACAAGGCAAGCCAGCATGAGCTAGGGGAGTTCATTGGATGGAGAAGGAGCTAGGAAGAGGTGGGTTAGTTTAATAAGGTTTATTTCTACAGACTTCTTTCAGTCTCAACTTCCTGCCCCTGATGATGAGAATGATACTTTCCTTCTGTTTAAGGGATGGCATCTTTCACATGGGAATTTCATCTCCTGCTTGTAAGAAGAAGAAAGAAGGTCAGAGTGATCTTCTTGCACCTGCTGTTTTTTTTTAAGTGCCCTTGGCTCTAAATAGTCAATATGCAGACTAGCATATTTTTGGTGGCATGTTCTGAACGCCTTCTGCAGCAGATATAGTCAAACAGTTAGTGTATTTTTTTTTTTTTTGAGACAGAGTCTTACTCTGTCACCCAGGCTGGAGTGCAGTGGCATGATCTTGGGTCACTGCAGCCTCTGTCTCCCAGGTGCAAGCGATTCTCCTGCCTCAGCCTCCCCAGTAACTGGGATTACAGGCATGCACCACAGAGCCCAGCTAATTTTTTGTATTTTTAGTAGAGACAAGGTTTTGCCATGTTGCCCAGGCTGGTCTTGAACTTCTGAGCTCAGGTGATCCACCCATCTCGGCCTCCCAAAGTGCTGGGATTATAGGTGTGTGCCACTGCGTCTGGCCGGTTAGTGTATTTTTATCCAAATTGCCATGTAAGTTGATATGAAAAATGCTGAGAGCAAAATAGTTTTGTTGGCAAAGAACATTGTTTCAGGCTAAATTAGGTCTCCCAGCTAATTTGTCTGTTGAAATCCTAACCCCCAGTACCTCAGAAAGTGACTATATTTTGAGATATGGTCTTTAAAGAGATAACTGAGGTTAAAAGATGTCATGAGAGTTGTCTTCAACATCAGTCATGTTGACTAATCCAACATGACTGATGTCCCTAAAAGAGGAGATGAGGACACACACACACGCGTGCGTGCACACACACACACACAAACACACAGGGAAGACTGTGTGAAAGTACAGGGAGAAGATGGCCATTTACAAGCCAAGGAGAAGAAATCACACCTACCTGACATCATGGATTTCTAGCCTCCAGAATTGTGAAGATTTTCTGTTGGTTAAGCTACTCAGTCTGTGGCACTTTGTTATGGCAGCCCTAGCAAGGTAATCCAGATATAAATGATACTTCACAGACAAGAATACAATTAATAAATAAAAGTATGTATTCAACATGCCAGAAGGGAAATCTTCACAAACACGATAACATTTGAGCTTGATCCTGAAAAATAAAGAGCTGTTGACATCGAGTCCTCCTGTAATTATTATTCTGTGTTGGTTTGCTTGTTTTTAAAGAAAACACGGCCAGGCACGGTGGCTCATGCCTGTAATCCCAGCAATTTGGGAGGCCAAGGCTGGCGGTCACGAGGTCAGGAGTTCAAGACCAGCTGGGCCAACATGGTGAAACCCCATCTCTACTAAAAATACAAAAAGTTAGCTGGGCGTGGTGGTGGGCACCTGTAATCCCAGCTACTTGGGAGGCTGAGGCAGGAGAATTGTTTGAATCTGGGAGGCAGGGGTTGCAGTGAACTGAGATTGCACCATTACACTCCAGCCTTCGTGACAGGGTGAGACTCCGTCTCAAAAGAAAAAAAAAATAGAAAGAAGGAAAGCACTTCACATTTTGCCAAAAATAAGCACATTTGAAACACCAAACTTAATTTTGTAATTTGTATCCACATCATAAGCCTAGGCAACAAATTCATTTCAGGCTTGTTCCAACAGGAACGTGTGCCAGGTACAATCTAAAAGTCATCTGCATTGCTTTGATAGGGTTTTGTGGTGAGCTAATCTTAGGGCAACAGATGACAAATACATTGGATGCTTTGAATGACCATTCACTGTTGCTGTGGTATTTTTGCCATGGTCAGCACTGGGTTTGCATCTGCCCTCTGGGGTGGATGTGGTGGACGGCCACACAGCTGCCATCCTAACTCCCTTCTAGTGCGCCCTCATGAGCTGCAGAGTTGGGAAAACCAAAACCCACACTGCTTCCCAGGCTTCCTACAGCTAGGTTCTAGACATGAAACAAATTAAGCAATTAGCCACATGCACAGCTCTGCTCCTGCTGACCACCTGTATCACCTGGGGATGCTTGATTTTGCCTTACCTCAGTTTCCATGTCTGTAAAATGGGGATAATAACAGTATCTACCTCATCAGGTTCGTTTGTTTGTTTGTTTGCACAGTCTTACTCTGTCACCTAGGCTAGAGTGCAGTGACACGATCTCAGCTCACTGCAACGTCTGCCTCCCAGGTTCAAGCAATTCTCCTGCCTCAGCCTCCTGAGCAGCTAGGACTACAGGTGTGCACCTCCACACCTGGCTATTTTTTTCATATTTTTAGTAGAGATGGGTTTCACCATGTTGGTCAGGCTGATCTCGAACTCCTGACCTAAAATGATTCACCCGCCTTGGTATCCCAAAGTGCTGGGATTACAGGTGTGAGTCACTACACACAGCCCTCATTGAGTTTTTATGAGAACTGAGTGAGTTAAGCATACAAATTGCTTGCCCTGGTACATAGTTAATATCAATAAATGTTAGCTCTATTATAATGGTTATTGTCATTGTTTTAAGGGTGGGAGTGAGGCAGAGGCTCTCTTTCCTGCTCAGCTGTCTTCCTCTGGCAAGCACCACTCTCCATCCCCAGGGATTTTCTACAGCAGGGTTCCAGCATCCACCATTAGCTTCATGGTGTCCGGAGGCAGCTGCCCTGGATCAAGGTTGTGGAGATGTGTCCTTGAAGTCAACATGCCCTCTTCTGCCTTTAATTCCCTGTGGGGCCAATTCTGCATTTCGTTCCTGAGAATCATCTCAGAGGCCCAGGCTAGAGCCCTTTCTCCTAGCCCCTTCAACAATTTTATAAGTGCTTAATTACCTTTAAAAAAAATTCCTTTCTGTTTAAAACACATAGGTATCCATTTCCTATAACTGAATCTTGAATGATCTACCCATGTGAGCATCTTTCTCTGTTTCTCTTTGCCCCATTTCTAGTTATGAGGATACACAGGAAGATTAGTTAGAAAAGGATCCTGTGACCTTTTTAGGAAAAGGTCCTATAATTCATTATATTCTTATAGGACCACCATTAGATACAGGAACCACAGAGCTGTGTCAGTGTTGGCAACGCCCAGCCTGGAACACAGGTCTCCTTTCTTCCTTTTTGTTAGTACTTTTTTATTAGCTCAGAATTGAAAGAAGGCAGCCTGTCCAGATCAGATAGCTGTTCCTGCGATCAATCCCATCTCCCCATAGAGCCAACTTCAGAGAAATGGGAGGAAAGGAATGTACATTTACTTTACTGTCTGAGTTCAGGCTTCTGTAACAAAGTACAAAGTACTATCCACTGGGAGGCTTATAGACAATAGTTATTGCTCACAGCTCTGGAGGTTGGAAGCCTAAGATCTAGGTGCTGGCAGAGTCAATGTCTGGTGAATGGATGAATAGGTGACCCTTCTGACTATGTCCTCACATGGTGGAAGAAGTAAGAGAGCTCTCTGGGTCCCTTTCACAAAGGCACTCAGCCCATTTATGGGGCTCTGCCCCCATGACCTAATCATTTTCCAATGTCCCCGCCTCCTAATATGGTCACCCAGGGCATTGGGTTTCATCATATGATTTTTAGGGGGGCACAAACATTCTGTCTATGGCACTGACATTCTCTTTGTGTTGGACACCTTCTCTAGAAGCCAGAGACCACTTAGTCATTTTATATCCCCACTATTGGTGCAATCTATTATATGCTCATTAAATGCCTGTTAAAAGGTCCAAACTGAACTGTTGAGCAGGGTCTACTATGTTATAGAATTCATGGATCTCCACAGGAAGGTAAAAGTTTCTGAGCATATAAAGGGAAAATTGCAATGTGATTATTTCTATACAGGTTCAGTTTGGTGTGTTTTTTTTTTTATTTTATTTTTTTTGGTCGAACACCTTATTTGCTTTGGGCTGGGAAAAGAAATCCTAATCTGGTAAAACTTAATGAAACTGTTTGGTCCATAATCCTTATTGCACTATTTTTCTTCTAAAAAAGTTAATTTTTTAAAGATTCAGATTCTGTGACTAATATTTAGTAAATTGCCTTTATTTCTCAGTCAGAGTTCTTTGTTTTACAAGTAAGAGAAACCTGAGCAAAGTAACGTAGGATGAAACAGAGGCTTTATTATAAAACACAGGGGTATTTCATAGATCCCAAGAACAGGATACACACTCAGGTTCACAAGGCCCTGGCACCAGGAACCAGAAACCTGCCAGAAACCAGCTGCTTTGTCTCTCCCGGGCTTCCAGGCCATTATCTACCTTTGCTTGTCTAGGCCTAGCTGCTTCCCTTTCTCTCTCTGCAGATGGGCTCCTTGGCCTCTACAGACATGTGGAGTGAGGGATGATGAGCAGACCAAAATAGTAGCCTCAGAGACCCATTTACAAGACCTTGTATTTGCATATCGATAGGTAATCTCCTGGGTTTATAAGTCTCGACTTCCCAGAAAACAGTGACCAAGCTTAAATTAGATTCCCATTCTTGATCTGTCAGTTGTAACCAGGAAACAGTGACTATCACATAGTACAAATGCACAGAAATCAACTCTATGGACAGGTGGGAGGAGCAGTTCTTGGAGGCAGGAAGTGAAGGCAAGCATGCCACAGCATGTGGGTGACAATATCCCAGAGAACAAACACTCTGTAACTTTAATGTTAAATTAATGTAACTGTTAAACTGCATACAGGAATATCATGACCTTCACATTTATGAAGTGGGTGGTGCTCTTTGCCTATGAATATGTACACTTGGCCCTCCACAGCAACCAACCAGCTGATCTAATTCAACCAACTGTAGATTAAAACTTCAGAAAAAGGCGGGGCAAAGTGGCTCCTGCCTGTAATCCCAGCACTTTGGGAGGCCGAGGCAGGTAGATCATTTGAGGTCAGAAGTTCGAGACCAGCCTGGCCAACATGGTGAAAACTGATCTCTACTAAAAATACAAAAATTAATTGTCTGTAGTGGCACGCTCCTGTAATCCTAGCTACGGGGAGGGCTGAGGCACGAGAATCACTTGAACCCAGGAGGCAGAGGTTACAGTGAGCCAAGATCACGCCACTGCACTCCAGCCTGGGCAACAAAACAAGACTCCATCTCCAAACTCCAAAAAAAAAAAAAAAAAAAAATTAGAAAAAATTCAAAATAACAATATACCAGAAAAAAAATACAAATAAAAATATAGTATAACAACTACTTACATAGCATTCAGATTGTATTAGGTATTATCTTTTTCCTTTCTTTCTTTTAAATTTTTTTATTTTTGAGACAGGGTCTGTTTCAATCACCCAATCTGGAGTCCAGTGGTACAGTCATGGCTTATGGCAGCCTTGAACTCTTGGGCTTAAGGGCTCCTCCAACCTCAGCCTCCTAAGAAGCTAGGACTACAGGCTCAAGCCACCATGCACAGCTAATTTTTAAATTTTTTTGTAGTTACAGGATCTGGCTTTGTTGACCAGATTGGTCTTGGAAACCTTGTGTGAAGTGATCCTCCTGCCTCGGCCTCCCAAAGTGCTAGGATTATAGGCATGAGCCATGGTGCCTGGTCTGTGTTAGGCATTATAAGTAATTTAGTCCTGGAACCAGTCCCCCATGGATACTGTTTTAATTAGGGTTCTCTAGAGGGACAGAAGTAACAGGATATACATATATATAGGAATTTATATATATAAAGGGGAATATATATGTGTGTGTGTGTGTATATATATATATATATATATATATATACACATATAAAGGTAATTTATTAAGAATTAACTCACATGATCACAAGGTCTCACAATAGGCCATCTGCAAGCTGAGGAGCAGGGAGAGGCAGTCTGAGTCCCCAAGCTAAAGAACTTGAAGTCCAGTGTTTGAGGGCAGGAAGCATCCAGCATGGGAGAAAGATGTAGGTAGGGAAACTAAGCCAGTCTCTCATCTTTTCACATTTTTCTGCCTGCTTTATACTCTAGCCATGCTGACAACTGATTAGATGGTCCCACCCAGATTAAAGGTGGGTCTGCCTTTCCCAGCCCACTAACTCAAATTTCCTTTGACAACACCTCACAGACACACCCAGGATCAATACTTTGCATCCTTCAATCCGATCAAGTTGACACTCAGTATTAACCATCACAGATACCGAGGGAGCAACTGTTCTCATGTAGCAACTTAAAATAGCCCACATCAGCTCAGTGGCTTTAGTGTTTCCCTTATGCAAGCAAGACGATATGGCTACTCTGAGAATAGTTATCAAAGTAACTAGAAAGTTAATTAATGAGATAAATAAAAATAGAACTCTAGATGTTGCTTGGTGGCTAAATCGTGCTCAGGATGCAAAATAGGCCATTTGAGAGGGGCATCCATTTATTCAGGCCACTAGGGCACCATTTAAGAAAGTATTATTCCGGTAAATGAGGGTAAATAGGACCCTAGTGACTGAAAAATTGGAGGTTGTTTCCAAAAGCACTAATTTGTACCCAGGGAGTACAAAGAAGAATATGGGTGGAATAAATAGCTGGATAAATAATGCAAAAGCAGAGAGTCTGGGCCAAGGTGGAAGCCATATTTGAAAGATCAGGTACTGATGGTAAGTTTTAAAGTGCGTTTTACACAAAGATGAAAATAGCAAATTGATTGACACAGTGCTTTGACATTTGGGTGTCAGTATCTAGGGCACGTACCGTATGAATTCACGGATAAATTCACAGCTCAAGCTAAGTTTGGGTTTGGGACTGAGACCAAAAATGGCAATATGAGCTTTAGGCAAGCGGAGCAGGCTCCTATTCTCACATTGTTCCTGGTATCCATGCTTTCTGCAGCCGCCCTCCTGACTGCTTGTCTAAAGCAGACGCCTCCACTGTGGCATATATATTGTCAGTGCAAGGGGTTTTTGTTTTCTTTTTTCCTATGTCCTCATGGGTAATTTTCTGTGCACAGAAATTTATTTTTATTTAAAAATTAACTTTCAAATTGTTCAAAACCTAATTATTTCTTTAGCTTTCAAGAAGTCACAGTGTTTTTCATTTTCTGTTTTTAGATGAGGCCTCACTTTGTTGCCCAGGCTGTAGTGCAGTGACGCCATCATAGATCACTGCAGTCTTGACCTCAGGGACCCAAGTGATCCTCTCACCTCAGTCCCCCAAGTAGCTGAGACCACAGGCGTGCACCACTATGCCCCACTAACTACTTATTTTTTAAATTTTTGTGTAGAGTCTTCCTATGTTGCCCAGGCTGGTCTTGAACCCCTGGCCTTAAGCAGTCCTTTCATCTTGGCCTCTGGAAGTGCTAGGACTACAGGCATGACCCATCGCACTCAGTCAGAAGTCACAGCTTTAAAAATGCATGATAATCTTTATAAATCTAGACAATTTCAACACTTACTTTAAAGAAAAAATGTTAATTTAATTGAGTAAATGCCCTTAAATATTTCCAACTGTATTTACACATTTAACATATTTGATTTTCCTTTCAAATACTGCTTAAACAAAAAAAAACTTTCCCATTTTCTTAGATAAGTTAGTATCTAATAAATTAAACCAATAACGTTTCAACTTAAAATCGTGACCTAAATCAATTGCTCAATTACACACTTGATTGAGAATGACAAAGCTAAAGTATTACTCTAATAGGGCAAATTCTTTTAAACGTTTCCATATCAAGTATGCACAGTTTCTTTAACCCCAAAGTATTCATGGATAGGTGTAATTTCTCCTAAACATTCCTATACTTAATGCTTTCTGAGGCTGAAAGATGCTTACTCACCAAGGAAAAGATGATGTCCTTCCACATTCTTTGCAGAACAACCAGAGGTTTTAGCCAGGTTGAAGTCCCTTTTGTAACTTCTATAGTTTCTTATGCCATAACTTTAAAAGGGCGTGGTCACTTATAGGACTGACTTATTCATTACACAGAAGGGCATAGTGTCTAGAGCCTATGATACTTTCAAATGCCCACAAATGTGTTTTAATTTTCATTTCTTTTAAAACAGGACAAAAAATAATAAAATAATAATGCATATATAACATTGAATCCAGTTGGATTATGTTTATTTGTATACCAAAGCAGTGGTAAAATAAAATTTCTAATTCATTTTCCCACAAAGGCAAAAGTGCCCAGAGTCCATGAGAGTTACAATGTGCCTCTGGTCATGTAGCCCACATTCCTGGGTGCGAGTCCTATCACGACCTAATTCTTAAATCAACTTACAGGACTCAGACACCCCACCTAGACTGACTCATCGTGCCAATGCACTTTGCATTTCTTTGACTCTATAGATAGTTATGTATCTGAATTCACAGAATTCTACCCTTATATATGTTAAAATGCTATCCAATTAGCAAAAAATTCAACAGTCATTTCATAAAGGAAACTATTCAAATGGCAAATAAGCACTAAAGAACGTTATTGGTCATCAGAGAAATGAAAATTAAAACCACAGTAAGAAAAGATTACACATCCACCAGAACGGCTAAAATTTTTAAAACTGGTAACACAAAGTGTTGGTCTAAGGGAACCACGAGAGCGCCCATACATTGTTCATGGGAGTATAAAATGATACAACCACTTTGGAAAAACTTTTGGCAGTTTCATGTCACTCCTATGACCCAGAAATTTCGTTCCTGGTTATTTACCCTTGAGAAATGAAAACAGCTCTACAAAAAGAGTGAGATAAGAATGTTTTTAGCTGCTTTATTCATAATAGCGAAAACTTGGCAACAACCTCAAATGTTCATCAGTAGGAAAATAGATAAACAAGCTAAGATATAGTCATGCAATGGAAACTACTTAGAAAAAAAGAATAGACTCGGATATATACAATAGCCTGAATTAATTTCAAAAACATTGTGCTGAGTAAAAAGAACTTAACACAAAGCGTATGTAACCTGTGATTCTTCTTCCTCTCCAAGTTCTAGAGCAAGCTAAACTCATCTGTGATGGACAAAGAACAGTGCTCGCCTTTGGGTATGGGGGCGGGGATTTACTGAGAAAGGGCTTGAAGGGACTTTCTGCAGTGATAGAGGTTTGGTGTATGAATTTGTTAAAACTTATCCAATGTTACACTCAAGAATTGTGCATTTTACTGTAGGTAAAATTTACCTAAAAGCAAAAAGACCCATAAACAAATGTTGAACTCTAGTTAATAATGTGAATGTTGAACACTTTGTTTTTCTTTCTTGAGAGATAGGGTCTCACTCTGCCACCCATGCCGGAGTGCAGTGGTGCAACCATAGCTTACTCTAACCTTGAACTCCTAGGCTCAAGCGATCCACTCCCAAAGCGCTGAGATTACAGTCAGATGGGGCAAGAACTCTCTCTTAAGAGCCTGTGAGCTTCCAAACATGGAAATAAATGAAAATCTCGAGTTCCTTCAAAGGAAATTCCAGGTACCTAGCAAGCCCTGAGAAGTAAATAAGGAGCTTGACAAGCAGAAGGTAACAGTCAGATGTCTGTTTCCTCTATAGAAACTAAAGATAACAACTTTTGTTTGTTTGTTTTTGAGACAGGGTCTCACACTGTTGCCCAGGCTGAAGTGCAGTGGCACAGTCTCAGCTTACTGCAACCTCCACTTCCCAGGTTCAAGTGAGTCTCCTGCCTCAGCCTCCTGAATAGCTGGGATTACAGGTGTGTGCCACCAGGCCTGGCTGCATTTTAGTAGAGACGGGGTTTTGCCATGTTGCCGAGGCTGGTCTTGAACGCCTGACCTCAGGCAATCTGCCCACCTCAGCCTCCCAAAGTGCTGGGATTACAGGCGTTTGCCACTGGCCTGGCCCTAAATATAACATCTTAATATACATCCCTGAGTTGTTTTTCAGAAACCTGGATCTCCACTGATTGGATCCACTGGCACATCGACCTCAGATAGGCAGAACTGAAGACTGAGCTCTGAGCACTGTTTTTTGTTCTTAATTTCTTCCTGAGGGACTTTGAGAGAGTTGCACCCATGAGCCAGAGCTAACATTCTTTTCTGCTGATCTCAAATTTTTAAACAAAGCTTTCCTTCTGGCCAGAGGCAGCGTTCACACCTGAGGCCAAGGAGGGAAGATTGCCTGAGCTCAGGAGTTCGAGACCAGCCTGGGCAACATGGCAAAACCCCATCTCTACCAAAAAATACAAAAATTAGCTTGGCGTGGTGGTGTGCACGTGTAATCCCAGCTACTCAGGAGGCTGAGGCAGGAGAGTTGCTTGAACCCAGGAGGTGGGGGCTATAGTGAACCAAGGTCGCGCCACTGCACTCCAGCCTGGCGACACAGCGAGACTCTGTCTGCCACCCCCACCCTGCCCCACAGAAAAGCTTCCCTTCCTTAACCAATTACAAATCAGAAAATCTTTACCTCTGACCTCTAAGCCCCATCCACCCTTTAAGATATCCCACCCTTTTACGTCAAACCAATTGCAATCTTCATGTCTTGAGTTACAATTTTGTCTGTAACTTCTGCTTTCTTGAAACTTACCCCTGCCTTTAGAAACCCTTACCTTCAAGCCATCCAGGAGGTCAGGATTTAAGCATTAGCTGCCTGATCCTTCTTGAAAATAAGTGTCTTCCTTACTTTTTTAAAACTTTATTTTTTAAATATAGAGATGGGGGTCTTGCTGTATTGTCCAGGCTGGTCTCAAATTCCTGGCCTCAAGTGATCCTCCCACCTCAGCCTCCCAAAATGCTAGGATTACAGGCATAAGCCACCATACCTGCCCCACGCCTTCCTTTCTACTGCTGTAAAACCTCAGTGTGGATATCTGGTTTTACTGCTCCAGGCAAGTGAACCCCAGTTTGGCTCTCTTTTTTTCAGCCTTTTTTAAGATAGGGTCCCATTCTCTCACCCAGGCTGGAGTGCAGTGGCTCACTGCAGCCTCAGCCTCCTGGGCTTAAGAGATCCTCCCACTTCAGTCTCATAAGTATCTAGGACTACAATCACATCATCACGCCCAGCTTTTTTTTTTTTTTTTTTTTTTTTGGAGAGACAGGGTCTTGCTACGTTGCCCAGGCTTGTCTCAAACCCCTGAGCTCAAATGATCCTACTGCCTTGGCCTCCCAAAGTGTTGTGATTACAGGTGTGAGCCACCACACCTGCCCCTAGTTTGGTTCTGTAACAACAGACATGAGACACTGCACCTGGCCTGAATATTGCGGCCTTTAAGAGTAAAGTATACTAATCTACAGCTTATACATATTGAAATATTTCAAAAAATAAGATAGTGGACACAGAATTTAAATAGACACTTCTCCAAAGAAGAATGGCCAATAAGCACACAAAAAGATCATTTGTCATTGGTGAAATGTACATCAAAACCGCAATACGATACCAACTTGGTAAACAAGTTCAGAACAAACTGCACCAAAATATTCTACTTTCTTTTTTTTTTTTTTTTTTTTTTTTTTTGAGACGGAGTTTCACTCATGTCACTCAGGCTGGAGTGCAATGGCGCGATCTCGGCTCACCGCAACCTCCGCCTCCTGGGTTCAGGCAATTCTCCTGCCTCAGCCTCCTGAGTAGCTGGGATTACAGGCACGCGCCACCATGCCCAGCTAATTTTTTGTATTTTTAGTAGAGACGGGGTTTCACCATGTTGACCAGGATGGTCTCGATCTCTTGACCTTGTGATCCACCTGCCTCGGCCTCCCAAAGTGCTGGGATTACAGGCTTGAGCCACCGCGCCCGGCCAATATTCTACTTTCATATATTGATTATTTTGACCTAAAAGCACTTGAGAAACAACAGATGTAGAAATTCTATGATCTCCCCTTTTTTACCAAATGGCAGGTCATAAAGTTTCCTATGAGAAAGGTGCCCACCTTGTACCAGGAAGAAAAGAATATTCTTATCACCAGAAACTGAGAGTTACCCTGAAGAGGATCTGTACAAATCTGAACATAGTAAAACAGCTTTTATCTTCCACTGGCTTACTCATGTTTCCTAGTCTCTATTCCATACTTTACTGCCCCAGCCCGAGACACTTTGTCTTGTTACATCCCCACTAATTTAGTCTTCCGTGGACAAAGGCATATAAGCTTTAGGGCCCTATGGCTTCTTTGAGTCTTCATTATCCTTGTGAAAACTCCCATATACATGTAAACATATTAAATGAACTTAGATGCTTTTCTCCTATTTATCTATCTTATATCAGTTTAATTATTAGGTCACAGAACGTTAGTGGGTAGAAGAAAATTTTTCCTTCCCTACAATGGCCATAATAAAAAAGACACACGATAATAAGCATTGGTGAGGATGTGGAGAAAATAGAACCCTCATATATTGCTGATGGGAATGTAATATGGTATAGTCACCGTAGAAAACAGGTTGGTAGTTCTTCAAAATGTTAAACGTGGAGTTATCATATGACTCAGCAATTCCTCTCTAGGTATATATTCAAAAGAATTGAAAATCTTGTACATGAATATTCATAGGAGTATTACACATAATAGTCAAAGAGCAGAAGCAGCACAAATGTCCATCTACCGATAAATTGACAAATACAAGTGGTAGACCCTCAAAAAGGAAAAAAGTACTGGTTTATGCTGTAACATAGAAGAACCTTGAAAACGCAGAAAGTGAAAGAAGCCAGACACAAAAGGCTACGTATTGTATGCAATGTCCAGAATAGGCAAATCCATAAACACAGAAGGTGGATAGCAAGTAAGAGTTACTGCTAATGGATATGGAGTTTCTCTTTGGAGTGATGAGAGTGTTCTGGAATTAGGTAGTACCAATGGTTGCACAACCTTGTGAATATACTAAAACCGCTGAATTGTACACCTTTAAATTGACCTTTAAAAGGTCGAATTTATGATATGAGAATTGTATCTCAAAAAAATAAGTTAGATTGATGAAGAGAGAGAGGGATGATTGAACGGATAGACACATAGTTAACAGTAGAATCTAGGCGGTGGTTATAAACTTTTACACGTGTTTGCAATTTTTATTATAATAAGATGATAGAAATGATAGAACAATTTAAATATTTCCCTGTTCCATGGGTTGTGTCTGAATTCTGGGGCACTTGCACAATGCTGAGGTGTGATGCACGTCAGGAGTGAGGCCAGGGGCAGGCAGATGACAGGAGGAACTGATCTTCCGCTCACCTGTCCACCCAGGTATCACCTGGAACATCTATTGGTCCATCTGCCCCTGGGTCATCTGCAAGTCCTTTCTGTCAATTGCAGCTTCATCACTATTTTACCACATTTAGTGTAAAATATTCAATGTATCTAAAATTCATTTACTTTATCACAGAAAATTTCAACATTGTCTGTTTTATGGGTTGACTCTGGGATCAGCATTACCTTTCTCATGAAAGAAAGGAAGGAATTGATGTGAGATTCTTTTAATAAATACAACTGTTAAATTTTTTTAAATTGTTGATTATCTACTTGCATAAGCAAAGTTTATGTTAGGAACTTGAAGAGATTGTTGAAAGTTATTAATCAAGATGGTGGACAGACATTTCAAATACATTGGGTATTAAAAAGTTATGTTCTAGACAGACAAGGTGGCTCACACTTGTAATCCCAATACTTTGAAAGGCTGAGACAGGAGGATTATTTGAGCCCAGGAGTTGGAGACCAGCTTGGGCAACATAGCAAGACCCTATCTCTACAAAAAAATTTTAAACTTAGCAGGGCATGGTGGTGTGCACCTGTAGTCCCAGTTACTCAGGAGGCTGAGGCAGAAGGATCAATTCAGCCCGGGAGGTTGAGGCTGCAGTAAGCCATGATTGCACCACTGCACTCCAGCCTGGGTGACACAGCAAGAACTTGTCTCAAAAATTTTAAAAAATGTGTTCATGAACTCAAGCTTTTATTAAGAAAATGGACGAAACAGTATTTGGAGGTTGTATGCAAATAAAATATTTTGCAAACATGTGGTCTGTATTTTATATGTATCATAATTATATAACACACGAAATGTAATGTCTTCTACACCCAGGGTGTGTGGATTCCCTCTAAAGCGCTGGCTTTCCCAGAGTACTCTACAAATGCTGTAATTTTCTATGTGTGTCAAGGTGTGCAGAAGGTTAGGAAACTGCACCATGCTGAGAACTCTGATGCACCTCACAGAATCTTGGCAGGTTTAGGTTTAGGCTTTTGAAAATAAAAGCTTGTTCTCTCTCTTTTTTTTTTTTTCTGCCATGTCACATCCCACCTTTGAAACAATGAGCCAAGCTTGCAACTTATTCAAAAAAGACTAGAAAGAAAAAAAGGACATAGAGTAATGTCTCTAAAACAATTCCTAAAATGTGGTGCACAGACCCCGGAAGAGTCCTGGAGACCGCTGCAAGAGGCCTGTGAGGTCAAAACTCTTTTCATGATAATATTAAGATGTTATTTGCTCCTTTCACTCTCATTCTCTCCCAAAACTACAGTGCAGTTTTTCAGACATTACATGATGTATTGTGATGTCATAAATTTACTGTTGATGTTCATGTGAGAATCCAGTCACCTTAGTAAGACACTAAAGAGGTCTGCAGATATTTAAAACAATGCCATGTTTCTCGCTGATTTTCTTTTTTAAAAGTATAGTTATTTTTAATAAAAATATGCTTTTTATATTGATATGAAATGTGTTTATGGCCAGGTGCAGTGGCTCATGCTTGTAATCCCACCTACTTCGGAAGGGTAAAGCAGGAGAATCACTTGAGACCAGCAGTTTGAGACCAGCATTGGCAACATAACAAGATCCCCATTTCTACAAAAAGTGTTTTTTAAAAATTAGCCAGGAGGAACAGAAAACCAAACACCACATATTCTCACTCGTAAGTGGGAGTTGAACAATGATGATACATGGACACAGCGAGGGGAACATCACACATGGGGGCCTGTTAGGGGATCGGGGGCAAGGGGAGGGAGCGCATTATAACAAATACCTAATGCATGCGGAGCTTAAAACCTAGATGACGGGTTGATGGGTGCAGCAAACCGCCATGGCACATGTATACCTATGTAACAAACCTGCACATTCAGCACATGCATCCCAGAACTTAAAGTAAAATAATAAATAAATAAATTATCCAGGTGTGATGGTACTTGACAGTAGTCCTAGCTTCTTGGGAGGCTGAGGTGAGAGGATTGCCCGAGCCCCAGAATTTGAGGTTACAGTGAGCTATGACCATGTCACTGAACTTCAGCCTGGGTAACTGAAGAAGATTCTGTCTCTAAAAGAAAAAAAATGTTTGTTATATTTTTAATTATTTAACAAATACTTTAAAAATGTCTCAGTTTTCATTTTTAGTGCACCAAATATTACAGATGTAAGCCATGTGAAAAAAAATAGTTTGAAATCCCCAATAATTTTTAATAGTGTAAATGGTTCCTGGGATTAGAAATTTTGAGAACTGCTGCCAAAGTTTTACTCTGCCACACATCTGATACGTGGAAACCCCTGCAGCCATTAAAATGGAACATGAAAACATTAGAATGAAAAGATACCCCTTTTTACTAAGTGGGTATGGTATGAGCCCATATTTAATTAAAATAAATGTGTGTTTGTGTATGTGTCTATTCATAGGGAAAATGTGTGGAAGAACACATACCAATAATGCTAATTATTCCTAGCATGTAAGATTATGACAATATTTATTTTATTGTTTTCCTTTTCTATACATACTAAATGTTAAAGCTTTTAAAAATCGTGGTTAAAAAAAAAAAAAAACACATAAAAGTCACCATCTGAACCGTTTCCAAGTGAACAATCTAGTAGTGCTAAATATATTCACATTTCTGTGAAACAGATCTCCGAAATTTTTTATCTCGTAAAACTGAAACTCTATAACCATCGAACAACAATTCCCCTTTTTGCCCCACCTCTGTCCCTAGAAATCACCATTCTACTTTCTGTTTATATGTATTTGACTACTTTAGATATCTCATATAAATAGATTTAACAATACTTGTCTTTTTGTGACTGGCTTATTTAATTCAGCATAATGTCTCAGGGTAGAAGCATGTGTCAGAATTTCCTTCTTTTTTAAGGCTGAATAATATTTTGTTTTGTAAACAAGAAGACTTCAAAAAGTTCTTGGGATCAGGCATGGTGGCTCACACCTTGTAATCCCAGCACTTTGGGAGACTGAGGCAGGCACTTGCTGTCAGGAGTTCGAGACCAGCCTAGCCAACATGGTGAAATCCCATCTCTACAAAAAATACAAAAATTAGCTGGGCATGGTGGCCTGCACCTGTACTCCCAGCTACTCAGGAGGCTGAGGCAGGAGAGTCATTTGAACTCAGGAGGAGGAGGTTGCAGTGAGCCGAGATTCTTAGGAAATGTAATTAAAAGATAAAAATTAAGAATGTAAACTTCAACCAGGTATGGTGGCTCACTCCTGTAATCCCAGCACTCTGGGAGGCTGAGGTGGGTAGATCACTTGATGTCAGGAGTTCGAGACCAGCCTGACCAACATGGTGAAACCACATCTCTACTAAAAATAAAAAAATTTGCCAGGTGTGGTGGCAGACACCTGTTATCCCAGCTACTCAGGAGGCTGAGGCAGGAGAATTGCTTGAATCCAGGAGGCAGAGGCTGCAGTGAGCTGAGATCACACTGCTGCACTTCAGCCTGGATGACATAATGAGGCTGTGTCTCAAAAAAATAAAAATAAACTTTATTTCTCAACATAAGCTCCAGCAACGATACCCATCATTAATTTATCCCTAAGGAACTGAGGGTCCTAGGAATGTAACCATGTCAATACAGTCTTTTTAAAATTATCAACTGAAGAAAAATGGGTGCCCTTTAAAGATTTTTTAAAATTAGGAAACTAAAAGAAGTTAAAAGGTGCCAAACCAGGACTTTAAGGTGGATGCCTAATGATTTCCCATAGAAACTCTCACGACATTACTCTTGTTTGATAAGAAAAATGAGTAGGAGCATAGTCGTGGTGAAGAAGGACTCTGTGGTAAATCTATCCCAGGCATTTTTCTGCTAAAGCTTTGGCTAATGTTCTCAAAACACTCTTATAATATGTAGATGTTATTGTTCTTTGGCCCTCCAGAAAGTCAATGAGCAAAATGCCTTGAGCATTCTCAGAAAACTGTTGTCATGACCTTTGCTCTGGCCCAGTTCACTGTACTTTGACTGGACCACTTCATCTCTTGGTAGCCATTGCTTTGATTGTGCTTTGTCTTTAGCCATGTTCCATATCCTGCTATTATTTTTTGAAGAAATGCCTCAGAACCTTTATCTTACTTGTTTAAAATTTCCATTGAAATCTCCACTCTTGCCTGCAGCTGGTTTATATACACAGCAAGTGGGCAGTTTGCTCAACTTTAATTTTTCAGTCAGAATTGTGTAAGCTGAAGCAATTGAGATGTCTAATGCTGTTGGTTATTTTTTCTGCTATTAATCATCAGTCCTCTTTAATTAGGACACGATCAAGGTTAATTTGTGTGTGAGTGTGTGTGCGATACGGTCTGCTGCTGTGGACTTAATATTCAACATTGTCTCAACCTTTCTTAAAACAAGTAGTCCACTTGTAAAGTGTTGATTTCTTTGGGGCATTGTCCTCATAAATATTTTGTAAAGTGTCAATGATTTCACCATTCATTCATCCAAGCTTCATCATAATTTTTTTAAATTTTTCCTTTTTTTTCTTCTTAGCAAATCTATTTTATCATATACCACAATTTTTTTTTCTTGCTCTGTCATCCAGGCTTGAGTGCAGTGGTACAATCTCAGGTCAGTGCAACCTTTACCTCCCAGGTTCACACAATTCTCCTACCTCAGTCTCCCAAGTATGTGGGACTTTAAGTGTGCGCCACCATGCCCAGCTACTCTTTGTATTTTAGCACAGATGGGTTTTGCCATGTTGGCCAGGCTGGTCTCAAATGCCTGACCTGAAGCAATCCACCCACGTCAGCCTTCTAAAGTGCTGGGATTATGGGTGTGAGCCACCACACCTGACCCATACATTTTATATTTGCTCTTGTTTCAATTTTTGCAAAATTCATGTTGCTCTAATAGGGCTTGATATGATCTATCTCTGTGTCCCCACACAAATCTCATCTTGAATTCAAATCTAATCAAATTGTAATCCTCATGTGTTGTGGGAGGGAACTTGTGGGAGGTGATTTGTTCATGGAGTGGTCCCCTCATGCTGTTCTTGTGATAGTGAGTGATTTCTCAAGAGATCCAGTGGTTTTATAAGGGGCTTTTCCCCCTTTGCTCTACACTTCTTTCTCCTGCACCATGTGAAGAAGGACATGTTTGCTTCCCCTTCCACCATGATTGTAAGTTTCCTGAGGCCTCCCCAGTCATGCAGAACTGTGAGTCAATTAAACTTCCTTTCTTTATAAATTACCTATTCTCGGGTATGTCCTTACGGCAACATGAGAATGGACTAATACAGTAAATTAATACCAAGGTAGTATGGTGCTGCTATAAAGATACCCAAAAATGTGGAAGCTACTTTGGATTTGGCTAACCGACAGAGGTTGGAATAGTTTAGAGGGCTCAGAAAAAGTCAGGAAAATGTGGGAAATTTTGGAACTTCCCAGAGACTTGGAGGGCTCAGAAGACAGGGAGATGTGGGAAAAGTTTGATACTTCCTAGAGACTTGTTGAATGGTTTTGACTAAAATGCTGATAGTAATATGGACAATGAGGTCCAGGCTGAGGTGGTCGCAGATAGAGATGAAGAACTTCTTGGGAACTGGAATAAAGGTATTCTTGCTATGCTTTGTCAAAGAGACTGGCAGCATTTTGCACCTGCCCTAGAGACCTGTGAAACTTTGAACTTGAGAGAGCTGACTTAGGGTATCTGGAGAAAGAAACTTCTAAGAGGCAAAGCACTCAGGAGGAAGCAGAGCATAAACGTTTGGAAAATTGTTAGCCTGACAATGCAATAGAAAAGAAAAACCCATTTCCGAGGGAGAAATTCAAGCCTGCTGCAGAAATCTGCATAAGTAACAAGGAGTTGAATGTTAATTACTAGGACAATGGGGAAAACATCTCCAGGGCATGTTAGAGACCTTCAAGCAGACTCTCCCATCATATACCTGGAAGACTAGGAGGGAAAAATTGTTTCATGGGCTGGGCCCCCGGGGTGGGGTGTGGCGCTGCTGTGTGCAGCCTAGGGACTTGGTGTCCTGCATCCCAGCTGCTACAGCTGCGGCTAAAAGTGGCCAAGGTACAGCTCAAGCTGTGGCTTCAGAGAGTGCAAGTCCCAAGCCCCACAGAGTCCCCACTGGGACACTGTCTAGTGGAACTGTGAGAAGAGTGCCACTGTCCTCCAGACCCCAGAGTGTAGATCCACCAACAGCTTTCCCTATGCACCTGGAAAAGCTGCAGGCACTCAACACCAACCCATGAAAGCAGCCAGGAGTGGGGCTGTACACTGCAAGCCACAGGGGCAGAGCTGCCCAAAGCTGTGGGAGCTCACCTCTTGCATCAGCATGACCTGGATTTGAGACATGGAGTCAAAGGAGATCATTTGGAACTTTAAGGTTTAATGACTTCCCCATTGGATTTCATACTTGCATAGGGCCTGTAGCCCCTCTGTTTTGGCCAATTTCTCCCATTTGTAATGGATGTATTTATTCAGTGCCTATACCCCTATTGTATCTAGGAAGTAACTTACTTGCTTTTGATTTTACAAGATCATAGGTGGAAGGGACTTGTCTCAGATCAGACTTTGGATTTGGACTTTCAGGTTAATGCTGAAATGAGTTAAGACTTTGGAGAACTGTTGGGAAGGCATAGTTGTGTTTTGAAATGTGAAAAGATGAGATTTAGGAGATCAGAGGTGGATGAGATTTGGGAAATCAGGGGAGACCAATGATACAGCCTGGCTCTGTGTCCCCACCTAAATCTCATCTTGAATTGTAATCGCCACATGTTGGGAGAGGTACCTTATGGGAGGTGATTTGATCATGGGGGCAGTCCCCTCATACAGTTCTCATGACAGGGAGTAAGTTCTCACAAGATCTGATGGTTTTATGAGGCGCTTTCCCCTACTTCATTCTGTACTTCTCCCTCTTGCCACCATGTGAACAAAGATGTGTTTGCTTCCCCTTCCACCATGATTGTAAGTCTCCCAAGGCCTTCCCAGTCATGCAGAACTGTGAATCAATTAAACCTCGTTTCTTTTATTTTTATAAATTACTCAGTCTTGAGTATGTCCTTATAGCAGCATGAGAATGGACTAATACAGGGCTCTTTTCAATCTGATGTCTTATCCTTCTTAGTGCACCAAGCTAGATCCTGTCCAGACATGTTATAACAAGCTAGTAGGAGTTTATTTTGGTACAAAAAATTCAAATTCCATGCATAGTTTTTTCATAATGCATATTTTTCATGAACATTTTGAAGACCATTTCTATATACCATATTTTCTTTATCCATTCATCCATCTCTAGACAATTGGATGGTTTCTAAATATACTAACTTTTTAAAAAGAATATGTATTCACTTTATAAACAGAAATAAAATAAAGCTGTTTCCATTTTGGAAGAAGATAAAATATACTCCCTCACAAAGCACAGGTAACAAAGGGAAAAAAACATAAGTACATAGGTCTTTAACTTAGTTTATCAGCCCCTTCTGCAGGACTCTTGGGAAGTTCATCAACTATGGTGGGGTGGGGAGGAAAGACTGTCACAAATCCCCAAATCCTTGAAGAAATAAGGGTTTGGGATAGTTTTCTATATATAAAATCTAGCAAACCACCTAGAAGATGCAATTTATTCTAATTTGACCTTTTCACTTAGAATATTGGAGTCTCCCTGTTGGCTAGTCACCATACTCTCTTCTCTCCCATTTAATACAAATAAACCCATCCAGACAGTCACTGACTTTCACACATGCTGCTATGTGTATGACTGAGGAGTCTGTGAAAATTTTCCATACTGTAAGGAGGACTCTGACTCCAGAGAGCTAAAATCATTATAAAATTCCTAATCGCATCTTGCCTTTTAGGAAAATCTGATGGCATATTTCTAGCATTCTTTTTTAATGCCTATACAAATTTTTTTAATGTTTTATTACAGACAATTTCAAATATATACAAAAGTAATAAACAGAATGGCATAACAGAGTCCAATTTCATTTATATTTTGCTATGTAACAAGCTACTCCAAATCCATGATATAAATCAAGAGCCGTTATGCTCATGATTCTGATGATCAGGATTTGAACAGCGCATGGTAGAGATGGCTTCTTTCTGCTCCATGATGTCTGGCCTTCCACTGGAAAGACTAGAAAGGCTGGTGTAACTTGAATCACTGGGACTAGGATCACCCAGAAGTTGCTTCAGTCTTGTCTGGTTTCTGGGTGGGATAACTTGAAGGCTGGGCTTGATTGTGCCTATTGACTGGAATGTCTATACATGGTTTGTCCATTTGACTTGAGCTTCTCTCTTTCTTAAATAATTTTTTTCTTTAATTTTTTTTTTCAAGAGATGAGATCTTGCTCTGTTACCCAGGCTGCTCTTGTGTTCCTGAGCTCAAGTGATTCTCCTGCCGTGGCCTCTCAAAGTGTTAGGATTATAGGCATGAGCCACCATGCCCAGCATGATTTGAGCTTCTCATAATATGGCACCTGGGTTCTTAAAGAGAGTATTCTAAGAGGTAGTGTCTGAAAAATAAGCATGCCAAGAGAATCAGGTGGGAGCTGCGTGGTCTTGTATAGAATAGCCTCAGATGTCACATTGTGTTATCTGTTTTCCTTTATTAAAGCCTGCCTAATATTCATGGGGAAAGGGCATACATCCTTGCCTTTCTATGAGATGATAGAAAAATCAAATTACAGATGAACATGGATGGAAAACATTATTGCCACATTTAAAAAATAAAATCTGCCACAACCATCATGTACCTATCTCCCACTTCAATAATTGTTCACTCACAGTCAGTCTTATTTTATCCATATCAGTACCTACTCCTCTTCTCCCTTGGAAATTATGTTGAAGCCAATCATAAACATCATGTCAGTTCACCAGTAAATACGTCAACAGAGCCGGGCGCGGTGGCTCACACCTGTAATCCCAGCACTTTGGGAGGCTGAGGTGGGCAGATCACTTGAGGTC
>NW_016107379.1:3415450-3466058 GCF_001604975.1 Cebus imitator | reverse complement strand
AAAAGCAAGCCTACTTGAATAGCCATAATGCCAATATTCCATCTTTTAAAAATAAACAATAACTTGTTTAATATTATTCAATATCTAGCCCATGTTTCCTTGATTGCCTCATAAATGGTTTTTAATAAGGTTTATTTGAGTTGGTATTAAAATAAGGCTACTTCTAGCATTCTTGAATAGGTTCTTTAGTATTAGTTTTTTCTTCGGAAGTGAAAGCATATTTCACTTCTGTTTTAAATCTTGAATATCAGACTGAGGATAAAGATTTGTCTCTACTGGCACACCTAATGCTTTTCCACCTGGTTGCAAATGAAGTAGATTAATGAGACCCATGTTGCTTATCAATAGCATTTTCCATTTGCTATTCATTTCATAAAATAATGACAAAGTCTAATACAATATTCAAATAATTGGACAATCATGCCTATCTTAGTCTGTTTTGTGCTGCTGTAACAGAATACCTGAGATTGGGTAATTTATAATGAACAGAAATTGATTTCTCACAATTCTGGAGTTTGGGAAGTCCAAGATTGAGGAGCCCACATCTGGCGAGGGGATCTTTTGCTGCATCATCCTACATGGGAGGTAGAAGGAGAGGGCGAGAGAATGACTGAAGGGAGCTATACTGGTTCTTTTTATAACAAGTCCACTTCTACAATAACAGCATTAATCCATGAATAATCTAATCGCCTCTTAAAGTTACAATCGCCTCTTAATAGTTACAGTGGCAATTAAATTTCAATATGTGCTCTTTGGAGGACACATTCAAACCATAACAATGTCTGAACCATTCAATTAAAATTGTAGAGGCAATTGCCCATCCAGGTCTTTGGCCACTCCCACACGCACTCTGGCTGAATCTGAATGCAAAGGGTAGCCATTACAAGGCCTTAGTCACCAGTGATAAAGGAGATCCTCCACAAGCAGTCTTTCCTGCACAGTCCACCTTCCTTATTAACTCCTTCCACAAAACAGAATGTATTTTTGCTCTACTTCAAAGCACATATTTCTTGAGAGAGCCAAAAACTGGCATCTAGCCAAAAGCCAAGCACATAGTAGAGAGTCTAGCCTACATATAGTATCAGCATAGGACACTTTCTCCCAATCTCCCTACCCCAACCACTTCCTTATGTTCAACGCCCTTGGTAGAATTCTTCCTTCCATGCCATAGTGTTATGATATACATTGGTTTTCATTCATGATTCCTGGCTCATAACTCTGATAGCCTCTCTTAGAGTCTTTGGCTATAATGTTGGGTGCGTTATGCCTCAGGAGTGGCCTCTGACCTTCTCCTGCCCTCCTTTCACCTGCCCCAAGGAAGGACTCTAATGTTTCTTACTACAGTTTGGATCTATGTCCCCACCCAAATCTCACATTGGACTGTAATCTCCGGCGTTGTAGGTGGTGACTAGTGGGAGGTGATTGGATCATGGGGGCAATTTCTTATGAGTGGGTTAGCACAATCCCCTCAGTGCTGTTCTCGTGATAGTGAGTGAGTTCTCCTGAGATCCTGTTGTTTAAAAGTCTGTAACTCCTCACCATTCTCTCTCTTCCTCCTACTCTGGCCATGCGAAGTGCCTCACTATCCCTTGGCCTTTTGCCATGATTGTAAGTTCCCTGAGTCCTCCCCAGAAGCTGATGCTGCTGTGTTTCCTGTACAGCCTACAGAACCATGAGACAATTAAACCTCTTTTCTTTATAAATTACCAAGTCTCAGGTATTTCTTTTTCTTTTCTTTTTCATTCTTAGACAGGTGTTTCTTTATAGCAGTGTGAGAACGGACTAATACAATCTGCCCTTCTGATTGTGGATGTTCAGACCCTCCCTAGTGAGAATCCTGCCATGTACCCTGGGGGAGGGAGTGCTGACATCATGAAGTTTCCATAAAAACCCAAGAGGACTGAGTTCAGGGAGCTTTCAGAGAGCTGAACATGTGAGGGTTCCTGGAGAGTGGTGCCCAGGGAGGGCAGGGAAGCTCCGATCCCTTCCCCCATACCTCACCCTACATGCCTCTTCATCTCTATCCTTTGCAATATCATTTATAATAAACCAATAAATATAAGTGTTTTCCTCAGTCCTGTGAGCCACTTCAGCAAATTAGTCAAACCCAAAAAGGGGGCCATGGAAGCCCCAACTTGAAGCCAGTTGATAAGAAGTTCCAGAAGCCCAGACGTGGCAACTAGTGTGAAAGGGTGAGGCAGTCTTGGGGACTGAGTGCTCAACTTGTGGAATCTGACATGATAGTAGACAGTGTCAGAACCAAATTAAAGAACACCCAGCTGGTGTCTGCTGCTTGGTGTGTGTGGGGAAAACCACACATACCTGTGGTCACAGAAGTCATCTTATGTTGATGATTGTTGTGGTTTGAGAGTAGAGGAAAAGGCACGATTAGAGAGAGCGTTTTCCCTACACACATATCCCCTGTGTGTATACTGTTTATACCATTTACAGAGCCTGAAGGTGACATAAGTAATGTCCCCCTCAATTCACTTCATTATGCTTTTTTTGACATGAGTGTAATTAGCATCTTCCAGGACCTTCATATGCTACAGACAGGTGACCAAACTTGGGCAGTCAGCTCTTTAGGGACTAATCCTTCAACCTGCAGGATAATAATCTATCTGGTTATACTGTGTGGTCAATGAGTTTATGAATTCTTCTTGCTCTAGAGATGCTTCCTGCTTTCTCTGGCATCCTCTAGTTCACATGCTGATTCCCAGTACCCAGTACCCAACTGCCCACAGACACAGAGAGAAATATATATTAATTGTGTACTGTGTGTATAAGCTGATGTGTGTATATGTATACGTGGAGATATATACACACATAAGCTTAATAAAATAGAAACTCCATATCTATAGAGAAATGCACATCCATGTTCTATGAACAGGCATCTACATAGGAGAGGAAACAGAATATTTATAGTTTGCCCTTTTAAAATATGAATCTGAGGCTGAGTACGATGGCTCACACTTGTAATCCCAGTACTTTCGGAGGCCAAGGTGGCATATTGCTTGAGTCCAGGAGTTCAAGACCAGCCTTGTCAACATGGTAGGACCATGTCTCTACAAAGTCACAAAAATTAGCAGGGTGTGGTGGTGTGCACCTGTGGTCCCAGCTACTCTGGAGGAGGATCACTTTAGCTCAAGAGGTGGAGGCTGCCGTGGGCTGAGATCATGCCACTGTATTCCAGCCTGGGTGACAAAGTAAGACCCTGTCTCAAATAAATAAATTAATTTAATTTAATATGAATCTGATCATATCACAGCACTCATTCCAGGCTTGAAGCCTTTTCAATAGCTTCTCATTGCTCTAAAAATACTGCAAGGCTCAGCAATGTTTGTTCCTACATCCTCAGCTGCCCCTTTGCTCTCTGTGATCCAGACACACTAGCCTTCTCTCAGTCTCCTCATTCTCCATACTCTCACACACCACAGGACCTTTCCACATCCCATCCCCTTAGCCTTGAATGATTTCCCTCTACCTAGTTGTCTATGCACCTTTCAGATCTTTTTTTTTTTTTAAGACAGAGTTTCACTCTGTTGCCAGGCGCCAGGCTGGAGCACAGTGGCACAATCCTGGCTCACTGCAACCTCCACCTCTGGGGTTCAAGCAATTCTCCTGCCTCAGCCTCCCGAGTAGCTGGGACTACAGGCACACGCCACCATGCCCAGCTAATTTTTGTATTTTTAGTAGAGATGGGGTTTTACCATGTTGGCCAGGATGGTCTTGATCTCTTGACCTCATGATCTGCCCCCCTTGGCCTCCCAAAGTGCTGGGATTACAGGCTTAAGCCACCATGCCCGGCCTCAGATCTTAAATGTCACATCCTCAATGACCCCTCTCCCCATCTCTCCCAAAGTTGAAATCACGTGTAAAGCACCACAATCACCTTTAGAGCACCTACTACACTTGCAATTTCACTTTTGTGTGATTTTTAAAAATTCATTTTTATTATTATTTTTTGAAACAGAGTCTGTCTCTGTCTCCCAGGCTGGAGTGCAACGGTGCACTCTTGGCTCACTGCAACCTCTGCCTCTTGGGCTTAAACAATACTCCTGACTCAGCCTCCTGAATAGCTGGGACTACAGCACATGCCACCACATCAGCTAAAGTTTTGTATTTTGGGCAGAGATGGGGTTTCACCACTTTGCTCAGGCTGGTCTTGAACTCTTGGACTCAAGCAGTCCACCTGCCTCAGCTTCCTAAAGAGCTGGGATTATAGGTGTGAGCCACCTCCAGCCTGTGATTTTTAAAATGCCTTCTACTTCCCCAGTAAGACTTCAGAGTACAGGAACCATCCCTGCTTGCTGCTTACTGTCGCTTAGCTCAGTGCTTGGTACATAGTAGGCACCCAATAACTATTTGAATGAATAGATGAATAAACAAATATGTGAAAGCACCTTGTAGAACACCATGCATGCAATAGATGTTAACTTCCTTCCTTTCACCATTCAGCAAAAATTTTCTCTCAGTTTGTCCTTGCTTTGAAATATAGTTCGATTGCCAAATAATTAAAAGCAAAACTTAACTTTAGGAATTCACAACCCAGTAACTCAAAACACATTTGTAACCATTTATGTTCCTGGAGATAACTACAGATGCCTAAAATTTGTCCCTGTTAAGAGATTTCTACATTAGAAAAGTCTTAATTTTCTAAATAGACAAGTGATAAGATTATTATTTTCTGAAAATATCCTGAAATCAGTCTGTTGTTTTACAAGTGTTTGTAATTGTTGACCGGGTAAACCTTGTGTGAATTTCTAAAAACACAATGCCAGTACTGAAAATCAATCCACAGGCCATGTGAAAATGATTGTCACATTATAATTATTTTTGTATTTTTATTTATTAATTTTTTTTGAGACAGAGTCTCACTTCTAGGATGGAGTGCAGTGGCATGATCATGGCTCTCTGCAGTCTCTACCTCCTGGGCTCACGCAAGTGTCCCACCTTAGCCTGTGAAGTAGCTGGAACTACAAGTGCATGCTACCACACCCAGCTAATTAAAAAACTTTTTTTTTTAAAGGTGGGGTCTCACTAAACCAGAGATGGTTGCTCTGGCTGGTTTCAAACTCTTGGGCTCAAGCGATTCTCCTCCTTATCTTCCCAAAGCCCTGGGATTACAGGTGTGAGCTACTGTACCGGGCCCTATAATTAATAAAGGTTTCACATAAACTTTCTAGTTCATTTGAAGTTTTTTATTTCTAAATCATTATCACCACATAATTTGTGAGTCCCCAAATCTGGGTGAGATAGCAGAAAAACTCTGGGCTTGGAATCAGAAAGCTGTAAACCTACTTCACAAGGTTATTGTAAAGATTAAGTGGAGGTAATAATTTTGTTAAAAATAATCTCTCATCTGTTAAACACATGCTTCATATTGTAGATGGAACTAGCTGTGTTACATATATTGTCAATTAATTCTTTAAAAAAAGACTATAGGCCAGGTATAGTGGCTCATGCCTATAATTCCAGCATTTTGGAAGGCTCAAGTGGGTGGATCTCTTGAGCTCAGGAGTTTGAGACTAGTCTGGGAAGCATGGCAAAACCCCATCTATACCAAAAATACAAAGACTTAGCTAGGCATGGTGGAGCACACCTGTGGTGCCATCTACTTGGGAGGCTGAGGTGGGAGGATTGCTTGAGCATGGGAGGTGGAGGTTGTAGTGAGCCAAGATCATACCACTGTGCGCCAACCTGGGTGACAGAGTGAGACATTTTCTCAGAAAGAAAAACATCCTATGAAATACGTATTATTATCCCTACTATACAGATGAACAAATTGAGGCTCTTGGAGATTGACAATCTGGCCCAAGATTATACATCCCACCAAGCTGCAGGGCTAAGAAGCATGAAAATGGGCTCTAGCTAAGATGTATGTAGCTGTAACTTCCTATAAAAATTAAGGTGTCTTTTTATAAAACATCTCTGAAATGACAGTTCCTATTAATATTCCTATATGTATCTCCTTCCTTTGTATCCATATAGTCCCCATATCGAACATTGTAAATCAAACCAACTTAGAGGCAGGAGCCAGAAACTCATCTGATCTCAGCCAACAGATCATCCTGTGTGCAAATTGCTTCTCTGCCTCCTTGTTCATGTTTTCCCAGTTTCTTTTCTTTTTCTTTTTTGAAGACAGGATCTCTCTCTGTCGCCCAGGCAAGAGTGAAGTAGCGTGATCTTGACTCACTGCAACCTCTGCCTTCCAGGTTAAGTAATTCTCATGCCTCAGTCTCCTGAGTAGCTTGGATTATAGGTACGCACCACCACTCCTGGCTCTGCCATGTTGCCCAGGCTGGTCTTGAACTTTTAGGCTCTAGTGATCTGCCTGCTTTGGCCTCCCAAAGTGTTGGAGTTACAGGTGTGAGCCACCATGCCTGGCCCCCAGTTTCCATATTAGTAACTCACATATAGACTACAAGGATGCACTATTTAGAAAACTTGTGATGGTCCGCTTTTCAAATTACCCAAATATGCTAAAGAAATCGGTGTGACTGTTGTCTCACAACAGGAGGCAGGGGCATGGGGTGAGATATAAGATTAATGTCATGACAAATGTGGAAAAGAAACTGCTGCTGTTTTTCCAACTCCATGTGTTTCCTTCCATATTATTACACTCTCCTGGTAGCATGGTGTTTATATGTGAATTTTTTTCTTATGTATACAGTAATTATAGTATATGAACCTGATTTCAGTTGCCAAATTTACTATGAGCTTAGCTTTTAAGTTGTTTATGAATAGGTAAATCTATGCAAATAATAATGATAATAATTATTACTATTTTAAGACAGGGTCTCACTTTGTCACCCAGGCTGAAGTGCAGTAGTGTGATCAAGGCTCTCTGCAACCTTCGCCTCCCACACTCAAACGAACCTTCCACCTCAGCCTCCCAAGTAGCTGGGACCACAGGCACATGCCACCATGCCTGGCTAATTTTTTGTATTTTTTGTAGAGATGGGGTTTCATCAGGTTGCCCAAGCTGGTCTTGAACTCCTGGGATCAAGCAATCCTCCCACCTTGGCCTCCCAAAATGCTGGGATTATAGGCATGACCTACCACGCCTGGCCTGATCTCTGCAAATTAGATATGCATTTCAAAACAATTTTTATTTGTTGCTTTATTGGTAGTACAGTCTCAAGCGGAAAAATCTAAGGGTTTTCGTGTTATTTGCTTACTCAACAAGTATTTATTGGACTCTTACTAAGCACCAAGCATGCATGAGCTGTGGCTAGCACAGCGTATAAGACAAACTTGATCTCTATTTTCATGGAGTGTATAATCTAGTAGATGAAGCCAATGTTGAGTAATGTCACAATACTAGCAAATGGGTGAGGCAGTCTAACAAACTGAGGATGCTATGAGAGTCTGCCATGGGGACTTGCAGCGATTGACAGAAATCTTCCTTGAGGGAAGTTGCGTTTCAGCTGAGACAGACTGCCATCTGCTCGAGGTTTTGTAACTGCATTCACATCCCTATTCGGACACTTCACCCAGTTACTGTCTCAGAGCTTGGGTGTAAAACAAGGACAGTCTGCACTTCGCAGGGGTTGTGAGAAGGGGAGAGAGCACAGGTAAAACACACTTAGGCATACAGTAAGCACTGAGTGCGCGATGTTCGCTATGATTATTCATCACTGTAAGCACCAAGGTAAAGCTGAAGAAAAGTCAGACCAATAGCCCAAGATAAATGCGCAGAGGGGAAATTTGGCAAAGGCACCACATTCAGGGACAGTCCGTACTTTACACTTTGTATGCGGGCTTCAGGTCCTGAGTTCCAGACATGGGAGCAACTAACACTTTAAGATTGCTAACTATTGCCTTCATAAGAAGTGGATAAAGAATTTTGGGCGGTTGATTTCTTTCTAGCTGCAGTTTAGCGTATGCGGAGGTCAGATTTTTTCAGGCAAAAGTAAAAGAACTGAGAAATTACCTGGCAAGAGGACAATCAGATTTTGGCTGGCTCAAGTGACGGGCAAGTGTTTATAATCTAGATGGAAGGGGAAGGTATGAATGCTCCATTAGAGGTTTTACTCGAGGGTCAGAAAGAGACCCGGCGTCACCAGAATGAGACCTGGAAGTGGGAAACGCTGGGTTCCCACGAGCGCGCGCAGGACACGTGCGTCAGGAAGCTGGGTCCGGGGTCGGGGTGCCCAACGCTGCTCCCCTGGCGCTCCTCCCCAGGCCTCCCGGGAGCTTGGATCCCGGACATCTCCGCTCCCTTCAAGTGGGTGTGGGTGATTTCGTAAGTGACGTGACCGCCACAGGGGAAAGAGAGCAAGGAAATGGGAGTGAGCGGGGCAGGCGGGGCGGGGTTGGATCGGGAGCAGTGGGAGGGATGCAGAAGAGGAGTGGGAGGGATGGAGGGCGCAGTGGGAGGGATGAGGAGGCGGAACGGGGCGGAGGAAAGGAGAAAAAGGCGCTGGGGCTCCGCGGGAGGAAGTGCGCGAGCTCTCGACTCTCCGCTGCGCGGCCCCTGGCGGGGGAAGCAGCCAGGTGAGCCAGAGATGCTGCAGCGCTCGAAGCCGGCGCTGCCGCCGCCGCTGCTGCTGCTGCTCCTGGGGCCGCTGGGTGCCCTCTTCCCGGGCGCCCTGCCTGGAACCGCGCAAGCAAAGGACGCCGTGGACCTGGACTTCTTCACCCAGCAGCCGCTGCACCTGGTGAGCCCCTCGTTCCTGTCCATCACCATCGACGCCAACCTGGCTACGGACCCGCGGTTCCTCGTCTTCCTGGGGTAAGCGCCAGCCTCCTGGTCCTGTCCCCACCCCGGTCCTCCTGACACCTATGTCTGCCCTGCCAGCCACTCTTCTTTTGCGCAGAAACAACTTCACACCGGAACCTCCCCGCCTGCCTCGCCCCACCCCTCTTCCCGCCTCTCATTCTCCCTTTCTCTCCCTTACTCTCTGACCCCAAACCACCTTTTTGGGGTATCATTTTTAAAAAATAGATTTAGGGGTTACAAGTGCAGTTCTGTTACATGGGTATATTGCATTGTGGTGACATCTGGGCTCTTAGTGTAACTGTTGCCCGAATCGCATACTGTATCTAATAGGTAATTTCTCATCCCTCATCCCTCTCCCACCGTCCCATCTTTTGGAGTCTCCGGTGTCTAAAGTCCGTGTGTACACATTGCTTAGCGCTCATTCTAAATAAGCCTTTTCATTTCTTTCATTCTGTGTTGATTAAGCACCACGTAATGTCAAGTATAAGCGGAAATTTGAAAAAGAAACTGCCTACTTGCTCCAGTACATTCTTCCCATGAGGAGGGGAACCTGGCAGGTGCACGTGGAGGCCTGAGAGTGCTTGAATCGCTGTGCAGTGTAGGACAAGTAACAGTGTGCCTAGGCTTCCATCTTTTAAACTCTGTTAGGAAGATTTCTTTTTCTTCTTCTTTTCTTTTTTTTTGGGGGGGGGGCAGATGAAAAGGGCTTCATAGAACAATAATAAATGAGACCGAGGGGACTACTGCAGTGACTTACAAAGTCCTAATAAAAAGATGTCTCTCCAAAATGGGGCTGCAAAATGTGGTGCTGCCTTATCAGCTCTAAGTTTTTTTTCTTATCTGAGAAAGAAGGATCCTGATGCAAGTTCAGAGCTCCTGCCCCATGAATGCAGGCTGACCCCAAGATGGGGAGCTACAGGGACAACCTCAGGTCTTCTAGGCTTCTTACCTAGTCCCTTTATGTAGGCCCTGGGAGCCTCCAGTGATGACCACATCTTGACCAGCCAAGATAGAGGGAAAGATCACCATGTGTCAAATACTTAGCTGCTGTCCTCCCTGAACCTACACTATAGTTGCCAGCGCCAATTTCATGGGTAATGTACTGATTAAGAGATGGACAGACCATCCTGGCTTGACTCTCAGCTCTGGCAAAGATGAGTGACTTGGTTTTTCCATGTCTCTTGGCCACACCAACCCTCCATTTCTTCAGCTGTAGAATGGAATTTCTCAAGCTTGCCTCAAGGATTACTGCCAGAGGATTTGATGATTTGTTAAGAGCTTCACAGTGTTTGACCCATAATAAGTGTTCGACGCTTAATGGAATTGTTTGGTAGTCATTCACCGGCTTTGTTTCTTTGGATCATAGTTAACCTCTCCTTTCTCTTGTGGCACTAGAATTTTCTGGTGAGAAGGAACCCTCACATTTTGCCCTTCCCCTTAAGGATAGGAAGCTGATACTAAGCAGCAACTAGTTTGGGAATAGGAAGATTATTCCAGAGAAATGCTGAACCACAGAGCTCCAGATCTCAGGACCCCAGTATTCGCTTGCTGGAGTTGAGGGGGGAGCTTACTAAAAATGAGAATGAAGTCGATGTCCATTTGCTGAAATGTGAGGACTCGAGGTCTCTTCTGTTGCAGCCAGCATATTCCCCCACATGTCCCCTAGAAAGAACAGATGGAGGTTCCCCCCTAGAGTAGCAGGCCCAAAAGAAAAAACAGAGTATGACTTTCAGGGTCTGGACCTGATCAGCCATCAGTCAAGCTCCCCGCAATTGACTAACACCCCCCCGAACATGTAGAACTTCCACTCTGCAATTTAGTGAGGATGATACCTTCGTTCTTCTTAAAAACATCTTTTAGTTTCCCAGAGCACCCTTCCCCCGCGCCCCTTGCACCTTTCTGTTAAAGACTTGAGTATAATGAAATACCAAGAGAGCATAACATGTGATAGATAAAACTTTTTTTCTGGTTTACAAAACAGTTTATTCCTGTCCATATATGCTTCTCTCCAAGGCTAGCTGCTGTCTGTTCCAGCCCCCTTCCCTGGAGAGGCCATCTGCCATACCTGCTTCCCAGAAGCATCAACAAGCACACCCAGAATGTTCTCTGCTAAGACCTAAAAAAGGCAGAAACCCCTTCTCCTCATCTAAGACCTAGCTTCTAAATTAGAGTCTGAGGGTTCATCTCCCCAGGAGGGCAGAGGCCCCAAGCGGCCAGCCATCTCAGAAGACAGCACTAAGCTTTCTATGGGCCCACAGTAGAGGAGAATAGGACGCCTGTTTATTTATTACAGTTCCTCAAAAGTGAAGATGTGTGGGTGGGATGGCAAGAGCTGAGATGCTCAGACGAAAAGCTGAAGGAATAAGGAAAGAGAGGCAGACACAAACAGTGAGCACTTCCTGAGTTCTTGTCATTTGCCTGGCCCTGTTCTGAGCACCTTCTAGGTGTTAAACCATTTAGCCTAGGCTACAACACTATGAGGTGACTACTTTTATCATCCCCATTTTAAAAATGAGGAAATTGGAGCTCAGGGAGATTAAGTAACTTGGCCACATTTTGAAACTAAACTCTGATCACATGAGACAATAGTACCCATAAAAAGGGAAAGCAGTATATGTAAAATATATATATTTTTTAGATGGAGTCTTACTGTATCACCCAGGCTGGAGTGCAGTGGCAAGATCTCAGCTCAATGCAACCTCTGCCACCTGGGTTCAAGCGATTCTCCTGCCTCAGCCTCTGAGAGTAGCTGGGATTACAGGAGCCTACCACTGTGCCCGGCTAATTTTTGTAGTTTTAAGTAGAGACAGGATTTGACCATCTTGGATAGGCTGGTCTTGAACTCCTGATCCACCCGCCGTGGCCTCCCAAAGTGCTGGGATTACAGGTGTGAACCACTGTGCCCGGCCTAGCAGTTATTATTTTTTACAGGAAAGAGAGTAGGATATGATAGAAAAAGACTGCTTGGAAATGAAAGATCGATATAATGAAAAGAAGCATCAGGGTCCAAACCTTCATTTAAGGTACTTCAAAGAGGCTTAAGCAAACTTAATTATATGGCGTGGTTCTGGTCTCCATGATGGCAAATACATTTTTTTTTCATGTTTGCAATCAGAGAAGATAAAGTACACAAAACTTAAATACTAGTGGTAGAGCAATCTAAAATTTGAAAAAAAAAAAATCTTTCAATTTGTCCTCTTCCCAGAGGGACTTAATCAAGAAACCAGTCAAAATACTTCTGAAGCCCAACTGTGTACAGAATTCCTAAGAGAGCCTGGCCCTAAACCAACACCGTCCAATGGAAGTAGAATGTGGGTCTCATATGCAAGGTCATATGTAATTTTAAATTTTCTAGTAGCCATATTAAAAAGGTAAAAAGAAACAACTGAAATTAATTTTAATAATTTTATTTAGTTCAATATATCCAAAATGTTTTTTCAGCATGTAATCAATATAAAATATTAGTGAGATATTTATTATTTCCTTTTCTCGAACCAAGTCTATATAATCTGGCATGTATTACTTACAGTACTTGTCAGACTATATTTCTCCTTTTTTTTTTTTCCGAGACAGTTTCACTCTTGTTGCCCAGACTAGAGTGCAATGATGTTACCTCGGCTCACTGCAACCTCCATCTCCCGGGTTCAAGTTATTCTCTTGCCTCAGCCTCCCAAGTAGCTGGGACTAGAGACAAGCGCCACTATGCCTGGCTAATTGTGTATTTTTAGTGGAGACGGTTTCACCATGTTGGCCAGGCTGGTCTCGAATTTCTGACCTCAGGTGACCTGCCCGCCTCAACCTCCCAAATTGTTGGGATTACAGGTGTGAACCACTGTGCCTGATCTCAGACTAACTATATTTCAAGCACTCAGTAGACACATGTAGCTAGTGCTATGGTAGTGGACAGTACGGATCTGCATTTCAGTGAAGACACATATACAAGCGTAACAAAAAGTATAGTGCTGTCAGCGGTAGAAATCCTAAGTACTGCAGAGTCAAAGTGGTACAAACAGCAATCTCAGTGATAATGCAACTATGCTTGCTTTTCATCGCAATTTGCTTATTTTCCTTCAGCAAAGTTTATCTGTTTTTGCCGATTTGATAAATATTTACTCATAACTTTCAATATTAGATTCTTGCATCTTCATAGACAGAGTTGCTTTTCACATTTGGAAAATTACTTATCAATGTTAAACACATGCTTTGATAACCAGTGTTGGAAAGAGGCACAGACCCCCTCCCTTCCTCCGCCATGTGCCTACTGATGGCAGAAATATCCATGGCCAAAGGGAAACAAAGAGCTGGGGACAATCACATCCCTCATGTTTCCTAACCCCCGGAAAGTGCTGTCCCTCTTATTAAGCTCCATTGTTCCCTTCCCCACTAACCCTATCCACTATGCCCTGGGGTACAGTGGATAGGGTTAATGGGGAAGGGAACAATAAGAGCTTTTTGTGGGGTAACCCTATTCTAGCCTTCTCAGAATATCTCCTCTACCTCCTTGTCCAAGCTATGACTTGGCTCTTCTCTGAAGACACTGTCTTCCCTGTAGCCCTTTTGAGTAGCGGCTGCACACTCTCCCATAGTCCAGTTCTTTTCCTGTTCTCCAGTCCGGCTTCTGGACAATAGCCCACTAATTTGAGCTCCACACTGCTATAGTTCAATCCCTTTTGACTTGTTACTTTGGCAGA
This sequence comes from Cebus imitator, assembly GCF_001604975.1. Lineage (NCBI taxonomy): Eukaryota > Metazoa > Chordata > Mammalia > Primates > Cebidae > Cebus > Cebus imitator. The sequence continues at coordinate 3,452,642 of NW_016107379.1, read as the reverse complement.
TTACCTCCTGTTGTTTAAAATGATGATAATGATGCTACTTGCTTCATTGACTTTTTTTGAGATGAAGTGAAAGAAGGTAGGTAGCTTTGTTGCCTAAACGCTCAGTTTGGACTAGCCTGATGTGAATTACGGATGATGCCATGACTCCAGTGTGTGGTTCCTCATCTCCATGTCGGCCTCTCACCCAGCGCTCCTGCTCACTGCACCCTGTCCTTCTCTTACTTACTCCCTTTTATTAACTGAAGACTGGCACTGATCTCACAGTTTCGTCTCCACCTCCAAGTCTCACCATCATCCTAGATGACTTCAAGTTACCTACATAAACTGTCTCGGTTTCTTCACTCTCACATTATTTTATATGTTGTAACAGATAATGTTACACTCAATGTAACACTCAAGGTGTAACAGAACCAGCTTGTCCAGCTCATGAATTGTAGGCATTTCTTCTCAATTCTGCATTCAGTGGCATCCTGTGGGTATCTGGAAATCACCCATGGTGAGAATATTTACCATGGGAATTGGCAAATACTAAAAAGCAGGGCACCTTTTTTTTCTGAGAGCCAGACCACAGCTCTCTTACTCTGTAGCTCCCATCATAACAATTTTTAAACACCTCCACTGAACAGCTTCCTCCTCTCTCTACTTCTTCCATATCTGATTTGAGCTTCTTAATCTATCTTGTGAACCACTCTTGTGATAATAACCCCAAATCCCTGTCCCATTGTTCTTCCTGCTAAAATCCCAAACCTGGCTTAGTCCAACTGTATTTTCTCTCTTTGGAATCTACAGAGTGGCCCAAACACCTGGAAATGGAAATATATTACTTGTTAATTTTAATGCATATTAATAAGTCATTTTTATGCCTCATTTCCAGTCTCAGTGGCCATGCTATATAGCCGGGCTATTGAGCTCTTGTGGGAGGAGGGAGTGGACAGTCTCCCAGCCACATAGATTGATGTTGCACCATACATTTTTTAGCTTCCAGACTTCCCTGGCCCTTAGTGTTACCCTTAACTCTCCATGTCTCTGCCTTTCTCATTCTCTGCTTTTTAAAACTCTCCGACTCCACCTTCACCTTACCATTCTTAGCACATGACTGTACTTCTGCCTCCCAAAGAAAATGAGCAGTTACTTCCTTTTCGTTTTCCTCGTCATCAAATCTGCAGACATGTCATGCCTATGTCCAGCTTTCCTCCTTTCTCTGATCTCAGGCTGCTTCTTCCAGTTCTGCTCTGAACCCCATCCCCTCCCCGACCCCCAAGGACTTGGCTCTATCAGTCACCTCTTTCCTCTCCTGTATCTTCAGCTCCTCCCTGTTCACCAGCTTCTTCCGCTCAGCATATAAGCATCCCCTCGCCTTTCCCATCTCAATCACCTCCTCACAGAGGTGCCTCTGCAGAAACCACCCATTTCTTCCTTCCCCTCTGCAGCCTGTTCTTTCGTGATCCACCCTCATGATGGCACATTGTTGTGTCACTAAAATCAACCTCTCTGACATCATCAATGGCCTTCCTCTGTTGGGAAACCTAATAAACACTATCTTATTTGGTCTTTGTTATAGGTTGAATGAGGTCACCCCAAAATCCATATTAGAAGTTCTAACCCCCAGTACCTCAGAATGTGACTGTATTTGGGAATAGGGTCATCGAAGATATCATTAGTTAGGATCAGGTCATACTGGAATATGGTGAGCTTGTCATCTAATATGACTGATGTCCTTATAACAAGGAGAAATTTCGAGACAGACATGCACATAGGGAGAATACCATGTGATGACTAGAGTTATGGAGTTACAGTCAAAAAGCTATGGGAAGTTAGGAGAAAGACCTGGAGCAAATCCTTTCCTATGTCTTCAGAGGGAGTATGGCCCTGCCAATACCTTGATTTCAACTTGATGGCTTTTCAGAACTGTAAGACAGTACATTTCTGTTGTTCAAGCCCATTCGTTTACAGTACTCCGTTACAGCAACGCTAACAAACTAATGGACACTTGGAGACATTTGGCAAGGTTGACAATGCAAGCACTTTCTTACCTCTTTAGGTCCGTCACTTTTTATGTGGGTTCTCTAACAATTCCTCTCCATCTCTCTCTAGCTTGTCTTAAACGTGGCGTTCCTCAGACTTCTAACCTAGGCCTTCTTTTCACTTCGTGTATTCCCTGGGTGGTCTCATCCACTTCCAGAAATTACTTAAATTGCTGCCAATGCAGTGCTATGCTGGAAACTATTTAACAACTGGCTCTCTGGGAGGAGGGAGACTGGTTTATGGTTTTTGCTGATTTCTCTGGTGTAAATACTCCCTCCCTGGTCAATTTCAGTCTGCCAACAGTTTAACAACTGGCTCACAAAATTTCTCCAGATTTAACATGTGGCGTTCACAGGCTGACAAGGTGGCACAGCCCACTCCAGCACACCTCTGCTTTCGTGTCAGAGAGAAGTAACTTATTTTTGTACAAAAGGTAAAATAAAAACACCTAGAGGCCTTTTTTTTTCCTTAACAAACTGCTCTAGAAATGGAATAGCTGCAGCTTCTTTCATGCATTTGTCTGTTACTTTCATGTCACTGTGGTGATGGGATTATTTTTCCTTTATTTTTCTTGTATGTGATTAAAATACTGCACATTTGATCAGTTTTAGTTTTCTGGCATGATTTGCAGCCATACTAAATTTAGTTTTTGTCAGAGGGCATCAGTATTATTTTCTCAAAACAAGAAAATATTTCATTGCAAAAGAGACAAACGAAAAGGTCCTTAATACCAAAACTTTGAGCAGTGTCCAAGTGGTAAACCCAAGCAGCACTGGGTTTTCATTTTGTTCAGGAAACAGTCCTCATCTGGCCCCCACTTACCCTTACATCAGGCGGGCCTTGCTCATTCATTCACTTAAATGTTTTTTAAACACCAGCGGTGTGCTGAGTACTTATCTAGGTGTTGAGTAGATTCTGGCAAGTCAGTCAGGTCCCTGCTCTCGGGGAGCTTGCAGCAGAGATGGGGGCTGCAGTAGACAGTAAGCCAAGGAAAGGAACTAGGAAGCTGATTTCAGAGAGCAATGAATGCTCTGAAGAAAATAAAGGCAAGGCAGTGTGATGGAGAGTGACCCCAGGTGGTACAGTTTGTACCTCTAGGGACCAGGCTGTGACCCAGATCATGCACAGATGCCTGTCATGTGATGCCACAGCCCCTTTTTGGGGTACTCATTTCCTCCCACTTCCCAGCACAACTGCTTACAAATACAGCTAGAGGAACCCAAATGAGCTGCCTTTAACATCAAACCCAATCAAAATGCCAAGGACCAGAATCAATGCCCAGCTGAAGGCAGTGGCACAGAACCAGCCTGGAGTGATTCTCTCTGAGGAAGTTCCTCATCTTGGTTTTAGGGCCATGCCTTGGGACCTGTGAGCTAGGGGTTACCAGTCCCTGACATTTCCATTGAGGACTTGCCAGTCTATATCCCTAGCCTAGATGTGTCTCTTGAGTTCCAGAAATACACAGCCAAGTGCCCAATGGATAGAAATACGTTTTTTGGTGTTCCATTGGTATCTCAAATTCTACAAAACTGAGTGCCCCTTCTTTTCACTGTTCCTCCCCACCTTCAATCTATTACCTATTCCTCATCCAGCAAATGATATTATCATCTTCCAAGGTGCTTCCTAGGAGCAATCCTTGCCTCCTCCTCAACATCCAGTTAACAATCAAATTTAGGCTGGGTGCAGTAGCTCACGCCTATAATCCCAGCATTTTGGGAGGCCAAGACAGGTGGATCATTTGAGGCCAGGAGTTCAAGACCAGCCTGGCCAACAGGGTAGAACCCTTCTCATTTATATATATATATAGCAATACACACGCACACACACACACACACACACACACACATATGTAAATCCAAATCTACTATGTCTACCTCTAAATGTGTCTTGAATTATCCATCTCTTTCCATCTCTGGGTTGTTACCTTACCTCAATCTATTACATTTTGTCCACATTAACATGACCAGAGTCTTGTTCCTTCTCTTCAGTTATTTCTAATGCAGCCTGTAATTTCTTTCTAAAATAAGTCTGGTGAGGTCACTCCAACTGCTTTAGATCCTTCCATAGCTCCCTGCTGGCCCTCATATGAAGTTGGCCCTCCATGATGTGGCCCTATTTGCCTCTCCATTATGTTCTTTCCCAGCCTCTCTGCTGTTGAGATTCATTCAGGGTGCTGGCAAAATATTAGGGAAATATTAGGGAAAGTTATAGATTGTAGTCTCAAACCTTTTGGAAGGCCAAAAGGTTTTATTGGGACAGGCGGAAGGCAGCCGGCTCATATACATTAGATTAGGGAAAAGACAGATGATAAGAGGCTTTCCCTGTTAAGTCTGTTTACCCCACATCCCTTTGTCTCTACTTTGTTTACTCATGTAAACTTTGTGCTGGATGGCCCTCTCAGGGGGAGATCAAAGGGGAATTTTCCATTAACAGTGTTTACTCTGGGCTCTGGAACCTAAAGCTTTTATCATTCATAAAACCACCCTTTTAATCATGTTAATTATCCACAAGTTTGTTGACTTAGAACCTCTGTTATGAAATCTTTACAAAATAAATGTTGCGATGTGACAGGGTGATCTTGGTCGATTGGCAGCCATAGATCTCTGAAAGCAGTCAACGACCATCCCTAGCCCACTTGAGTCACTAATGGTGTGAGAGTGCATTCATTCATCCTTCGCTGAGTCAGAGTCTGCAGGACAGACCTCCGCAGGTGGTGATCGACATCTCACTCTGTTCCCCATCTCTAGGCACCAGCCACACCCTCTGCTCTTCAGTGATACCAGCTTATCTTCTGTCTCTGGTCTTTGCACAGACTTTTCCCTTCACCTGGAATGCTTTCTTCAATCCTACCCCACTATCTTTCATCTAGATAAGGTTTATTCCTTTTTTATGTCTAGCAGTGAAGCCATTTCCCCTGAAAAACATTCTCTAACCACCCCTCTACCCTCAGCCCCAAGTCTAGATTAGGAGCCCCTCTGAATATTTCCATAGTGTTATTTAAGAATTGCCTATTTACTTGTTTGTATCTACCACTAAACTATAAACTGTATGAGAACGGCTGCTATCTCTGCCTGGTTACTGTTCATCTCCAGCAACTAGCATAATGCCTGGCAGGGTCAACCTGCAACAAATATTTGTTGAATAAATTAACAGATCGTTATCTCCTTAAGTAAATCTTGCTTTTGTCACCTATTAAAACAGACACATAGGCCAGGCATGGTGGCGCATGCCTGTAATCCCAGCGCTTTGGGAGGCTGAGGCAAGAGGATCACTTGAGGTCAGGAGTTCGAGACCAGCCTGGCCAACATGATGAAACCCCATCTCTACTAAAAATACAAAAATTAGCTGGGCATGATGGTGGGTGCCTGTATTCCCGGCTACTAGGGAGGCTGAGGCAAGAGAATTGCTTGCACCTGGAAGGTGGAGGTTGCAATAAGCCGAGATCATGCCACTGCACTCCAGCCTGGGGCAACAGAATAAGACCCTGTCTCAAACACACACACACACACACACACACACACACACACACACACACACACCCCAACTTGTATAATTTAAAATATCACATGCTTGTTATGGAACACTTGTAAAATACAGGAAAGTAATGAAAAAGTCTACCCTCTATCTCACCACATAATGACCATTGCTATCATCCCGGCATATTTCTCTCCTATATAAAAATATATATTTGTTTGTTGTTAAAATTACACTATAAGTACTATTTATTTCTTTTATTGTGGCATAATATGCAAAACATAAATCTTGCCATTTTAACCATTTTAAGGCGTGCAGTTCGGTGCACTCAGCACACTCACGTTGTTGTGCAAATATCACCACTCTCTATCTGTCCCAGAACTCTTTCATCTTCCCAAACTGAAACTCTGTACGCATTAAACAATAGTTCATCCTCTGTTTTCCTCTCCCTACAGTTTATTTTTATTTGCATTTCTACCAAACTGAAAATGGCTGCTTCTTCCTTACTTAGTTTACATCAGCATTTCCATTTATTTAGCAGTGGTTTTGAGGATCCCATGGCAGGTGTCATCCTTCCTAGAGCTCTTTAGGGCTATCAGGTATTTCAGTCAGGGTAAATTCTGGGTCAATAACGTTTTAAAATCTCACTTTATTCTGAGGTTCCTAGTGCCAGAGCCCACCATACTTTTAGGGGGCTCCCAAGTTACAAACAAAAATGTGGTGAGGAGGAATCACCGAAGTTTTAATATAGGAGACTTATCTTTTGTTCAATTTCTCTTTTATTTCCTAAACATAAAGAAATACTTCGAAAATTTTACATAGCATTATACATATATAATTAAGCATGAACACATCTTAAAATTTTAAATTTTAGATCAGATCTTTCATTCCTAGGGTATTAAGAAGTACTGGCAATTTCGCTGGGCATGGTGGCTCACGCCTGCAATCCCAAGACTTTGGGAGGGTGAGGTGGGTGAATCACTTGAGCCGAGGAGGTAGAGGTTGCAATGGGCTGAGATCATGCCATCGTACTCCAGCCTGGGCAATGGGAATGAAACCCTGTCTCAAACAAACAAACAAAAAAGTATTGGCAATTAGTGCTCCAGCAATAATTTACCAATTTGAAATAAACCTACATGTAGACAAACTATTTAGGCCATTCCAAGAGTTACATAGCATTGGTTTAATATGTTTTCAGAGCATTCCAGGAAGCAGTGTGACCAGCATTGCATGTTTGATACTTTAGAAATGTATGACAGGTTTTTTGTTGTCTTAGTTTTGCTCACATAAATATTTATGAACATCTTCATCTTTTTGAGGGAGGGGATTATAGATCATTCTAATTCCATTCTATAGCATTTGGTACCATTCTGTGCATATAACAGGCAGCCATTGGGAGCATTTTTGGCTTCACAGAATATGCAGTTAGAATTGTTCAAATTAGAGGTGTCAATGACGGGAATTAGAATCCTATATAATTCTAACTCATTTGACTTAAATACAAAAGAGTGATTTTCCGGTGGGGAATGGTGAAGGGAGGAGGAGTTAAGGAGAGGAGAAGAGATCCTAAGTCATTTATAAACTTCTCTGGAAACACAGGTGTTTGAAGACTTTTTAAAAAGCCATTCACCAAGTGTGTGTGTGTGTGTGTGTGTGTGTGTGTGTGTGTGTGTGTGTGTGTGTGTGTGTTTTAAATAGACTTTACTTTTTAGAGAAGTTTTAGGTTCACAGCAAAATTGAATGGAAGGACAGAGATTTCCCGTAGACCTCCTGCCCACACACGTGCACTGAAGCAGGAGCGGCCACAGACAAACCTCTCAAACACCGAACGGGGAAGGAAGTGGTGATTTATTTGGCTGGGAGCTGCTGCAGGTGAAAATACCTTAACAACCAAGCTCCTCGACAAAGAAAATCCTTGTCCTTTTAAACACTTACAATTCTAGAAATTACATGTGAAAGGGTCTTAATCCATGAAGTAGGCGGGACTACGTGACTAGATGGGGGTTTGATCATGTTTAAGCAAAAACAATGCCTTCGAGAAAGATTCCTCCATACCATGCCCATGATCTACATACAGGAATGTGATTAAGGGTGGTGTCCAGTATGCCAGCCTTTACCTTTACCTATTGAAATGCAATGTAGAATTCTAGGGGGAAGGGCTCTTAGAAACTTAAGAAGATTAAGGGTCTCCTTCCTCACTCTCCCCTTTGAGAATCTCACCTACAGCATTAGTGAAAGTTCTTACTCTCATTCTCATTTTCCTGATCCTCTATTTTAGCTATTAACTTAGTAGGGCTGTTCCATCGCCCTGTTACAAGTTTAACTTCAAAAGTTGTATGCATAGGGGGTTCTGATGGATCGTAGCAGATATCAGATTGTCCATTCCCTGGGCTACACACCTTATACTGACTACCATTATATAAACAGGTCTCCTTCTGTGTCCCTGCACATTCATAATAACTGCAGAACAAAAGAATGGCAGTAACTTTCCGTCCTACCTCAGTAACCTGGTGCACACACTGAGAGCATTCTCCAAAATCAGTTAATGTCCCTACTGTATAAGTCCAAATTCTAAGAAGAACAAGTCCCATAATGAGTGTCTTCATGCTTCAGCCATGCGTGGACCAGCCATCTTCCAGGGTGTGGCTGGAGCAAGGCTTGTTGTTCTCAAGGTGATTCTGTAGTCGCTGTCTGTTTTCTTAGAGGGAGTACATCTAATTTTGAATAACACTAAGGGAAGTGTCTGCACCCACTTTAATCCTGTTTCCTGACACATTTTCCCTAAGCTATTCTTATTAGCCCAGTCCATCCGGTCCACCCTTCCAGAACTCTGTGGTCGGTAGGCAGCATGGAGCTTCCAAGTGATACCCAATGCCATTGCAGTTTTCCAGACCAAATCAGCCACAAATGCTGGTCTGTTGTCTGAGCTGATGTGCAGTGGCAGTCCAAACCTAGGGATGAGATCTCAAAGAAGTATACAGATTACTTCATGGGCTTTTTCAGTCCTAATCAGGAAGGCCTCTACCCACCCAGAGTATGTGCACACCAGGACCAACAAATACTTATGTCCTCTACAGTTGGGCATTTCAGTGAAATCTACCTGGAGATCTTCAAATGGAGCTGCTCCATAAGCTTGAAGGCCAGGGGGAATAATTGGACCCTGCCTCGCACTATGATGTTGACATATAACGTATCGCTGTGCCACAGTTTTGGTCAGGGCCGATAAGTATGAGATGTAAAAATACCAGTCTAACAACTTCTTAAGTGACTCTTGGCCTAAATAAGTGGTTTTTGTACAGCTTGTATGACCGCAGCCCCTAATAGCTGCAGCACCACTGCTCTTCCAACTGCGGCTGGATCCACAGTTATTTGCCCCCACTCTGCTTGGAGAAAGTTTTTTTCTCCTTAGAATAAGTGGGCACCAAGTTAGGTATCTGGGGAATTAGAGGGGATGTAACTGCAGCTTGGTAGGGAGTAGATGCCACCTTACGAGCTGCTGAATCAGCTCAGGAATTTCCCAGGGCTATGGAGGTGTGGGCCAGCTGATGTTCTTGGCAGTGCACAACTGCCACCCTCCAGGGTTTCCAAGCTGCTTCTAACAACTGCAAGATTTCATGTTGGTACTTTATTTCTTTTCCTCCTGAATTTAACAGTCCTTTTTCTTTGTGCAGTGCCCCATGTACTTGAAGGGTTAGAAAGGCATACCGGGAATCAGTACAAATGTTTACAGTCTTATCTTCACTCAGTTCTAGGGCTCGGGTCAGAACAATAAGTTGAGCCTTCTGAGCCGAAGTACCCCGAGGCAGTGGCTTGGCCTCAATTACAGTGTCCAAAGTTACTACTGCATAGCCTGCACACCTTTCTCCTCGTGGATGAACAAAACTGCTTCCATCCACATACAACTCCCAGTCTACTACAGTCCATGGCTGATTCTGAAGATCAGTCCTGCTAGAATAAACTGAGTCCAATACTTCAACACAGTTGTGTTCAACCGGGCCTTCTGACACTGGGAGCAAAGTGGCAGGGTTTAAAGTATTGCAGACCTCAATAGTGAAGTGGGGATTTTCACATAGCAGGCTCTAGTATTTGGTTAACCTAGCGTTTGTCAACCAATGATGCCCTTTGGTATTCATTAGAGTCACTACCGCGTGGGGTGCTTTGATATTTAAGTTCTGCCCCAGAGTTAGATTATCAGCCTCTTGTGCTAGCAGAGCAGTTGCTGCCAGGGCCCTTAAGCATGGGGCCATCCCTTCGAAACTCTGTCCAGCTGCTTGGATAGATAAGCTGCAGGCCTGGGCTGAGGTCCCACTGTTTGTGTTAGAACTCCAACTGCTATTTTTTCTCTTTCTGACCCATACAAAGTGAAGACCTTTGTTAAATCAGGTAACCCCGAAGCTGGGCTGACAAAAGTTTCTCTTTCAGTTTCTGAAAGGCCTGCCGCTGCTGCGATCCCCATTCAAAGGATTCCTTGTCTCCCCGCTTAGTAACTTCATATAGGGGTTTGGCTAGTACTGCAAAGTTTAGAATCCACAACCCACAGAAACCGTGGCTCCCAGGAACTCTCTCACCTGCCTTCTAGTCTCGGCTCCTGGCAAATTGCAAATGACTTGTTTTCTCTCTGCTCCTAGGCTGCACTCTCCCTGCCAGATGGTGAACCCCAAATACTGCACTTGCTGTCAGCAAATCTGGGCTTTCTTTTTAGACACTTTATACCCATAGTCCTCCAGGTGCCGAAGTAAGGCATCTGTTCCTTTAGTGCACCCGACTGCTGTGGGGTGTCCCAATAAAAGGTTGTCAGCATATTGGAGCAACACGCAGCCTAAGTCCATAGCAGGAAATTTCTGGAGGTCATGAGCTAGTGGCTCCCTAAAGATGGCGGGAGAGTTCTTGAACCCCAGGGGTAGCCAGGTCCAGGTGTACTGGGTGGTTACACCTGTTTCTGGATTTTCCTATTGAAAAGCAAATAGTTTCTGACTCTCCAAGGCCACTCTAATTCTAAAGAAAGCATTCTTTAAGTCCAAGCAGGTGAACCAACTATCCTCTGCTGGCAATAATCCCAACAGCATGTACAGGTTGGGTACAGTTGGGTGCAAAGTCACTGTACCTGATTAACCAAATGCAAGTCCTGCACTGGCCTGTAGTCTTTGATCCCTGGTTTAGGAACAGGCAAGTGGCGGGTGTTCCATGGAGACTGACAAGGAACTACAATTCCATAGTCCTTTAAGCATTTTAGATGGACCTGAATGCCTTCTAGGGCCTCTCGGGGAACTGGATACTGCTTTTGTCTACCCGGCTGAGCCCTGGGCTTGACCTCAGTGAGCACAGGGACCTGGTTGATTTCCAGTCCTGGCGGATTGTCCTCTGCCCAGATCTTAGGCCATCGTCTTGCTACTGCAGGTTCTATCTCCTGGTCTGGTTCAGTTAAGAAAAGCCTCCACCCTTCTTCATGAGGAACCCTGAGGGCCATTATGGCTCCAGTTTTAGGCAATGCTAGCTGTAAAATGCCACTCTCGATGAAGGTGATGGTTGCCCGTAGCTTACCGAGCAGATCCCTTCCTAGCAGGGGCAAAGGGCAATCAGGCATGTATGAGAACTGGTGAATTACCTCATGACCCCCCACCTCACAAGTCTGAGGCAAACAAAGACTGTTTCTCTGACACCCCAGTATCTCCAACAATATCGGTTGTTTCCTTTGATAGGAGGGACACAGGGGTGGTTACCACCAAATATTCAGCACTTGTGTTGACGAGGAAGTCAGTGTCCTTGTCCCCCACTGTCATCCCTACCATGGGCTCTTTGGGGGCAGTTGAGCCCAGTCCCCTTCAGTCCAGTGGCCTTTCCATTAGACTGAACAGAGCTCCTTCACTTTTATCTGAAGCCTCGTGCTTAAGGTCACCCTGTTTTCCTGTCGGCTGGGAGCACTTGTCCTTCCAGTGTCCCGCTTCCCTACAGTAAGCACAATGTTTATGCTGCAGGCGCAGCAACTAGACTGGGTAGGCTTCCAGGAGCCCCCATTCCCCGCCCTTCTGGGGGTGCTCCTCTAATAGTGGCAGCTATCAAGTCAGCGCTTTGTCGAGCTTGACGCTCATTTTCTCTACGGCTTACCGCGTCTCTGTGTACAAACACCTGGTTAGTTATTGCCAATTACTGTGAAGTATTCATGCTCGCAAATCCTGCTGCTTCTGTAACTTTCTCCTAATGTCTTCTGCACAATGACTGACTAATGCCATATTTACCATGCGTTGGTTTTCAGGCCTCTCAGGATCGAAAGGAGTACACATGCGACAGGCTTCACGCAGTCTTTCATAAAACTGTGCCGGGCTTTCCTCTTTCCCTTGAATGACCTCAGAGACTTTATTGATATTTGTAGCTTTCTGGGCTCCCTTTTTCAAGTCTTCCAGTAAGGCCTGTCTGTATCGGGTTAGGCTTTGCAGGCCTTTTGGGGTGTTTGGATCCCACTGGGGATCAGTCCCTGGCAGCTGGGCCCTGACATACTCTGTTAAGACGGGGCCTGAAGCCTCAGCATCCCCACCAGAATTGCACACCTCCAAACCGCCAAGAAAAAAAAGAATCCAGAGGGACTCCTCCTATAGCCACTCACCTCCCGGGAGGAACTCCCCCTCTAGCAGCCTGTCTGCAACCCAAGGCAGGGGTGCAGATGCCTTTAAGAGAACAAAGGTATACGGGAGTGGATGGTGGAAAGACATGTTTTCACGTAACTGCGGTTCACCTCAGCTGATCTTATCAACTGGAAAAATAACACCCCGTCTTAACAGAGAAACCCCAAGCTCTCATGACCTACTGCAAACTATTGTCTAGACACATAACCCTACTTGGGCTGACTGCCACCAGCTGCTTATGTATCTTTTTAACACCAATGAAAGGCGGAGAGAACTTCAAGCCACTTCCAAATGTTTGGAGGAGCATGTTCCAGTAGGTTACCAGAACCCCCAAGAGTATGTCAGGGCCCAGCTGCCAGGGACTGACCCCCAGTCCGTAGTTCACAGTAGGGTTCACTGTTGGTGTACATTCTGTGGGTTTGGGCAAATGTATAATGACATGTATCCACCATTATAGTATCATACAGAGTATTTTCAGTGCCCTGCAAATCCCCTGTTCTCCACTTATTCATCACTCCGTCTCCGCATTTCCACCCCCAAACCCTGGTGACCACTGATCTTTTTATCTCATAGTTTCAGAGTGTTTGTTTTTTCAGACAGACATAGAGCTCTCTTTCCCTTAGTTTCCATTCTCTTGTTTCTTTTTCTCCATCAATCATAAAAGGCTATGAGGTTTTTTTATTTAAGTGTTAAACACTATCCTACTTGTCAAGTTAAAATGTAAGCTCCTGGCTGGGTGCAGTGGCTCATGCCTGTAATCTCAGCATTTTGGAAGGCTGTGGTAGGAGCATCACTAGAAGCCAGGAGTTCAAGACTAGCCTGGGCAACATAGCAAGGCCCCATCCCTACACACAGACCACACACACACACACACACACACACACACACACACACACTCTCTCTTGCCAGAATTACAGCTGCAAGTTGTCCTCAGGTGCTTAGATCAGTTCTTCAATTAGATTCAGATTGAGATGCTTCTTCTTTGAAACAATGATTCCATTTCTATCATGCCCAATAAGAAAAAAAAAAATTAAACAATATTGCCTGTAATCCCAGCTACCTGGAATGTGGAGGCACAAGAATTGCTTGAACCCGGCAAGCAGAGCTTGCAATGAGCTGAGATTGTGCCACTGCATTCCAACCTGGGCAAAAGAGCAAGACTCTATCACAAAAAGAAAACAATATGATTTTTTCCTCTAAGTACTGCATCAGAAAATGTTAAGTAGGTCTACCAGGAAAGAAGGAAGTAAGAATGTTTGACTAGATCTTCTTGGAAAAAGTAATTATACTTTCCTGCTTGTCTTCCTAACAGTTCTCCAAAGCTTCGTACTTTGGCCAGAGGCCTGTCTCCTGCGTACCTGAGGTTTGGTGGCACCAAGACAGACTTTCTAATTTTTGATCCCAAGAAGGAATCAACCTTTGAAGAGAGAAGTTACTGGCAATCTCAAGTTAACCAGGGTGAAAATTGTTAAAGATTAACTCTATATTTTAATTAACGTGAGTTCGTCATGAGAATGCTTAGAGAAAAATGTTTTTGCTCACACAACCACCGCGCCCGGCCTCACACCTACACACCTACAACAATTCATAAAAGATTAACTTCCTCTCCCCTCATCTGGCCTGTGGTGGAACCTGAACAAAGGAGGAGGCAGGGCTGGGCACAGTGGCTCATGCCTGTAATCCCAGCACTTTGGGAGGCCAGGGCGGGTGGATCACCTGAGGTCATGAGTTTGAGACCAGCCTGACCAACATGGAGAAACCCCCATCTCTACTAAAAATACAAAATTAGCCAGGCATGGTGGCTCATGCCTGTAATCCCAGCTACTCAGGAGGCTGAGGCAGGAGAATCTCTTAAATCCGGGAGGCAGAGGTTGCAGTGAGCCGAGCTGGCACTACTGCACTCCAGTCTGGGCAACAGAGCAAGACTCCGTTTCAATTAAAAAAAGAAAAAAAAGGAGGAGGCAGTGGGCAGGTTTCCTTATCATGATGTTTGTCATGTTCAATGTGAGACCTCACAAAAAAAGATGTCCTGAATATAACTGAAAGCTCATTGTACTGCAAATATTAATAGAACAGTGATTGCAGCTGAAGGACAGAGCTGCTTGGAGGGAGCAAGTAGGTAGAATCGCATCAAACTAAAGAGAGTATTTCTAGCTGAAGACACGATGATAGATTGAAGGATATAGATTCTAAAAATAGAATGTGAGTGAAAGAGATCCATGATCACCTGGGTGAGTTTAAATATTTGGACTTCTAAATAAAATATAGATGCTGTTCACATTTCATTTAGGAGTCCCTGAGCAAGTGCTCCCAGGCAGAACACTCATACCGAGTCTCCCAAGTCCAGAGGATGTATAAAATATAAATTTACTAGAATACATTATATACATGTTATTATAATTCAATGGTATATACAATATTTTCAGTACTTTTTTTCTTTTTAAATTATTAAAAATGGCGGCGGGGAAAAAGAAAAAAAAGTATTAAAAAATATAGATACGGTCTCTCTACATTGCCCAGGCTGGTCTCAAACAGACTCTAATGTTGGAGCTTACACACCTTCAGGGCCATTTTATACACGTTTTATTTTATACACGTTTTATTTTATACACGTTTTATTTTATACACGTTTTATTTTATACATGTTTTATTTTATACACGTTTTATTTTATAGAATGTGTATAAAATGGCCCTGGAGGTGTATAAGCTCCAATGTCAGGTTCTGATTGTAGCAAGCTTATCAGGGGATTCTGATATTGAAAGTCTGTGGCCTTCTCCTGAGAAACCCGCCCTAGCGAGCCATGAAAATGTGTCCTGTCTTTCAGAAGTGCTATCAGGCATCCAACGGAAGTTAAATCATTATCTTAATTACTAGGCTGGGTGCAGTGGCTCACACCTGTAATTTCAGCACTTTGAGAGGCTAAGGCAGGAGGATCACTTGAGCCCGGGAGTTTGAGACCAGCCTGTGCAGCACAGAGAGACCCTTTCTATATTTTTTTAATGATTTTTTTCTTTTTTTTAATCTTTTTTCCCCTGCCCCTTTTTAAAATAATTTAAAAAGAAAAAAGTACAGAAAATATTGTATATACCATTGAATTATAATAACGTGTATATAATGTATATATTCATTATGTGGAATATTTGATTATTTCATATATTATATCTTTTCCTTCTGTTTATTTCCTCCAGTTAGGAAGTATTTAGAACAGTCCATCAGTAATTTGGGCTAAATTGATGGAACAGTAATTAGAGAAAATAGAAAAAAGACAGTTGGGTTCTCTTTGAATACCAGGTTGGAATTGTTTATAGGTTTGTTTTGTGTTTTAGGGGGGTTTTTTTTAGACAGAGGCCTACTCTGTTGCCCAGGCTGGAGTGCAGTGGCACAATCATACCTCACTGTGGCCTCAACCTCTTGGGCTCAAGCAATCTTCCCACCTCAGCCTTCTGAATAGCTGGGACCACAGGTGCAAGCCACCACACCCAGCTATTTTTTTAATTTTTTGTAGAGACAGTCTTTCTACATTGTCCAGGCTGGTCTCAAACTCCTGCACTCAAGTGATCCTCCTGTCTTGGCCTCCCAAAATGTTGGGATTACAGGTATAGCCACCACACTTGCCTAGTTTCTGTTTAGACTTGGCCCTTTCCCACCAGTCATGTGTATCCAAAAGATCTCATAAGTTCAGACAGGAAACTGTCCTTTGCTCGTCAGTTTTCTTCATCCTGTGTCTAGGAGGATGGTGGGTGGGGGGAACTGGGGTTATCAGAGTTCCTCTGAAACATCCTCTGTGAGCCCAGGGACAGATGAGGCACCAGCTGCCAGCAAGTCAGTGTGCAGCTTTCCAGAAGGGAAGTTGTCAACCAGTCAGCCGGCCCTGGCAACCAGCACCAAGTGACCCTACTGTCTTGTGATAAAGAAATGGCCTGCCTGACAGGATGGGGTGGATTTTTCTTTTCTTTTCTTTTTTTTTTTTTTTTTTTTTTAGACAGGATCTGGCTCTGACTCCCAGGCTGGAGAACAATGGGGGGATCTCAGCTCACTGCAGCCTCTGCCTCCCAGGCTCAAGTCATCCTCCCACCTCAGCCTCCTAAGTAGCTGGGACCACAGGCACACACCACCACACCCGACTAACTTTTTGTATTTTTAGTAGAGACGGGGTTTTACTATGTTGTCCAGGCTGGTCTCAAACTCCAGAGCTCAAGCTATCCATCCGCCTCCACCTCCCAAAATGCTAGAATTACAGACATGAGCCTGTGCCTGGCCAGGGTGGATTTTTTCAGTGCACAAGTTGTGGTCCCAGAGCTTTGATGGTACCAAGTTCAAAGGGAGAAAAAGTCAACGGTTCCCACCCATCCTAGCTCCCATGATGGCAATAGGAAATCACCACACTGCAGATACAGGCCATGTAAAGCAAATTGCTGTGGATTTTGAAAGTGAACCTTAGGTTCTCTGGTTATTTCGAGCTTTTTTTTTTTTTTTTTTGACAGAGTCTCACTTTGGTGCCCAGTGTCACTCAGGCTGGAGTGCAATGGTGCGATCTTAGCTCACTACAACCTCCGGGAGTGAGGACGTGATTCTCCTGCCTCAACCTCTCTCAAGTAGCTGAGATTACAGGTGCCTGCCACTATGCCCAGCTAATTTTTTTGTATTTTTAGTAGAGGCGGGGTTTCACCATTTGGCCAGGCTGGTCTCAAACTCCTGACCTCAAGCGATTCACCCGTCTCAGCCTCCCAAAGTGCTAGGATTACAGGCATGAGCCACTATGCCTAACCAGTAATTTCAAACTTCTGAGGAGCCCTCTAAATTGTTAAATCCAATGTATCCGTGTTCAGTGTATGTTCAATATTTCTTAGGAAACCTGCCCTTGCTTGTTTTCTTTGTGGTGATTAATGAGGCAGCAAATCTGACATGTGTTACAGAATATATCTTTTCTCTGCTCTCCTATCTCATAACCAAAATTTAATTATCCTGCTTTAGTCACATAAATAGCTAACTAAATAAATATATGGAATTTCAGCCCGCTTAATGTGAAAATAGATCCTCTAAATGATCTCTTCCCCTTGCAGATATTTGCAAATCTGGATCCATCCCTCCTGCTGTGGAGGAGAAGTTGCAGTTGGAATGGCCCTACCAGGAGCAATTGCTACTCAGAGAACACTACCAGAAAAAGTTCAAGAACAGCACCTACTCAAGTAAGAAATGAAAGGCACCCTAGAGGTACTCCAGCCCAGAGATATTTGGATAGACTGGACCCGGGCACCAATCTAGCAAATCCTACAGAAGTTGTATAAAGCTAAAAATATTGAAGCATTTCCCAAATGGGAAATCCTGAACTCAAAATTTGTTCGTTTTTTCTTCATCTGACATTGCCTAGCAGCCACAGAGTGAAAGATAAATCAATCATTCATGATCTAACAGTGACCTTCACTGCTCTAAAAAACTAGGGAGTCAGGGAAAATATGAATATATTCCTTATGTAAAATTAAAATACAGATACGTAAAGGATAAAATGTGGACATCATTCATACCTTGCTGTCCATCCCCCTCCCAGAAATAACTCCCAGGATGCATTGGTTTAGAGCATTAGGCAGGGGGACCCTGAGTCACTCCAGACAGTCTTGGCTACCAAGCAGAATTCTTTTTGTTTCCTCTGAGGCTTTGCAGACACAGGGCTAGCTCAGCTAACCATTATTGTATTTCCAGTCACTAAAACAGTCTTCTAGTCTTCCAAGTAGGATGACATTGTCACATGGGGCTTTAAAGTAACTGAGACAAGCAAACTTCTTTTTAACTATGAATTATATTTTTATCTGAAGATTGACATTTATACCCAACTGAGAGGTGATGTCCCCCCATGTCTCAGTTAGAGAAGTAACCTGCTCAGATCCTCTAAAGCTCTTCTTTTGACTTTTGAAAATAAATTATCTTGAAGTTACTGTACTTTATCTGGGTTAGTTAACATTATTTAAAGTATTTTTTTAATTAATAAATTATGTTTGTAAGATTTTACTATATACTACCTGGAGTTCCATGTATCAGATGGATTTCAAATTTATATACATTTTTATGTATATGGTACAGAAAAATATGTGATCCATAAGAAATCAGAAAATAGTTTATATGCTAATAGCTAATGTCCTCTAAACATTTTTTTTTTTTTGCATTTTGAGAGGGAGATCAACTCTGATACTTTAGTAAGTGTAATTAATTATTGAATGGAATGTGGCATAAGGCAGGGCCATTTCAGATCCCATTAAAGGAATGACATGTACCAGAGAACCACAGAAGTAAGGTCATGTTTGTGATAAATCATTATAGCTCTGCTGGGAGAAGACCCTGTGGTATTAGGTAATTAATGGATTTGCTCTTAAAACACATGTTCCAGAAGATATAGGTAAGTCTTAGAGGGGTCATATTAAACATTATACCAGTTTATCTTAAATTTCTAAGAAAGTTTTGTGACTTCACATGATCTTTCTATTACCAAAATAGTAGGTTTCCATCTCCAGTACTTGGCTTTCATAGTTCCTACACCAGGGGAAATGCCTTCCTCTACTAACTGTGCAACTGGATTAGTTAGTGTGAGTCCAGCCACCCTGCTGGCAATGCTAAAATGTATAACGAATACAGAATTTTATTTGTATTTGAAACATTTGACTTCTGGCTTGAAATTTTCAGTTTTCATGGGCACATCATGGAAACATAGAAATCTACTGTGTTTAGTTTGGGCACCTGCTCGTTGTAGTGACAGATATTTCAGAAGCCAATAGGAGATTCCACACATTGTTCTGAACCTGTGGCTGAGGTTGGTAATGCCTTAGTGACATGGGGACATACCATAGAGGAAGAAGTAGCAAGAGCCTGCTGAGACAAGGACATGTTCGTTGCTTAGCTAGTGGCCTGCACCCTTAAATCAGGTGTCCCAGAAGATATAGGTAAGTTTTCTAACACAGGTGCTCTTGAATAGTGTGCTCCACTTAAGCAGAAGATGACAAAAACATTTGTCATGAGAATATGGACTCACATTTTAAACCTATTTGAGCAGGGAAAGGAAGCAATGTTACAGATGTAATTCTGGGTGTGACAGCAGAAAGGATGACTCCCTTATTAAAGTAATCATCCTGAGTGAGCTAACTCTTTGTACTTCTTCTTCTCCTCCTGTTCCCCTCATCACCCCATTCTTCCATCCCCTACACCCCGGCCCACACTGGATGCTGACATAGACTTATGTGGTATAGTGCAAGGGAAAGAGTCTGCCATTTTTTTTCGATGTGTCATCGTGGTTAGCTTCATTCCAAGGATCTCTCCACTCTTTATACAGTAAGAGATGAGAGTTTGGAAAAGGATTGGGGATACGATAATGAATTACAAGTTTTTAAAATGTTCTTTCTATTGTGGGGAAGGAGTAGGCTAGGTGGCCCTTCTTTTTTTAAAAAAGTTTTTTTTATTTTAGAGTAGGTTTTGGCCAGGCACGGTGGCTCACGCCTGTAATCCCAGCACTTTGGGTGGTCGAGGCAGGTGGATCACTTGAGGTCAGGAGTTTGAGACCAGCCTGGCCAACACGGTGAAACCTCCCACCCCTACTAAAAATATAAAAATTAGCCAGGCCTCATGGCATGCCCCTGTAGTCCCAGTTACTTTGGTGGAGGAGGCAGGAGAATCACTTGAACCCACGAGGCAGAGGTTGCAGCGAGCCAAGATCGTGCCACTGCACTCCAGCCTGTGTGACAGAATGAGGCTGTCTCAAAAAAAGAAAAAAAAAGAGTAGATTTGAACTCAGTCATCAATAGCCTCTATTCCAGGAGATTTTACAGTTTATTATGTTATAGGGGGTGTATAATAGAATTTCAAGCTATGTAAATTCCAAGCACATTTGGAAGAATGAAGAAATGGAGGAAGGGGAATGTATGAGCGCAAGCATTCCAGGTTTTGTGAAAATGCTATTATCTTTGCACACAGGGATAGTACAAAGTGCTATTTATCTGTAAGAGATTTTTTGTGATTTACAGACAGTTTTCACATGTGATATTTCAACCTTGGTTTTATGGAGTAGGTATGTGATGGCGTTTGAGAACTGTAGATCCATAGTTGAGGTTCATGTAGGGTAAAGATATTACCCCGATCATATTATGGTCTGTAAGTGAGAGAGCTGTGCCTGGAGCTCAAGTCTTACGATTCCTGATCTAGGACACTTTCTACAACATGATTTTGCAATATACAAGCCTATAATATGTGACTAAAGCAGGTGAGTCACCCCTTGTAACAGGCCCTAGTAATGGCACTGCCACCAAACGGCTGTGTGATATTGGGCAAAGACTTACCTTGTTTGGATCTCAGTTTCCTCCTAGAAAAATGAGGGTAGAGGTTAAGCTGGCGATCCCAAAGCCTCCATACTGCCCTAAACTGTGGATCTAGATCCAGTAGAATGCTGGGTCACAGGACTCTAGAGAGTTTTTCAAACTCAAAGGTCTGTCATTCCTTGATGGTAGGCAGCGGTTTTTGGAAGCGGGTGACACAGCAAATATCAAAACACCTAAAACTTACAAGAGTTGTTTCTGCCTGATGGCCTTTATAATTAATTTTAGTTTTTTAGTTTTTTTGTTTTTTGAGACAGAGTCTTGCTCTGTCACCCAGGCTGGAGTACAGTGGCGTGACCTCGGCTCACTGCAACCTCCACCTCCCAGGTTAGAGCAATTCTGTCTCAGCCTCCTGAGTAGCTGGGACTATAGGTGCATGTCACCGCACCCAGCTTATTTTTGTATTTTTAGTAGAGACGAGTTTCACCATATTGGTCAGGCTGGTCTTGAACTCTTGACCTCAGGTGATCCATCTGCCTCAGCCTCCCTAAGTGCTGGGATTACAGGCATGAGCCACAGCACCCAGCCTAAATAGTTAATATTTAACATTATACTATAGTTATCCAAGTAATTCAGGCCAAAGATTTAGAAATAAAACAAAAACAAAGTCACTTTTAAGGTGTACATTTGCCAGATAGATAGATAATTTTTTTTTTAACTACAAGAGTTTGGGAATGAATTACTCTTTAACAAACGACTCTAGATATACATGAAAATTGGAAGGACTTTCTATGCATATGATAATCAATTTAAAGACAACATTTAAAATAATATTGTTGCCACTCTCAAAAAGTGATAATATAACAGCTGATGGTTTAAAAAGCAGAGGACAGAAGCCTCCAAACTTATGGCACCTTTATATCTCAGAAAGCTTTTTTACATGCCTAGGCCACAAAAATACCTGTGTTTTGATTATTGAATTGTAAGATCTACACAACCTAATAGTAATAGGTCTTGTGTTGTCCAAAAGATGTTGATGTTTTTCTCTTGCAAACTTAAAAGATCCTGCAGTGCCTCTGTGAATAGCATTGCCTGGTTAAAGTTGAATTTCAGATAAATAACTAATTTTTTTCATGTTAAATTTTTTTTCTTTTCTTTCTTTTTCTTTTTTTTTTTTTTTTNCAAAGTGCTGGGATTACAGGCTTGAGCCACCGCGCCCGGCCTCAATTTTTGTATTTTTAATAGAGACAGGTTTCACCATGTTGGCCATGCTAGTCTCAAACTCCTGACCTCAGGTGATCCACCTGCCTCGGCCTCCCAAAGTGCTGGGATTACAGGCATGAACCATCACGCCGGCCTAAAAAGTTTTCTTACGGTCCCAGAGCTGTCTCATGTATTTTAAAGGTAAATGCAACTATTAGGAGGTTAGCATACTCTTTTAGGGTGATAATTATTTTTTCCTTGCATGTGGTCTGATAGCAATTTTAGGAACTTGGCTTCTACTGTTATCAGGGGAGAGAAGTAGCATGCAAAGTAGAGCTGAAATCTTAGGAGGCTAAGAAAAAGCAGGAACTTATACCTTACCATTAAAATAATTTAAAAAGTAAAAGAAGAACCAACTGCCAGTCATTTAAAACATTTGGTTCTGCTTTTGTAGGTTCCTAAATGCTGAGAGAACACACAAATCTGAGTAAAAGAAGACATTTTGTTTTTTTTTGAGACATAGTCTCACTCTGTTGCACAGGCTGGAGTGCAGTGGCACGATCTCAGCTCACTGCAACCTCTGCCTCCTGGATTCAAGCAATTCTCCTGCCTCAGCCTCCCAAGTAGCTGGGATTACAGGTGCACACCATCATGCCGAGCTAATTGTTGTATTTTTAGCAGAGATGGGGTTTTACCATGTTGGCCAGGCTTGTCTAAACTTCTGACCTCAAGTGACAGGCCCACGTCAGCCTCCAAAAGTGCTGGGATTACAGGCATGAGTCACTGTGCCAAATTTTTAAATAGGGAATATTTTCACATGCAACCAATTTTTTTTTAAACTTTTTAAGTTTTTTGAGACAGAGTCTTGCTCTGTTGCCCAGACTGGAGTGCAGTGGTGTGATCTTGGCTCACTGAAACCTCCATCTCCCAGGTTCAAGCAATTCTCCTGCCTCAGCCTCTGGAGCAGCTGGGATTACAGGTGCCCGCCACCATGCCTGGTTTGTTTTTCTTTTTTTGTTTGTTTGTTTGTTTTTTGTATTTTTAGTAGAGACTGGGTTTCACCATTTTTGCCAGGCTGGTCTCGAACTCCTGACCTCAAGTGATCCACCTGCCTCAGCCTTACAAAATGCTGGGATTAAAGGTGTGAGCCACTGGGTCCAGCTCCACATGCAACCAATTTAATGGCAACAAATGTAAAAGGTAAAAAATATCATATAATCAAAGAACTTCTCTTATCTTTGTTCCCCACATATCCAGTTTCTTACAACAGAAGCACCCATCGTTACTGGCTTCTCTCTTTTTGAGACAGGGTCTCATTCTGTTGCCCAGGCTGGAGTGCAGTGGATGATCATGGCTCCCTGCAGCCTTGACCTCCCTGGGCTCAGATGCCTCTCACCTCAGCCACCCAAGTAGCTGGGACTACTGGTACGCACCATCATGCCCAGCTAATTTTTGTGTTTTTTGTAGAGACGTGGTTTTGCCATGTTGCCCAGGGCGGTCTTGAACTCCTGGGCTCAAGTGATCTGCCCACTTCGGCCTCCCAAAGTGCTGGGGTTACAGGCATGAGCCACTGCACCTGGCTCCTGTGTTAAGTATTTCTTCACTATTACATAGGACATGCACTAAAAATTATTTATTGCTTATCTGAAGTTCACATTTAACTAGGTGTCCTGCACTTTTAGTTACTAAATACTGCAGCTGTACCCATGCATTTACTGGTGCTCCCCAGCCTGCCTTGTACAGAGTTTGGAAACCACGGTCCTATATCCCTAGGCCAATTTTTTAATGTAAAATTTGATTCATTTTAAGTAAATTATATACAGGAATTTTTTTAAAATTGTTTTAAATATAATTTAAATTATCAAAATGTTTTTTAACTGAACTTGTGACCAGAGACATTTAGATCATGAAGAGTGGGCTTTATGCTCACTAATGAGAGTCTGGCTATGCATATGGGGCCCTGAGCTATAAATTGTGGCTTCCCCAATTCTCCTCGTGTCACTTGAACAAAACCTAAGTGTCAGACCAGAGCTTCTGGTGTCTTCCATGGGACTTCATTCAACAGCTGGAGCAAATGAAGTCAGGTTGATTTTTTCAAAATTTTTCCAATTTTGGTGTCTCATAGACATAATCATTTA
Source organism: Cebus imitator (assembly GCF_001604975.1). NCBI lineage: Eukaryota > Metazoa > Chordata > Mammalia > Primates > Cebidae > Cebus > Cebus imitator. The sequence continues at coordinate 3,428,887 of NW_016107379.1, read as the reverse complement.
TTAGGACTAGAATTTCTTCAGTTTAACAACAGAAATAATAATTCATTATGGAAAGCAAATCTGGAGGCCTTCTTCATTGTGGTGCCAAGCTAATCATTAAATTGCAACATTTTTCTTTTAGGAAGCTCTGTAGATATGCTGTACACTTTTGCAAATTGCTCAGGACTGGACTTGATCTTTGGCCTAAATGCATTATTAAGAACAGCAGATTTGCAGTGGGACAGTTCTAATGCTCAGTTGCTCCTGGACTACTGCTCTTCCAAGAGGTATAACATTTCTTGGGAACTAGGCAATGGTAAGTACCTGAGGGAATAATTGATTAATAAGGAGATGCCCCACTAGCATTATTTCTTCCTATTTATGACACTCTTTTTAATATTAGCAAATATACTTCTGCCTGGGCACATTCTTACAAGTGTTCAACAATGCAACTTTTGGAATGGCAGATGGCAGAAAACTCCTGTATCTATTCCAGAACCTATTATTGCTAATCTCAGTTTACGTTACATTTGAAGTGAGAACCAGCTGGAGCTAGCAACCTTCCTAGCTCCCAAGTTCCCTTGAGATTTTCAGAATCACTTAACCCTATTATGCTTGGCAGGCTGGCTTCAGCAAAACTGGGAAGTTAGTAGTTTGTTTTATTCATCCCTTCCTACCTGGGTCAAGCTCCTGATTGTCTCCTTCGTCACAATTTTTTGCAAAGAACTTGTAAATTCTAACTATAAGTATTCATGATTAGCCACATTTATTCAAAACAAAGAGTGCTTTTTCCACATATCAACCAATAGAAATGAGGATTAAATGGGAAATGAAATGTAGTAATAAGGTGAGCACATGTCTTCTTCCTCCTCAAACTTTTGTTTTGTTTTGTTTTTTGAGACAAGGTCTTGCTCTGTTACCCAGGTTGGAGTGCAGTGGTATGTTCATAGCTCACTGTAGCCTCCAACTCCTGGGCTCTTGCAATCTCTCACACCTCAGCCTCCTGATTAACTAGTACTTCACTATGCCTAGCCAATTTTTTTTTTCCTTTATCTTGTTGTGGTGTCCAGGCTGGTCTCAATCTCCTGGCCTCAAGTAATCCTCCTGCCTCAGCCTCCCAAAATGCTGGGATTACAGGCATGAGCCACTGTGCCCGGTCCCAACCATTTTTTTCTAAAGTAAATGAGGTTATTAGATATGGAGCATAGGCTACTTCCCAGATATCCATATATATTGGTTTGTTACCCTCATTATTAACTTCAAATTGTTCAGTAGCCCCTCATAGCTCAGTTATACAGTTAAAATTTTTGTTTTGTTTTTCTGGAGTATCTTATCTAGAACTACGAGTTTTACTTTACCTATTTTTTTTGAGACAGAGCCCTGCTCTGTCACTCAGGCTGGAATGCAGTTGCATGATCACGGCTCACTACAGCCTCGACCTTCTGGCCTCAAGTGATCCTCTCCCTCAGTCTCCCAAGCTGGGGCTACAGGTGTGCACCACCACATCCAGCTAATTTTTTTTTTTTTTTTTTTTCGTGGAACAGGGTCTTACTGTTACCCAGACTGGTCTCAAACTCCCGGCCTCAGGGGATCCTCTTGTCTCAGCCTCCCAAAATGCTGGGATTACAGGCATGAGCCATAGCACCAGGCCTGATTTTACTTTTCTTGACTTTGAATTATAAGTTTTTGTAATTTGGAAAATGTTTTGTTGCTTTTACATACTTCTGTATGTTTGCTTTTAAATACATTTCTCAATATATATTTTGAGAATTGCTGTCTTTCAGAACCTAACAGTTTCCTTAAGAAGGCTGATATTTTCATCAATGGGTCGCAGTTAGGAGAAGATTTTATTCAATTGCATAAACTTTTAAGAAAGTCCACCTTCAAAAATGCAAAACTCTATGGTCCTGATGTTGGTCAGCCTCGAAGAAAGACTGCTAAGATGCTGAAGAGGTAAGAACCAGAGGATGCAGAATCCCTTTTCTTTTCTCCTTTTTTTTCTTGAGACAGTCTCACCACTCCACCCAGACTAGAGTGCAGTGGTACGATCACAGCTCATGGCAACTTTGACCTCCCAGGCTCAAGCAATCATCCCATCTCAGCCCCACAAATAGCTGGCACTACAGGTGAACACCACCACACCTGGCTACTTTAAAAATTTTTTTTGTAGCGATGGGATCTCCCTTTGTTGCCCAGGCTGGTCTTGAACTCCTGAACTCCTGTGCTCAAGCCTTCCTCCCATCTCAGCCTCCCAGATTGCCGGGATTACAGACATGAGCCACCATACCCAGCCACCACTTTTCTGGGAAAAAAAAAAAAAAATCTCTCTGGTAGACAATCCTCAATAGTCCACATGTTATTAAACAATTTGCTGCCTGAATACATGATTTGCCAAAAAAATAAAATTTTGACTGGTTCAGAATATCAAGAGATCTGAGGCAAATGACACCTATGATAAAATTTGCTATCAAAATTAGGAATTTTGTGTTCACCTGATCCTAAAGCAGTAACCAGCCCATTTTTAGGGACTAAAACTCTCATGCATATATTGTGCATATATATGTATTATCATATGACGACTGAATGATAACTTAGTATAATTTTTTTTTCTAGTTTCCTGGAGGCTGGTGGAGAAGTGATTGATTCAGTTACATGGCATCAGTAAGTATGTCTCCTATTCTTAATACTAGGAAAGTAAGGCTAGTTTTATTTATTACCTAGTTTTCAAAAAGTTAGTTCCACTTAACTGCCAATTGATTTTGCAGTTCAAATAAGAAACAAATAGTGTCTCAATTAGCACAGTACTCCAGTTTTAATATTAATAAAACAAAAATTTAATGTTATTTTAAATAATGTGGGGGTTTCTATAAAGATCAAAGAACAGTGCCAATTAAACCGTGGAACATATGAGTAGCTAAAACCAATTACTTGCCAAAGAATCAGTAACCCAGGAGTGCATGTACTTGCCCCCGTGTTTTTTCAAGACAGAATAATAGATTTCTAGTTACTTGCATAGAACAGACACTTCCTCATATCCCCCTTTTATCTTGGTCTTTCCCTAGTAGAACTTCTACCTTTTCTTAGTAGCAGGTGAGTGGGAGAGGCAAGAAGGAGAATAAGGTCAGCAATTAACCTAAAAGTAGAAAGTAAAGTTTTTTTTTTAATATTTTCTGAATAATTTAGCTACTACTTGAATGGACGAACTGCTACAAAAGAAGATTTTCTAAACCCTGATGTACTGGACATTTTTATTTCATCTGTGCAAAAAGTTTTCCAGGTAATAGTCTTTTTATAAATTTTTAATGTAAAACCAGAATCCCTATTTTATAGTCTAGCTAGTTCTAAATCCTACAGGTATATATATGTACATGTTTTTCTAATTTTAGAGAGCAAATTTATTCACTGTTGGTTTCCCCCTTAGCATTGGGTCTTACCCCATGTATGTGATTAAAAATTTGAAATATTTCCAATAGCCTTTAGTAGAATTAACTCACATAGATGATAAGAGTGGGTTGGTTTACTTCCTATTCCTTCCACAGCCTTCTATTCCAATAAAAGAAAATTTCCCAAGACCTAAATGACTATGAACATATTTTATAACTATGTAGGATAGATGGGTCTAGGAATACAAGGTTTTGAATGCTGTTTAACACCACAGGTGAAGCCACACATCAACTCTTTTGCAATTACCGTGGATTCTTTTCTGTTCTATAGGTGGTTGAGAGCACCAGGCCTGGCAAGAAGGTCTGGTTAGGAGAAACAAGCTCTGCATATGGAGGCGGAGCGCCCTTGCTATCCGACACCTTTGCAGCTGGCTTTATGTGAGTGAGGCAGCACTGGCATTAGGAGTCAAAAGTGCAGTTCTTCTCCACCCTTCTATTCCATTGAAATAGCTCCCCAGCCAAAAAGCAGATCAAAGATAGTTTCAGTGGCTGAGTTCCAAAATTCATACCAGATTTCATGAGAAAATGATTTACTAAAGCTTGATGGACATCTTTGACAAGTGTCCCAATTAATCATTGTAAGGATGAATTGTTTTAGAAATGTTGTCCTTTAATTATGGCCCATACAAATGTCAAGTAGTACTTACGCTAAAGAAATGCATTGTAAAAGAATGCATGTAGCTGTGTCTGGTACTTCCCTGTGATTCCAACACGTTGGGAGGCCGAGGTGGAAGGATTGCTTGAGCCCAGGAGTTTGAGGCCGCAGTGAGTTATGATAGTACCACTGTACTCTAGCCTGGGCAACAGAATAAGACACTGTCTTTTTTTTTTTTTTTCCCCTCTGTCACCCAGGCTGGAAAGCAGTGGCACAATCTCACCTCACTGCAACATCTGCCTCCCAGGTTCAAGCAATTCTCCTACCTCAGCCTCCTGAGTAGCTGGGACTACAGGCACATCACCCATCTGGGCTAATTTTTGTATTTTTAGTAGAGATGGGTTTTGCCATGTTGCCCAGCTTGTCTGAAACCCCTGAGCTCAAGTGATCTGCCTGCCTCAGCCTTCTAAAGTCATGATTACAGACATGAGCCACCGTGCCCGGCTACACCCTGTCTCAAAAACAAAACAAAACAAAACACACACACACACACACACACACACACACACACACACACACAAAACACAGCTTAGAGCATATTACAAGCTTTGTCTCTCAGGAGGATACTTAGTGTATGTAGCTATAATTCATAGATTCCCAAGGAGTTTAGAGCCTGAAGTATAAGGTCCCATCAGAGGGACTATCATTGAATGTAAAGATGTATTAAATCATCGCATTATCCAACACCACAAACTTGATTGCTTTAAAATACTGGTTTAGTTACATTCAGTAACTCTGTTAGTGCTTTTAATCTATAGTGCTATATCCCCACACTGAAATTTTTTCTCTTTTCTCTCCCACCTTCATTCTTTTTTCTCTCCCCCTCATCCTTCTAAGCCCAGAATACTGTAAAGCACAAATCCTTTATGCTCATGGAAGCATGAAGAATAGAGAAAAGAATGGAGATGTTTGTTTTGCCATTAACTAAAGATCTGGGTGTCAGGGAGAGGGGGATAGAGATGGAGAAGTGGAAAGAGGTGTCGATAATAGCTTAGATGCAATTCTACTTATTTTACATTTACCCCTGCCGACTGCAACTTTTTCTTCAGCCCTCACACTGTGGATGTGCAGGGACCTCATAGGATGAAGAACTGTCGATAGGGGTGGGAATTGGTCCACTCTGCTTTGTGGAAGTTGTCTCACCCTGAAAGGGATACCTCTAGCATGGTAATAGTCTTCTAGGATTTGTTATTGTATGGAAAGATGTAAAGGGACGGATTCTGCTGCTGCTGCACGCAGTTGCCATTTCATTTAGATGACTTATGTATAATTGATGACCTCCCTCAAAGATGAATATGTTCAGAACCAGGCATGGTGGCACGCACCTGTGGACCTGTAGCAGCCCAACTGGTTCACCTTGCCTACTGCCTAGACAGAGCAGATTATCAAGACAGAGGAATTCCAATGGAGAAAGTAATTCATGCAGAGCCGGCTGCACGGGAGACCAAAGTTTTATTATTACGCAAATCAGTCTCCCGGAACATTCTGGGATCAGAGTTTTTAAAGATAATTTGGTGCGTAGGGGTTAGGAAGCAGAGAGTGCTGATTGGTTAGGTTGGAGATGGAATCACAGGAAGTGCAAGTGAGGTTTTCTTGCTGTCTACTGTTCCTGGGTGGGATGGCAGAACTGGTTGGGCCAGATTACCCATCTGGGTGGTGTCAACTGATCCATGCAGTGCAGGGTCTGCAAGGTATCTCAAGCACTGATCTTAGGTTTTATAATAGTGAGGTTATCCCCAGGAACAATTTGAGGAGGTTCAGATTCTTGGAGCCAGAGGCTGCATTACCCCTAAACTGTAATCTCTAACGTTGTAGCTAATTCGTTAGCCCTACAAAGGTAGACTGGTCCCCAGGCAAGAAGGGGGTCTTTTCAGAAAAGGGCTATTGTCAGTTTTGTTTCAGAGTCAAACCATGAACTGAATTCCTTCCCAAAGTTAGTTCAGCCTGTGCCCAGGAATAAACAAGGACAGCTTAAAGGTTAGAAGCAAGATGGAGTCAATTAGGTGGGATCTCTTTCATTGTCATAATTTCCTCAGTTACAATTTTTGCAAAGGTGGTTTCAGTCCCAGCTACTTAAGAGGCTAAGGCAGGAGGATCACTGGAGCCCAGGAGTTTGAGGCTGGAGAGAGCTATGATCACGCCACTGCACTCCAGCCTGGGTGACAGAGTGAGACTCTGTCTCAATAAATAAATAAGATCAAGATGGTGTGCAATTAGAATTGAGTGATTTTGTTTCCAAACCTGAAGAAAGCCTGGTCTCGCTCTGTCCCAGGTGGCTGGATAAATTGGGCCTGTCAGCCCGAATGGGAATAGAAGTGGTGATGAGGCAAGTATTCTTTGGAGCAGGAAACTACCATTTAGTGGATGAACACTTCGATCCTTTACCTGTAAGTGACCATCTTTTTCATAATTCTTGAAGAGTAGATTAAAGTCAACTTGGGAATCCTGGTGTTAACCTTCTATGAATAATCAGTCCTCTCAATAACTAGCCGAATCGTGAGATGATGAATTTAGGAAGACCCTTAGATATCATCCAATCTAACATTTTTTGCGTGCGTTTGAAGAGAAGAAATCAAAAGCTAGGAATAACTTGTTAAATGTGAGCCATTTGGGGCATAGTGTGGATTTTGTTTAAAAGAGGGATAATTTGAAATTTTATGACTCATTGTACAAAATAACAACTTGGATTTTCAAATGTTTTACAAAGTAATCAGTTATAATTGCCTATAGTATGCTTCAAAACATTTTTTATATTATGAAATTGTAATTTATTTAACTTTAAAATGACCCAGTACCATATATTTGCTTAAACATGTTACGCTAAGAATTTACTGTTTTGTTAATAATCTTCAAGATACTTAGGAATAAAGTCTCACTTCTAACCCTTCCTTCAACTTCAACTACAGCTGGTGCTAAATCAGGAAATGTTTCTTCCCAAAAAGCCTCGTGGAAGATCTATATGTCTAAATATATGTCAGAGATAACATAGACATAGCCCTGAGAAGCACGACCTTGATTTTTATAGTCTAAAATGTCATTTGCAGATACTTATTTTCTAAGAATAATTCCTAAAGGAATTATTTGAATGTTGTAGGAAAGCTAAGAAATTTGCAAAGAGCATATGTGAAAATATAAGCTAGGCTTTTGTGGTTTGCGGATAGATTTCCCAACAAAATTGCTTTTTATCTATAGTGGTCCAACATATTACTCATCCTTTTTTAGAAAATTCTTAGAAAAGTGACCTTGCAAAAATGGAATTTATCTTTCCCCATGTCATCTATAGAGTTAAACTAAGCTAAGCATAGTAATTTCACTAGACAAACATTCAAAATCTATTCCTGACCTTTTTATCTCATCTCATCCAAATTTTCCCAGGGCCCAGACATAAACCTTTGACTTACAAACTCTTTGTATATGCACTAAATATGCTTCTCCTTCAAGGTTCTCAGTCAGCTAGAAAAACTTGCAAGAGCAAATGGTACCCTTGACACTTGTAGATCCAAGGGAATTAAACTTAAACTCACTGAACATGTCTGTGAATTCATTTGATTTGCATGACGGTCCTGTAAGGTGACAAGGCAGGTATCTTGGATCCATTTTTTAAATAAGGAACTTCAAATTGAGAAGAGATCGCATGATTTACAGGAAGCCACGCTGTAGTCCTATGTTACTCTGAAAATCCCATTCAAATCTTGCCTCTGAGGCCCACATGCTTTCTACCCTACTACTAGTCATTGACCCATGTTTATGTGTCCTTTGAAAACATTTAGTTGATTCCACTCTTGTCTCCAGTGAAAAAGGTGAATTTAAGCAGAGAAACAAAACTCATTTGTCTTGTTAAGTCTACTTTCCCTCAATTCAAGAAGGAAAGTTGGGGTATGTGTTGAGTGGTGTTTTATTTATTTATTTATTTTAGTATTTTTTAAATTGAGACAAGGTCTCTCTATATTGCCCAGGCTGGTCTCAAACTCCTGGGCTCAAGTGATCCTCCTGCATCAGCCTCCCAGTGTTGGGATTACAGGTGTAATTGTGCCCACCACCGACCCTAAGTTTTTTAAGAAGAACTTTTACTATCGAAAATTTTAATCCACAATGGTTGAACTAATTTACACTCCCACCAACAGTGTAAAAGTGTTCCTATTTCTCCACATCCTCTCCAGCATCTGTTGTCTCCAGATTTTTTAATGATCACCATTCTAACTGGCGTGAGATGGTATCTCAATGTAATTTTGATTTGCATTTCCCTAATGACCAGTGCAATGAGAACACATGGACACAGGGAGGGGAGCATCACACACTGGGGTCTGTTGGGGGGAAATAAGGGAGGGACAGTGTGAGGGTGGGGAGCTGGGGAGAGATAGCATGAGGAGAAATGCCAGATATAGGTGAAGGGAAGGAAGGCAGCAAATCACGATGCGATATGTGTACCTCTGCAACAATCTTGTGTGTTCTTCACATGTACCCCAAAACCTAAAATGCAATAAAAAAAAAGAAAAGAAAATTTTAATCATATACAAAATACAGAGGAAAGTATATGGACCCACTTTAGAAGACTAGAATATGCCATCCCAAAATATGCCACTTTGGCATAAGGATTATTTTGAGCTGAAGGCAACTGGGAAGAAACATGTAGAAGAAAAGTTATCTGTCCTCCTCCATTTGCCTAAAAGCAGGATATAAATTTACAGAAGTCCCCTGCTTCCCTTTCTACCAGGAAAAACAAGAGTTAATCACTGAAGATAATTTCAGAACCTTATTGGTCTAAAGATGGCTCTAGAAGAATCTATATTACATATTCATTTATTTTCCTTCCCACAATTTGCCACCCCTAGAGACTCAAAACCCTTTTCCTTTGTCATGTCTGTTGCCCAAAAATTCATTGTTCTTTGTTAAAGATGCTATATAACCTGGAGTTCTAAGCCACCTTGTTGAGAATTACTTGTTCCCTTGGTATTTTCTGCATATATATATATATGTGAAATATATATGTTAATATACTTACATTTGTTTTTCTCTTGCTTTATGTCTTGTTACAGAGGTCCATCCCAAATAAGAACTAAAAGTAGAAGGAAAATTATGTTTTCCTCCTGTATACTTTGATCTTGTTTAATCCATAATCCTACCCACTTTTTTTATAAATACTTATACATTGCATAAGTATAGGCAGTTGCAGTTTAGTCAAGTTTTATATGATTTTACTTTATTTTTCATTTTTTTAAAAAAGAAAAATGATACTCTACTTGTTGTAGTTTTTTAAGACAAAGGCTCGCTCTGTCACCTATTAGATTACTTTGAAGCAAATCTCAGATATATTATTTTATCTATAAATATTTCAGTATGTGCTAGGTGTGGTGGCTCACACCTATAATCCCAACACTTTGGGAAGCTGAAGCAGGAGGATCACTTGAGCCCAGGAGTTCAAGACCAGCTTCAGCAACAAAGTGAGACCTCCATCTCTATAAAAAAGTCAAAAAGTTATCTGGGCATGGTGGCACATGCCTGTGGTCCCAGCTACATGAGAGGCTGAGGCAGGATGATCACTCGAGCCCAAGAGGTTGAGGCTGCAGTGAGCTGCATTCACACCACTGCACTCCAACCTGGGCGACAGAGTAAGACCATGTCTCAAAAAATATATATGTTTTAGTATGTATCCTTTTTGTAAAAACAGAATACTTTCATCTTACTTTATTAACAATAATTCATAATTCCTTAGTATCACCAAATATTTTGTCAGTGTTTTACATTTTCCTTATTGCCTAAAATATTGTTGATAATTTATTCAAATCAGAATCCAGACAAGGTCCATATACTGCATTTGGTTGATACGTCTCTTAAGCTTGTTCATCTTTAAGTTCTTCCTCCCTTTCTTTCCTCTCTTGTAATTTATTAATGTGAAAAAACAGGTAACTTGTTCTATAGGTTCTGTAGTACTTCCCACGTTCTGGAGTTTGCTAAATTTTTTTCCTGTGATGTCATGTTCCTCTGTCCCCTGTATTTCCTATAAACTGGTAGTTATACCTAGAATCTTCAGTTTGTTTAGGGTTTTTTTAATTATCATTATTTTTTGCAAGAATTCTTTATTATGTGCTTCTGGAAGCTCAAATGTGCTTTGAGCTTCCCAGGCTGGAGTGTAGTAGCACAATCATAGCTCACTGCAGCCTTGACCTCCTGGGCTCAGGTGATCTTCCCACCTCAGCCTCCTGGGTACCTGGAACTACAGGTGCACACCACCACACCTAGCTAATTTTTTAGAGAAGGGGTTTCATCATGTTTCTCAGACTGGTCTTCAACTCCTGGGTTCAAGCGATCTACCCACTTCAGCCTCCCAACATGCTGTGATTATATTTTGGCCACTGTGCCTGGTATAAATAAAATTATTTGTCTCTTAAACAGATGGAAGTTTTGCTTTAAAAATTTGTCTTTGTGCTGTGTGTGTGTGTGTGTGTGTGTGTGTGTGTGTGTGTCTGTCTGTCTAAAAGTTTGGCTTTGAGCTTTGCTTTGAATTCGTAAATGAAAGATAACCAAGAATACTTAAACTCTGATCATTCTTGACAGATATCCCCTAGAGGCTATGGCCTTTTGAATTGTATCCTCCAGTGATAAAAAGCAGCAAGCAAGCTATTGCTCTCAGATTCATGGTGGTCACACGGGAGGAAAAAAAAAAAAGAAAAGAAGAATCCTATTTAAAAGCCCCGAGGATAACAGTGATACTCTTTGTAGGATAACAATTTGCTTGTCACTGGTTTCGTTAAATAAGGAAGTAAGTAAAGATCTATTTTTGTCTCTTTTTCTCCCCAACCACCACAACTAGGATTATTGGCTATCTCTTCTGTTCAAGAAATTGGTGGGCACCAAGGTGTTAATGGCAAGTGTGAAAGGCCCAGAGAGAGAGAATCTTCGAGTATACCTTCATTGCACAAACATTAACAAGTAAGTATGAAACACACCCTTTACCAATCAAGTTTTAGTGGGTAAGCACGTAACTTTACTCAAACCGCCCTGTTGCATGTATCTATACATTGCATAAGTATAGGCAGTTGCAGTTTAGTCAAGTTTTATATGATTTTACTTTATTTTTCATTTTTTTTAAAAAGAAAAATGATACTCTTCTTGTTGTAGTTTTTTAAGACAAAGGCTCGCTCTGTCACCCAGGCTGTAGTGCAGTGGTGCAATCTCAGCTCACTGCAACCTCCGCCTCCCAGGTTCAAGTGATTCTTGAAAAGGAGAACAATAATAACCACAGTGTTGTTTTCAAAAGTTGCAACCAGTTTCTAGAGTTGAGAAGCCACAGAGATTTTTGTAGCCTCATACTCTTGCTTGAGGTAGCAAAAAATGTTCCTAAATCTCAGGAATATTCTTAGATAGGTTTCAATCTATCGTTCCTGATAAGATGATACTGAAATACTAATTCCAGCCAAGAAAGACCACCTACTATTTCCCACTGTTGATGACTGGGAATTCTGTGGATAGTGAGGACTCCACTGGGAAGTAGTGAGGGGAATGGTTTGAATGGATAAATTCGTTAAAATGTCAATAGATTTAATATTCTTATTTGTTTCAGTCATTTTATAAGGCTAGGAAAAGCCCGTTTGTATGGTTATAATTTGAATTCACATGAACCCACAAAATTTGCCTTTTACCTTCCTATGTCTGAAAATGGATAGTCTAGCCGGCTTCCTAGCAACCCAGTTGGCAGAGCTGTGAGGATCTCAGCATGCTTTAGCTCAGACATTGGCAGCATGAAGAGCAATGATTTTAATCGTGTTTTCAAAATAGGACCACACGAGTGGTCTAATAGGATCATACAAGAAGGATACTCAGAGGATCCACTGTAATTATGAATACGAATACTTAGGATCACATTTGTAATTGAGTTTTTAATTACTTAAATTAGATAAATATTTTTATTGAGTTAACCTATTTGCTTTTAGTCCAAGGTATAAAGAAGGAGATTTAACTCTGTATACCATAAACCTCCATAATGTCACCAAGTACTTGCGGTTGCCCCATCCTTTTTTTAACAAGCAAGTGGATAAATACCTTTTAAGGCCTTTGGGACCTGATGGATTACTCTCCAAGTAAGTAATTTTCCTTGTTCATTTCAAACTTTCAATAAATTTATTGGTGTTTATCAGAACAGAGAATTTGGACAGGGAGCAAAAAACAAAGTAAACTATTTCAAGTTCTAAGAAGGCTTAATATTCAGGAAATTTCTGTGTGAATACTTACCAAGATGAGTATAACTCACCCTGAGTCTAAAGCAAAAGGATGTGAACACAAACTAGCAGTTACTTAGAGAATAAGTTTTCATTTCAAACTAACTTGACATATCAAGATCTACTCAACACATTTAAATTATTTACTCTAAAAAGACACAATTCTTGGTAACACATTCAGTAAAGCAAAATATACCTACATATAATTGCTATCAAAGGTATGTGGGTTGGTATAAAATATCATACTATGTGAGATCAGTGTGATTCTTTTACAGCATTCATTTTTACAGAAAGAAAAAGAATAGCTAGAGTGTACTTTTTAAGTAGATTCTCATACACTTAAGTTCAAAAACCAATTATTGACTACATAATTCACTGGAGTGCCAAAAAATGACTACGAGTCTTGAAGAGTTAGGCATATAAATATTTTAAGGTTTCTGTTCAATGTATGTTGGAAGGAGTTTCTTTCTCATGACTATTCTCATATTGGAGCATAAAAAGAGTTTACAGCCTTGGCACAGTGGCTCATGCCTGTAATCCCAACACTTTGGGAAGCTGAGGCAGGCAGATTGCTTCAGCCCAGGATTCGAGACCAGCCTGGGCAATATGGTGAAACTCTGTCTCTACAAAAAATACCAAAATTAGCCAGGAGTGGTGGTGCATGCCTATGGTCCCAGCTACTTGGGAGGCTGAGGTGGGAGGATTGCTTGAGCTCAGGGGGTCAGGGCTGCAGTGAGCTGTGACGGTGCTCCTGTCAGCCAGCCCGGGTGACAGAGTGAGACCCCGTCTCAAAATAAATAAATAAATAAATAAAAATTAAGAGTTTACAAAATTCTCAAAATCCTCCCATCTTTGCAAATGCCACATAAGTGATATGTTCCAGGAATATTAGCCTCGGAACCTGAGGCAGTCCAGTAAGCATGCTTTCTCCAACGTCCTATCCCCCACAGACAAACATCATTAACACTGGTTACTGTTCTTTTATGTTTTTTCCCTCTCTATGCTTTATTTTACTCTAACTATAATCATATAACATGTAATAGGAAAAAGGCAAGGTTGGGGGAGAAGTCCAGAAGTCTTCCCAAAAGCCTTTCTAACATCGCCTCTGTAGACACTTTTTTCTTTTTTCTTTCTTTCTTTCTTT
>NW_016107379.1:3414166-3415432 GCF_001604975.1 Cebus imitator | reverse complement strand
TTTTTTTTTTCTTTTTTTTTTTTTTTTTTTTTTTGAGACAGAGTCATACTCTGTCACACAGGCTAGGGTGCAGTGGCATGATCTCGGCTCGCTGCAACTTCTGCCTCCCAGGTTCAAGCGATTCTCCCACCTCAGCCTCCCTAGTAGCTGGGATTACAGGCATGCATCACTACGTCTGGCTAATTTTTGTATTTTTAGCAGAGACAAGGTTTCACCATGTGGGCCAGGCTGGACTTGCATTCCTGACCGCAAATGATCCACCTGCCTTGGCCTCCCAAAGTGGTGGGATTATAGGCGTGAGCCACCATGTCTGGCTCCTTTGTAGACATTTTTAATGGGCTGTATGTTTTATAAAATACTACCATGGTTTAGTTAACCATTTTCCTATTGTTTAAATCTTTTCTTCCCCCTGTTGTAAATAATGCATTTTAGGGTAACAGATACTATTTTCAATTTCAATTCTGATCTTTTCTGAATTTTTTTTTTGCATATTTTGTTTGCTGCTGATAAAAATAATTTTCTGAAGTAATTGAATAACAGTTGTAGAGTTGGAAGTGTCATAAGAGATCATTTTAGTCCAACTACCCATGGAAAGCCCTTCAGAGTGACTGCTCTCTCTGGCAAGGGAAAAGTGAGCCTCTTGGGGCCTTCGCTTGCTGCTCTTAGTTCTGTTCTCTAGAGGAGGAGTTGAAAACTATACCTCATTCTTGTTGACAAGTTGGTTTGGAGGATTCCCCACTCCCCTTTCTCTGCTAGGGGAGCTTGGCATGCACTTTGTGTTTTGTTTTTAGTTAATTGTCAACATCGAAAAATTGACAGCTATTAAAATATCAGGATCTCCAGCTTTTCTTTAAAAATGGATACTTGGGCAACTCTGGACTTGCTTTCTCAACTAACTGGAGTTGAATGGGGGTTGTATACTTTAGACAGGTCATTCAGCTTTACAGATATCTACAGTCTCTACCTGACCCTACTGTCTTATGCCTGTTCTGCTGTTCTTGCACATATCACTTTCTTGTGGCATTTGAGTTTGCCACCCCTAATCTAGAGTAATGCTGAATACCTCATTTTTTCTGGGATAACTCCCAAATATTTGAAGGAAAATTGGATTGTCTTGACTTTATTTTTTTTTCCCATTTATTTATTTTATTGTATTTTAGGTTTTGGGGTACATGTGAAGAACATGCAAAATTGTTGCATAGGAACACACATGGCAGTGTGATTTGCTGCCTTCCTCCCCATCACCTACATCTGGCATTTCTCCCC
>NW_016107379.1:3392046-3411606 GCF_001604975.1 Cebus imitator | reverse complement strand
ATATACCCAGTAATGGGATTGCTGGGTCAAATGGAATTTCTATTTCTAGATCCTTGAGAAATCGCCACACTGTCTTCCACAATGGTTGAACTAATTTATATTCCCACCAACTGCATGAGTGTTCCTATTTCTCCACATCCTCTCCAGCATCTGTTGTCTCCAGATTTTTTAATGATCGCCATTCTAGCTGGCGTGAGATGGTATCTCAATGTCGTTTTGATTTGCATTTCTCTAATGACCAGTGATGATGAGCATTTTTTCATATGTTTGTTGGGAGATGGAGTTTCACTCTTGTTGCCGAGGCTGAAGTGCAATGGTGTGATCTTGGCTCACCGCAACCTCCGCCTTTCCTGCCTCAGCCTCCCGAGTAGCTGGGATTACAGGCGCCCGCCACCACACCCAACTAATTTTTGTATTTGTAATTTTAGTTGAGATGGGTTTTGTCATGTTGGCAAGGCTGGTCTCGAACTCCTGACCTGATGATCTGCCTGCCTCTGCCTCCCAAAGTGCTGGGATTACAAGGTGTGAGCCACTGCGCCCAGCCGAGAGACTTTTTTTTAAGTGAAAAAGGTATATAATAATGCTACATGGAAAAATATCTAACATTAGAGAATTAAGTAAATAGTATACTCACACCATGGAATCTTGTGCAGTCATTAAAATTATGTAGTGGATGAATGTTTAAAGGTGTGAGAAAATCTTAGCATATGCTGGGGCGGAGGGGAAGAGTAAAGTTTTAAGAAAATACAGTATACCCATACTTAAGTAAAAAAAAAAAAAAAAAAGAAAGATGTGTACAGTCATGTGTTGCTTAATGATGGGGATACATTCTGAGAAATGGGTCAATAGGTGATTTCATCCTGGTGTGAACATCACAGACTGAATTTACATAAACCTGGGTAGTCTAGCCTACTATACATTGAGGCTATATGGTATAACCTGTTGCTCCTAGGCTACAAACCTGTAAAGCATGTTACTGTAGTGAATATACAATACCTAACACAATGGCAAGTTATCATTGTGTTAAGTAGTTGTGCGTCTAAACACAGAAAACTAATGTGTCGTGCTATAATGTTACAATGGCTATGACATTGCTAGGCAATAGGAATTATTCACTATTGGAATTCAACTTAATTTTATTATTTTATGGGACCATGCTCATATATGTGGTCCGTGGTGGACCAAAACATCATTATGTGGCATATGACCATACGTATGTACATAAAAAATAGATGAAAGAATGAATATACATCAAAATGTTTAAAACAGTTATGATGACTTAGGTTAGTTTTCTTACATTTATCTGAGTAATAATAATGATAGATAACACTTGTATAGTGTTGACTACATAAAAGGCACTGTTACAAGTGTTCTACATATACTACATGTATTACATAAATGACATAAATATAACTCTAACAGTAACTAATCTTATAAGTTTTCTTTTTTTTTTAGACAGAATTTCACCCTATTGCCCAGGCTGGAGTGCAGTGGCACGATCTCAGCTCACTGCAACCTCTGCCTCCCATGTTTGAACAATTCTCATGTCTCAGCCTCCTGAGTAGCTGGGACTACAGGCACATACCACCATGCCAGCTGATTTTTGTATTTTTTGGTAGAGATGGAGTTTTGCCATGTTGGCCAGGCTGATCTTGAATCCCTGGCCTCAAGTCATCTGCCTGCCTCAGCCTCCCAAAGTGCTGGGATTACAGGTGTGAGCCACTGAGCCAGGCCTAATCTTACAAGTTTTCAGTATTTAAAGAGTGCTAACTTTGTTCTTAATATAGAACATATTTCAGAAAAAGAGATATAAGCATCTCATTTAGAATTATGAAAATAACTATCAATAGACCTACAGCCAACTAAAGCTTTTCTTCATAAGCTCTTCTTCACATTGATTTGCTTCTTTGGATATGCATTAATTTGATTTAAATAATAAGTAAGTATAAGAAATAACACCTTCCCTTAATTTTTAAAAATGTTCAACAGTTTTTAATTTGAATTCCAATAGTGAAATACATAGAAAATATAAATTTTTCTGTAGTTTAGCCAAATAAAATTGTTTTTGTTTCACCACAGCATTCTACCAAAGTATCTTCATAACAGTAAGAAAATGAATGCATACCTCCTGTGGGAGATGGGAATCAGACAGTTTATGGGCATAGTTACAAGTGAGAAACTTCATTGGCTACCATTTATGCTAAATTAATAAAAACTGCATTCTATTATATATATGCATTTGCTTATATAAAAATGATTTCAATTATTGGCCATTAAATAAAATAGCCACCATTCCAGAAGTTGTGTCATATTTATCCTTTTTATACCACCACCATATTGCCTAGTATAAATTATGTGTGTTCTATTTTCTGTAAAGGGCCAGACAGTAAGTATTTCAGGCTTAGGGGCCCATATGGTGTCTGTCATAACTACTCAACTCTGCCATTGTAGCTTAAAGATTATCTAGGTCAAATGCCTAACTGATATAGCGTTGAAATACAAGTTATATAATATAGGCTGCCACACACACACAAAAAGTTTTTTGGTTTAAGAAAGATTTCATGGCTTTCGTAGGGGCATGGGTGGGGGCGTGCACCACTTGTTTAACGTGGTATATCTTTCCCCTCTGCAGATCTGTCCAACTCAATGGTCAAACTCTAAAGATGGTGGATGATCAGACCTTGCCACCTTTGATGGAAAAAACTCTCCGGCCAGGAAGTTCACTGGGCCTGCCAGCTTTCTCATATAGTTTTTTTGTGATAAGAAATGCCAAAGTTGCTGCTTGCATCTGAAAATAAAATATACTAGTCCTGACACTGAATTTTTCAAGTGTACTAAGAATAAAGCAACTCAAGTTATAGGAAAGGAAGCAGATACCTTACAAAGCAACTAGTGGATGCTTGAGAGACATTGGGACACTCTCAGTGCTAGATTTAGCACAGTATTTTGATCTCTCTAGGTAGAACACTGCTAATAATAATAGCTAATAATACCTTGTTCCAAATACTGCTTGGCATTTTGCATGTTTTACTTTTATGTAAAGTTTTGTTTTATTTTTTATTTATTTATTTTTGGGGGGACAGATTCTTGCTCTGTCACCCAGGCTGGAGAGCAGGGGGGCGATCACGGCTCACTACAACCTCAAGCAATTCTCCTGCCTCAGCCTCTTGAGTAGCTGGGATTATAGGCATCTGCCACTATGCCCAGCTACTTTTTGTATTTTTAGTAAGATGGGGTTTCATCATGTTGGCAAGCTGGTCTCTAACTCCTGTCCTCAAGTGATCCATTCGCCTTAGCCTCCCAAAGTTCCGGGATTACAGGCATGAGCCACCGCACCCAGCAGTGTTTTATTTTTGACACAAGGTCTCACTCTGTTGCCCAGACTGGAGTGCAGTGGTGCAATCATAGTTCACTGCAGCCTTGTAACTCCTGGGCTCAAGTCATCCTCCCGTGTCAGCCTCCCAAGTAGCTAGGACCACAGACACATACCATCACAGTTGGCTATTTTTTTAAATTTTTTTTTAGAGATGGGGTCTTGCTATGTTACCCAGACTGGTTCTGAATTCCTGGACTCAACTGATCCTCCCACCTTGGCCTTCCAAGTGCTGGGATTTCTTTGGGAGTACAGCATGGTACAGCAGGAAATCATTTGATGTTACCTCTGTGCAGTGTTGCTAGTCAGTGAAAGACTTTAATACTTGTGGGTACAGCAATTAGCCACCACACCCAGTCTTTATTTAAAGTTATTAAAAATGGCCAGACACAGTGGCTCACACCTGTAATCCCAGCACTTTGGGAGGCTGAGGCAGATAGATCACCTGACATCAGGAGTTTGAGACCAGCCTGGCCAACCTGGTGAAACCCCATCTCTACTAAAAATACAAAAATTAGCCAGGCGTGGTGGCACACACTTGTAGTTCCAGCTATGTGGGAGGCTGAGGCAGGAGAATTGCTTGAACCCAGGAGGCACAGGTGGCAGTGAGCCAAGATTGTGCCACTGCACTCCAGCCTAGGTGACAGAGCAAGACTCCGTCTTAGCCGGGTGCGGTGGCTCACGCCTGTAATCCCAGCACTTTGGGTGGCCAAGGCAGGTGGATCATGAGGTCAAGAGATCAAGACCACCCTGGTGAACATGGTGAAACCCCATCTCTACCAAAAATCCAAAAAATTGGCTGGTCATGGTGGCATGTGCCTGTAGTCCCAGCTACCCAGGAGACTGAGGCAGGAGAATTGCTTGAACCCAGGAGGTGGAGGTTGCGGTGAGCCAAGACTGTGCCACTGCACTCCAGCCTGGGAAACAAGAGCAAAACTCCGTCTCAAAAAAATATATATATATGTGGGCCAGGCACGGTGGCTCATGCCTGCAATCCCAGCACTTTGGGAGGACAGGACGGGCAGATAACTTGAGGCCAGGAGATCAAGATCATCCTGGCCAACATGGTGAAACCCTGTTTCTACTAAAAGTACAAAAATTAGCTGGGTGTGGTGGTACATGCCTGTAATCCCAGCTACTCGGGAGGTAGGTAGGAGAATAGCTTGAACCTGGGAGGTGGAGGTTGCAGTGAGCAGAGATTGCACTACTGCACTCCTGCCTGGCGACAGAGCAGGACTCTGTCTCAAAAGAAAAAAAAAAAAAGTACGTGAATGCTCCTAATATGGCCAGGATACAAGGAAGTAAAGGATAGATTTGGAGTTTTAAGAAGGTGTTTAGTTTTATATTTGTCTTTCAAAATGTATTAGAAGATTTTAGACTTCTTTCCTTCATGTGCCATCTCTACTGGCTCCCATCAGAAAAAGTGTCGTGCCATTACCATGAAACTGGTTGTAAAAGAGAAACTATCTATTTGCACCTTAAAAGAGAGCTAGATTTTGCTGATTTTCTTCTCTCCTGTTTGTCAGCAGTAATATGTGAGGACAGATTGCTAGATGTAATAGTATAAAAAATGATTAATGACAATTCAGAGGGGAGAGATTCTGTAAACTTAAAATTACTATAAATGACATTGATTTACCAAAAGGATCAATTTTAGAAAACACCCAATACATTATAACCATCTGTTAATGTTTACTTTTTCTCTACCTTTCATTCTTGTTTCAGTTGGGAAGCTTTTGGCTGCAAGTAACAGAAACTTCTGATTCAAATGGCTTAAACAATAAGGAAATGTATATTCCCACATAACTAGACATTCAAATAGGGCAGGCTCGAGCACTTCAGTATGTTGCCAGGGATCTGAGATCTTCCCAGCTCTCTGGTCTGCCATCTTTAGAGCTGGCTTCATTCTCAGCTTCTGGTAGCATGATGGTGGCTGTGTCTGTTCCATGGGCCCCTTCAGACCTCGTAGCAACCAGAGGAAAAAAATGAGCGATTTTTTTGAGTCTCCTTCATAGATGTCAATAACTCTTTTTCAGAGCTTCTCACAGCAAACCTCTCCTCATGTCTCCTTACGTCTTACTGTTCAGAAATGGGTAATGTGACCATTTCACCAGTCACTGCCAACAACAGTGAGGTTTCTCTGAGTAATCCTTTGGAATGGAGAGGATGTTGGTCAGTCTGCATACTGAATACTACAGTTCTCTGCTTTTTACCAGTGACAACATATAATATTTTCCCCTGTATTTTAATTCTCTTAAGGACTAAAATTCTTTATATTTATGCCTGTTATGAATGCAGTATCTTTAAATTTTTTATTTTAATAGATTTAGGGGTATACGGTTTTTGGTTATATGGATGAATTGTATAGCAGTGAAGTCTCAGCTTTTAGTGGACCTGTCACCTGACCGATGTACCTTGTACCCAATAGGTAATTTTCATCCATTACCCCCCTTACACCCTCTTCCTTTCTGAGTCTCCAGTGTCCATTATACCACTGTGTATGTACTTGTGTATCTATAGCTGAGCTTCCACTTATAAGTGAGAACATGCAGTATTTGGTTTTCCACTCCTGAGTTACTTCCCTTAGGATAACGGCCCCCAGTTCCATCCAAGCTGCTATAAAATACATTATTTTATTCTTCTTTATGGCTGAGTAATATTCCATGGTGTATATATATATATATATATATATATACCATATTTTCTTAATCCACTTCTCAGTTGATGGACATTTAGGTTAATTTCATTCATTTAAATTTAAGTACATTTATAAGGAGCTAAAGCTGGAAATTAAATTTTAGGTCTTTCAATACTCTTAAATTTTTGTATGTGAGTGGTTTTTATATTTTCACATTTGAAATAAAGTAATTTTTATAACCTTGATATTGTATGACTATTCTTTTAGTAAAGCTAAAGCCTACAGATTCCTACATTTGGAAGCCTTGTTTTCTTTCACTGCTTTGTTTATACCTGGAAACAGGATATAGAACCACAAGTGTGTTGAGTTTCACCCTTGTTATGCTATTAGGTATCAGAAGTGGGAGTTTTCCAATGCACAATCTGAGACAAGGACTTGGCGTCAGGTGGGTTATTTGAGAATAAGGAATGAGAGATCAGGGACCATGAGAGGGAGGAGAAGAAAAAGCCGGTATTAAGTTTTGCTGTTGAGTTTGCTGCCATAGGCAATGAGCGTTCAGTTCCACCAGCACTACTGAGAAGCGTAGGGGATGCCTCCCAAAATTTGTCTCTTAATATTCTCTTATTTCTCATCAGTTGTCATTTTATAGTTGCATTATTGTCGATTCCAATTTCTATAAAGAACACCAGTTTCACATAAAATTGTTTTAAGGCCTGAAGCAATTATGGTTAATGATTGTATCTGTTAAGCTTGAAAGTCACTTTAACATCTCATTGGGAGTCAAATGATAAATATTTTTTTCTTTTCTTTTTTCTCTTTTTTTGAGACAGGGCCTCACTCTGTCACCCAGTCTGGAGTGTAGTGGCATGGCATGCTCATGGCTCACTGCAGCCCAGGCCTCCTGGGCTCAATCCACCTCAGCCTTCCTAGTAGCTGGGACTACAGGTGTGTGCCACCACGCATTTTTGTATTTTTTGTAAAGACGATGTTTTGCCATGTTCCCCAGGCTGGTCTTGAATCTGGGGCTCAAGCAATCCGCCTGCCTCAGCCTCTCAAAGTATTGAGATTACAGGCATGAGCCACTACGCCCAGCCAATAAACATTTTTTAAGCCTAAAACACCTTCTCCAGGGCCCACCCAAAAAAATCAGATGAAATATAGTAGATATGAAAAATATGAATATAGTGGTTCAAATGTGTAAATCTGTAAAATGAAGGGTACATATAAAGTGGAATGTTCTGGTTTACACATGACTTAAATATTTGTGGGATTAATGAATTTATTCACCATCTACTAGGTGCTACATTTCTGCATTAGGGTTCTCCAGGGAAGAGAAACAGTACCAACAGGATATATATATCTAAATATGGACATTGGCAGATATATATATACCAATAGGATATATAGAAACAGATATCTCTCTCTCTCTCTCTCTCTCTCTCTCTCTTCAGCAGGATTGTATTCTGCTGATGCCACTGCACATGCCTGCTGGTGACTACCGGAAATGACATATATATATCTCTCCAAAATCTGCGGGGTGGGCTAGCTGGCAGACTGGAGACCCAGGAAAGGGCCAATATTGCAGTCCAAGTCCAAAGGCCATTTGCTGGGAGAATTCCTTCTTGCCTAAGGTAGGTCAGTCTTTTGTTCTATTCAGGCCTTCAACAGATTGGATGAAGCCCACTCACATTATGAAGGGCAATTTGCTTTACTCAAAATCTACCACTTTAAATGTTAATTTCATCCTAAAAACACCCTGTATTAGTCTGTTCTCGTGTTGCTAATAAAGACATACCCCAGACTGGGTAATTTATAAAGGAAAGAGGTTTAATTGACTCACAGTTCCAAATGACTTGGGAGGCCTCACAATCATGGCAGAAGTTGAAGGAGGAGCAAAGCCATGTTTTACATGGTGGCAGGCAAAAGAACTTGTGCAGGGGAACTCCCCTTTATAAAACCATCAGTTCTCATGAGGCATATTCACTATCATGAGAACAGAACAGGAAAGACCCACCTCCATTATTCAATTACCTCCCACTGGGTCCCTCCCATGATGCATGAGAATTATGGGAGCTACAATTCAAGATGAGGTTTGGGTGGGGACATGGCCAAACCATATCATTCCACCCCTGGCCCTTCCCAAATCTCATATCCTCACATTTTAAAATCAATCGTGCCTTCCCAACAGTCTCCCAAAGTCTTAATTCATTTCAGCATTAACTCAAAAGTCCAAAGTCCAAAGTCTCATCTGAGACAAGGCAAGTCCCTTCCCCTTATGTGCCTGTAAAATCAAAACGAAATTAGTCACTTCCTAGATACAATGGAGGTACAGGCATTGGATAAACACATTTGTTTCCAATGAAAGAAATTGGCCAAAATGAAGGGGCTACAGGCCCCGTGCAAGACTGAAATCCAGCAAGGCAGTCAAATCTTAAAGCTCAAAAACGATCTCCTTTGACTCTATGTCTCATATCCAGGTCACACTGCTGTCAGAGGTGGGTTCCTATGCTCTTGGGCAGCTCCACCCTGTGACTTTGCAGGATATAGCCCCCTTCCTGGCTACTTTCATGAGCTGGCATTAAGTGGCTGCAGCTTTTCCAGATACGCAGTGCAAGCTCAGTGGATCTACCATTCTGAGGTCTGGAAGATGGTGGCTCTCTTCTTACACGCCACTAGGCAGTGTCCCAGTGGAGACTGTGTGTGGAGGCTCACACCCCACACTTCCCTTCTGCACTGCCCTAGCAGAGGTTCTCTGTGAGGGCTCTGCCCTGGCAGCAGACCTCTGCCTGGACATCCAGGCATGTCCATGCATCCTCTGAAATCTAGGCAGAGGTCCCCAAACATCAATTATTGACTTCTGTGCACCCACAGGCACAACACCATGTGTAAGCCACCAATGCTTGGGGCTTGCACCCTCTGATGCAATCGGCTAAGCTGTACATTGGCCTCTTTTTGCCACAACTGGGATACAGGACACCACGTCCCAAGACTGCACAAAGCAGTAAGGCCCTGGGCCTGGCCCACAAAACCATTTTTTCCTTCTAGACTTCCTGGCTTGTGAAGGGAGGGGCTGCTGTGAAGACCTCTGACCTGCCATGAAGACCTCCGATGTGCCCTGAGACATTTTCCCCATTGTCTTTGTGATTCACATTTGGCTCCCCATTACTTATGCAAATGTCTGCAGCCCCCGTGAATTTCTCCTCAGAAAATGGGTTTTTCTCTTCTATTGCATCATCAGGCTGCAAATTTTCTGAACTTTTATGCTGTGCTTCCCTTTTGAAAATAAATTCCAATTCCAAACCATATCTTTGTGAATACATAAAACTAAATGCTTTTAACAGTACCCAAGTTACCTCTGGAATGCTCTGTTGCTTAGAAATTTCTTCTGCCAGATATCCCACATCATCTCTCTCAAGTTTGAAGTTCCACAAATCTCTAGCAAAGGAGCAAAATGCCACCAGTCTTCTTGCTAAAACATAGCAAGAGTCACTTTTGCTTCAGTTCCCAAGTTCCTCATCTCCATCTGAGACCACCTCAACCTGGACTTTACTGTGCATATCACTATCAGCAATTTGGTCAAAGCCATTCAACAAATCTCTAGGAAGTTCCAAACTTTCCCACATCTTCCTGCCTTCTGAGCCTTCCAAACTGCCTGTTACCCAGTTCCAAAGTCACTTTCACATTTTTAGGTATCTACATCAGCACACTACTCTACCAGTACTGTATCAGTCTGTTCTCATGATGCTAATAAAGACATACCTGAGACTGAGTAATTTATAAAGGAAAGAGATTTAACTGACTCACAGTTCCACATGGCTGGGGAGGCCTCACAATCATGGCAGAAGTTGAAGGAGGAGCAAAGGCATGTCTTACATAGTGGCAGGCAAGAGAGCTTGTGCAGGGGAACTCCCCTTTATAAAACCATCAGATCTTGTGAGACTTACTCACTATCACAAGAACAACACGGGAAAGACCCACCCCCATGATTCAATTACCTCCCACTGGGTCCCTCCCATGACGGGTGGGAATTATGGGAGCTACATTTCAAGATGAGATTTGGGTGAGGACACAGCCAAACCATATCACACCCTCATAGAAACAACCAGAATAATGGTTTACTTGTCTAATTTTTTTTGAGACAGTCTTGCTCTGTCACCTAGGCTGGAGTGCAGTGGTGTGATCATGTCTCACTGCAACTTTGACCTCTCAGACTCAAGTGATTCTCCTATCTCAGCCTCCTGAGCAGCTGGGACTAAAGGAGTCCAGCTAATTTATTAAAGATTTTTTGTAGAGATGAGGTCTCACTATGTTGCCCAGGCTGGTCTTGAACTCCTGGGCTCAAGCAATCCTTCTGCCTCAGTTTCCCAAAGTGTTGGGATGACAGGAGTGAGCCATCAAGCTGAGCCTCATAAGCGTCTTAACTAATATCCCTACTTCTATCACTGTTTGCCTACAGTTTACTCTCAACCCAGTAGTGAGAATAATTATTTAAAATAGAAGTCAGTATGAGACAAGAACTATGAGAGAAAAATAAAATAAATAAAATAGAAGTTGGGTCATGTCACAGTTCTGTTCACAATCCTCCAATGGCTCCCCCTTATTTCACTTAGAGAAAAGCCAAAGTCATTACCATGATATGGAAGACCCCACACAACCTGGTCCCCAATACTCTCTGCTCTCGTCCCTGATCTCTCTCCCCTTTGCTCACTCTACTTTATCCACACCGGCCTCCTTGCTCTTATTAAGAAAGCACTTCAAGCTTGCTCCCATCTTAGGGCCTTTGCACTAGCCATCTCCTCTAAGAGTATCTAGTGCTATTCTTCCCTAAGATCTCTCATAGCTACTCCCTTACCTCCTTCAAGTCTTTGCGAAAGTGTCATCAGGGCCACCCTACCACCCCAATCACCCTATTTAAGTATACATACAACCTGTCCCTACGTTGCTCCCTTACTCTTCTTTTCTCCATGCCACTTATCACCGTTGAACATACTGCAAAATCTATTTGATCACCTTTCTCAGTCCTTGTGATGTGGGGAGGGGTTGTCTTGTTTTCAAAGTCTTGTCAATCATTGTAATACATTCTTCCAGCTACTATAAAAAAGATGAAAGAGGCCGGGCATGGTGGTGCACACCTGTAATCCCAGCACTTTGGGAGGCCAAGGCTGGAGGATTATGAGGTCAAGAGATCGAGACCATCCTGGCCAACATGGTGAAACCCCATCTCTACTAAAAACACAAAGATTAGCTGAGCATGGTGGCGCGTGCCTATAGTCCCAGATACTCAGGAGGCTGAGGCAGGAGAATCGCTTGAACCCGGGCAGTGGAAGTTGCAGTCAGCCAAGATCATGCCACTGCACTCCAGCCTGGCAACAGAGTGAAACTCCATCTCAAAAACAAAAAAGAAAAGAAAGAAAGAGGATTTTTGTTTGTTTTTTTTTTGAGACGGGGTCTCACCCTGTCACCCAGGCTGGAATGCAGTGACATGGCTCAGTGAAGCGTCAACCTTCTGGGCTCAAGCAATCCTCCCACTTTAGCCACCCAAGTAGCTGGGACCACAGGCATATGCCACTATTCCGAGCTAATTTTGAATTTGTAGTAGAGATGAAGTTTCACTATGTTGCCCAGGCTGGTCCTGAGCTCTTGGGCACAAGCAATTCTCTCACCTGGGCCTCCCAAAGTGCTGGGATGACAGGTGTGAGCCACGGTGCCTGGCCAGAATAATTTTTGAACAAACATTTTGGCACTAGGGCCTAGCCAAATTGACATGTAAAATTAACCATTTCAGTTCCTGTGGGTAATAAGTTTAAAACAAAACAAATTCCTGGCCAAGCCAAAATAAGGAATCAGAGCCTTTTGGCCCTTTTAGGGAAGGCCTAGTCCCTGCCTTTTCTGAAGAGTTTGCAGCAGTTAAATGGCTTTCCCAAGGGCATACTGTGCCTTGGCATTAGTCTCGAGGAAATTCGTGAAAGTTAGGGTTCTACACTATGTGACTGTTCTCTTGTCCTACAAATTAACTGAGCGACATGTGGGTACCTATATCGGTCTCCCGTGCACTTTAATTGGACTAAATATCTTAGAATCATTTCAGCTCTGGGCAGGGTCAGCATCATGGGTACCTGTGCAGTCACTCAGGGCCTATGTTAAGAAGCACCTTGTACTTGGTTTAATGCCCTGCCGTTGCCATCCTGAAATTCTTAATATGTTTTTTTAAACAAAGAGTGTGGCCTAAATTGGAAGGTCATGGATGCAATACGTGACTGATATTACACCCTTTTCAGGTTTGAGTCTGATCTAAATAGTCTCCAACCTAAACAACTAGGAGTGTTACTAAATTTCCTATTGGAATTTATTCTTTGCAGGCAGGAGAAAGGCTGGGTACCCCCTGCCTCATTACACCAAAGTGGCCAGGCATTCAACTTGCTGTGCTTGAGACCTGAAAGTAGTCACAGAATCATTGTACAGGTTTTGAGGAAAGGAGCCGAAAGCCTAAGTCAATTTCCTAGAATACTAAAATCCAGATGAGTTACTTGCCTAGGGTTACCCAGTGAGAGCTTAAATAGGATGACACATGTAAAGTGCCTGGCAGACAGCAGTATACAGAGTTGCCTATGAATAAGAGTGCTGACCGTCTGAGGCAGGACGATCACTTTAGCCCAGGTGTTCGAGACTAGCCTGGGCAATATAGTGAGACCTCCTCTCTACAAAAAATTAAAAATTTAGCTTGGTGGCTTGTGTCTGTGTTCCCAGCTGTTTAAAATGCTGAGACAGGAGGATGGATTGAGCCCAAGAGGTGGAGGTTACAGTGAGCCATGATCCCTCCACTGGTCTCTAGCCTGGATGAGAGCAATACTCTATCTCACAAAAAAAAAAAAAAAAAAAAAAAAAAAAAAAATGCTGACCAGACTTTTCAGCTGGTCAGTTCTTAGCAACATACATGTTGGCTGGCTGTTGACTATACCAACTCCTTTGAATGGCTGTCAAATTTAAAATTTTCACTTGTGTAACGAACATCCCTTAACCCTAAATGCTATTTTAATTTACAGTCTTGTATGTGGCCGCTTTTTGTTTTAAAATGGCTAACCCTGTATGCAAATTCTTCTTTTGGGTTCAGTAGGTTTTTCAAAGCTTTTTTTTTTTTTAACCGTTCCATATGAATAAACACTATCCTTTTCCATTTATTGAGAAAGCTGATAATAGGGTTAAATTATAGGGGGCCGTTGTTTTGAACTATGTTCCTGCACTAGGTCCCAGCAGATTAGACTAAGAATCAAGAGTCACTCATGCTATAAAGTTCCAAGTCCCAAACTAAAGCTAAGTTGTATCTGACATTCTAAGAAGTCAGGAGAGACAACAGCCAATTTTCCAAACAGGCCATTTGAACATGCAATCGTCATGACAATTAAGTTCCCTGTTTTAATCCTCAGCCTGAAGTAACCTGATATTAACCAGTTATTTCTCTATTGTTGTTCCCCTGTCCCCGCCTCACAATAAAAGTAATCTGAAGTGACCAATTCGCTTTTTGTGCTCTGCTTTTGCTTTCTTCAGCCCTTTTTCTGTCTATAAAGCCAACTTCCTCTGCTCTACTCTTTAGAACACTTATTCTATTTTATGGAATAAGGTGTTGTCCGATTCTATTTTTTGTTTGTTTTTTCCCCCAGAGACCCCTGTTCTGAGTGTTGCCCGTTTCTGCAACCACAAAGCCAATCGAGATCTAGTTGTAAAAAATTACAACTCAATTTGTTGTAATTTTTTTGTGTTTTGCCAATAGAAATTCCTTTTACATTAAGTATCCCTCCCTTAGAGTAAGCGACCACGACGACCCATGTTTCAGAAGTAAGGACGCGGAAAGGACCTGCCCACACTACGGACCCGCCTGGAAGGCGCTGACTGTAGTCTACTGATATGCCACTGCGCATGCCTGCCGGTGACTACAGGGAATGACGTCATCCGGGCTCGTCCGGGGCTCGTCCCAGCCTCCCCAGCGCCATGCTGGGTTCGCGAACCACGGAGTTCGCGCGGGGCCTGCGGGCTGTGGCACTGGCGTGGCTGCCGGGCTGGCGGGGCCGCTCCTTCGCCCTGGCGCGTGCGGTTGGCGCGCCCCACGGTGGTGACTTGCAGCCCCCCGCTTGTCCCGAGCCGCGCGGGCGCCAGTTCAGCCTGTCCGCGGCGGCGGTAGTGGACTCTGCGCCCCGCCCCCTGCAGCCGTACTTGCGCCTCATGCGGTTGGACAAGCCCATTGGTGAGTGCGGGTTGGCGGGCGGGCAACCCGGGTATCTCTGGGTAGCAGCTTCGGAGTCCTCTCGGCAGAGCTGTCCGCGGCGGCCAGTCTCGGCGTGATGGAAATGAGAACCCGAAAGCTTGGGCTTGGCTGCCCGGTGCTGTGCGCTCTGGGGCGAGTCACCTCGGGACACGTTGAAATGAGAGCCTGAAAGCTTGAGCTTGGCTGCCGGGTGCCATGCGCCTTGGAGCGAGTCACCTCGGGACACTCAGTCGGGACAGTCTCCTGAAGGACCCGCCAGTTTCACGTCTGTTGGCCCCCTGAGTACCCGAAGCGGGCAAGATAATTCTCGTTCCACAAATACTTGTTTAAGTGGTGACTCTAGTGGAATGTTCTGTTCTCGTTGCCCTGCGTTTGCGCAGGTTGACAGTATGGAAGCACGCCTTCATTTATTATAATGTTTGATCCTCCCCGCAATCCTGTAAGGCCCACAAAGACAATAATTAAGACAGGTAAGACGCTGAGGAAACTAAGGCTCCTCGTCAGAGCCAGACCAGAAGAACCCGGTGTTCTGATGCTGAGTCGGAGCTCTGTTCCCTGCTTCAGGCAAAAGGCAAAGATTTAATTCATTTGAACGCCTCAGGGACAGCACTTACGGACTGCCTGTCAGATCACAATCGCCCCCTACAGGAAGATTTTCCTGACCTTCCTATATTAATTAACACCTACCAACCTCACTTTCTCTTGCTTTGTCCTCAGTTTTTCTTAATAGCACTCACCACTAACTAACCTTATGCACTTATTAGTTGATTGGCTTCTCCATTAGTGTTAAGTGAATTAATAAGTTCTACTACACTGTCCGACCATGGAGATAGAGCTATGGAAACTCCTTGCTTTCAAGGAACTCTGGTCTAGTTGAAAGACTATTTGGTGAGCTAGGAAAGTATGGATAAAATATGAGTGGTACAGATAGTAAGTGCTACAGGGAAAAGAGAAATTACTGTGGATCCCTTGCTGGAAAGTTTCAAGAAGAAATTATACTCTAAAGGGCGAGCTGATTTTGCAGAGGAGGGAAGAGATCTTAGTGCGGAAAGTATTTTTGCAAAGACCCAGGTTGGAGTGTTAGAACACTAAAAATATGAGCCTGACCTGAAACACCAAGTGGGTGTGCAAAATGGGAAATGAGACAAGAACGGGTCTGAAGAAGGTGGATAACATGGAGGAATAGAGGATGAGCTCCAGTCAATCTAGATGATGACATTTGCCATTGCAGTGTATGGAGAGGTATTCAAAAGCCTAGGTACATTCACTCCACTTTTGCCCATACAAGACCCAAATCAGGCCTTGCTTTTGGTATTCTAGATTTATGCATGACCTATTTGGGATCACAGCACTAAGTTATACCAATTGGCTATTAAAGCATAAAAGCATATTGAATGATAGGTACAGCTCTGCCGTCATTGGGAGGCTATATATGATCCCCATGCATTTTGGGGCCAGATTCACATTGAGAGGCATACATTTCCAAGCCCAGTTCCAATCTGAAGCCTGACTGTATTCTGTTCTAAGAGTCTGTGGCATGGAGCTGCACTATAGGCCTATAGATAAACATCTACCATTATTCGCATTTCCCCAGTTAAACCTCTGGCTTCTATCTTGGTGGCTGGACCTTCTGCCTTGTAACAGGAGGCAACGGAGGGGTTATGAGCAAAGCTTTGGAGCCAGACGTCTTGGATGTGAATCTGCTCATCTGAGGGACCTTGGTTAAATTATAAGCCCTCTCTGGGCATCTATTCCTCATCTGTAAAATGAAGATACTATTAATAGTAATATGGACTTTATGAGGTCATGAAAATTCATTAATTTGTGTTAAATGCTTAGAACAGTGCCTGTCTTAATATATGCTGAAGAAATAGCCATTATTATCTTAGAAGTGGGGATTGGAGAAAATTGTACTTACAGATTATGTATGTTAAGAAGATACCAGCCTGCCTGGTTTCATTGTGAATAAGGTGATCATTACAGGATTTTTCAGAAAACTATAGGACTATGTTAGAATTCATTCCACAAATATTTTTTGAACCCCTATCATATGCCAGGAACTATAATTGACAGTAGTAGAATTCCAGGTTTGATAATTCTTTATTTGAATTCTTTTTTTGTGGGATAATTGTATGTTCATTGTTTTATTTTGTTGAAGTTTTACCTTCATTGATCAGTAGCAGGTTTCATTGTTTTTGAGAAGGCAATACAGCTTCTTTCAAATGGGCCAACCTACTTTATTCCAGAAAGTTTCAGCAGGTGGCACTCTTTCCATCAAATTGGGAGTGTAATTTTTTGTTTTACCACATTTATGGATGATTATGTTGTCTTAAAGATCATCTGTCTTTGATCTGCCCATCACCCCTCAGAACTTGCTCATTTTATTTCATCTCCTGTAGAATTTTTCCTTTTTCTACAAGAAACATTTCTTTGTGCAATCTACTTGTCTCTTGTCTTTGCCTCCTCTCCATCTTTCTTCACAGAAAAATACGGAGAATGAAAGTATCATATGGAATACAGAAAAAAAATGTCACTAGGAATCATTAGGGACAAAAGAACAGGTGAAACTGAAGTGTACGGAGAGATTTAGGGTGTACAGAGTGACAGCACTGGACTTAGGGTACAGACTGCAGCCAGACCGTCTCGGTTAGAATTCCACCTTGGCTGCCTTTTACCTGTATGGTCTTGGGCACAATTACTCCCTCTCTGCATTAGTTTCTGTATTTGTAAAATGATTGTAATAAAAATAGTGCCTATCTCATAGGCTTGTTGTGAGAGTCAAAAGTGTTCTGTGAAACCACCTGGTACAGTTAGTGCCATATATCTGTTATTGTTGTCATAACCATCATAATTAATATTGTCACCTCATAACGACTCTATGAGGTAGCTGTTCTCTTCCCTCATTTACAGGTGAAATGGAGACTTAAGCCTTAAGACACTTTACTGTCTAGTGTCACTCAGCTTACAAGTGGCAGGCATAGAACTCAGAAGTCTTTTTACTTTCCCCTTCACTGTAGAAACCCTTATCATCTGTAGGGGAGCTGTACAGATTCCTATCAGTATGTGAATACGTTCCTTTTTTTTTTTTTTTTTGAGATGGATTCTCACTCTGCCACCCAGGCTGGAGTGCAATGGCACCATCTCGGCTCACTGTCAACCTCTGCCTCCCTGCCTCCCGGGTTCAAGCAGTTCTCCTGTCTCAGCCTCCTGAATAGCTGGGATTACAGGCACCCACCACCATGCCTGGCTAATTTTTAGAATATGGTACTTTCAATACAGACTTTTGGTCAAGGCAGTTTTGTTCCTGACACAAAACACTATATGTGGTTACACATCTTTCTGTCTAGAATTTTTTTCTCTTTAGTGGAACCTTCAGTTCTAATTGTACCATGAAAATAATAGCTGTGAAGTGGCATTCTTTCTTCTCTAGCCTAGGAGGATAGGATCAGCCAGCTATTCCTCTATTCCCTGTGAGCTTTACTCAAATCACTCTTTGTCTGTTTCTTCATCTGTAAGATAGGGTTATTAACAGAACCTGCTGTGTAAGAATGTTACTTGGAAGGCTGAGGCGGAAGTATTGCTTAAGCCTAGGAGTCAGAAGCTGTAGTGAACTATGATCTTGTTACTGCACTCTAGCCTGGGCAACAGAGCTGGACCCTGTCTAATAATATAATATAATATATAATATAATACATAAAGATGTTGCTGGAGATTAAATAAGTTTAGACATATAAAGCATTTAGAACACTGCCTGACACTTTGTGAATGCTCCCTAAAATGTTAGCCATTGTTACTGTGGAGTGCACCAAGTATGAGTCTGTCCAGGACAACCTGACTTCCCGTCTGGATTGGCCATTTCTCAAGGTTTTAGTTGAGGCTTCTCCTTGACTTTTCTGTTGTGTAAATGTAAATCCCCTTTGGAAAAGATCCTCTGATTCCCCCTACCCACTCCCAAAACTAGCTAACTATCTTGGATAGTTTTGTTTTATACCTTTGTAGGACCCTGCTTTTGTCCAGTTGTTGGATTGAGCTTTTATTGTTACTGCTTATTTAACTGCATTTCTTCCTTTTGATGTATGAGCTGCATGAAGGCAGAAGCCACTTCTCTCTTAGCTACCATTGTATTCCCAGTTCTTACCACAGTCGTGGCACAGAGTATATGCTTCATAAATATGTGTAAATGAATAAAACCTAAACTTAGTGAAGCTTAAACATGATTACAGTGACTTTAGTCATTTGACCATTTTTCCTCAGGATCTGAACTTTCTTTAATCCCAAATCCCTTTTCTCTTGTATCCTTCAATAGGGAAGCAAAGCTCGGACTTTATCTAATAGGCACCATATTTAAATCAGTTGAAAGACTTTCTTTTAGAAGTAGAATATTGGCCGGGTGCAGTGGCTCATGCCTGTAATCCTAGCACTTTGGGAGGCCGAGGTGGGTGGATCATCTGAGTTCAGGAGTTCAAGACCAGCCTGGCCATCAGGGTGAAACCCCATCTTAGAAAATAAATAAATACACAAATAAATAAATAAAAAAGAAGTAGAATATTAAAGTTCATATGTGAAGTCTTTTGTATAATCTATTTGCTTTTATCTTAATTTCATCTAGTTTATTTGTTAAGTACTAAGAACTAACCCCATTTATATATGTAGCTGCAAAGTGCTCAGTTCAAATAACAAAAAAACTAACACGGCCAGGCGCGGTGGCTCACGCCTGTGATCCCAACACTTTGGGATGCCAAGATGGGAGGATCACCCGAGGTCAGGAGCTCAAAACCAGCCTGACCAACATAGAGAAATCCTGTCTCTACTAAAAATACAAAATTAGCCAGATGTGGTGGCGCATGCCTATAATCCCAGCCACCTGGGAGGCTGGAGCAGGAGAATTGCTTAAACCCATTGCGCTCCAGCCTATGCAACAAGAGTGAAGCTGCATCTAAAAAAAAAAACTTATAATCCCAGCACATTGGGAGGCCAAGTAGAGAAGATTACTTGAGGCCAAGAGTTTGAGACTAGCCTGGGCAACAGAGCAAGACCTCATCTGTACAAAAAATAAAATAATTATCTGGGCATGGTGGCTTGCACCTGTAGTTCTAGCTACTGGGGAGGTGGAGGCAGGAGGATCATCTGAAAAAGTTTGAAGCCACAGTGAGCTGTGATTATGCTATTGCATTCCAGCTTGGGTGACAGAATGAGATGCTGTCTCAAAAACAAAACAAAAAACTAGACCATCTTAATGTATTATACTAACAATAGTAAAGGAAATTTTTGCTAACTTTTTTTTTTTTT
>NW_016107379.1:3358575-3391906 GCF_001604975.1 Cebus imitator | reverse complement strand
GGGGTTTCACCATGTTGACAAGGATGGTCTCGATCTCTTGACCTCGTGATCCACCCGCCTCGGCCTCCCAAAGTGCTGGGATTACAGGCTTGAGCCACCGCGCCTGGCCATGCTAACTTTTTAAAGTAGGTAATAAGCGTCTATAATGCAATATTCAGAAGGTGCCAGCGTATAGGAGACTACACCGTCTCCTGTCCACTCAGTTCCCCTCCCCAGAGGCAGCCATTATTATCAGTTTCTAGTGTGTTCTTCCTGACATGGTCCGTGAGCATATTAACATTCACATATGAATGTTTTATATATAGGTTCATTTATATATTTATATACACATATAAACACACATACAATAAACAGTTTTTAAGTTGTCCTTCACAAGAGTAGGACCATTTTGTAACCTCACTAGAAATCTGTAAGAGTGTTCAACTCCCTAGAGTGTGTTGTCAGACGTTGGGCTTTGCCAGTCATGGGTGAAAATTTTTATCTCAATGTAGTTTTCATGTGTGTTTCTCAAAGTTGAGTATCTTTTCATATTTATGAGAGCCATTTGCATTTCTTTTTATGTGAATTTTTATTATGTGTTTTGTCTGTTTTTCAATTGGACCGTTGATTTCTTTCTTCTAGGCACTCTGCATAGTAAGGAGAATAGTCCTTTGTCGTTTAAGTTACAAATTTATTTTCTCAGTTTTGTCATGTGTTTTTTGACTTACAGTGTTTTTATTTCTTTGGTATGTGGTGTTTAAACAAATGAAGAGTTAACTGACTTGAATTTGTACCTTTTTTTTTTGTCTCTTTAATTTTGCTTAGGAACCTGGCTGCTGTATTTGCCATGTACCTGGAGCATTGGTTTGGCAGCTGAACCAGGTTGTTTTCCAGACTGCTACATGCTCTCCCTCTTTGGCACTGGAGCTATCCTGATGCGTGGAGCAGGCTGTACTATTAATGACATGTGGGACCAAGACTATGATAAAAAGGTAATTTCTGCCTGAAAAGGAATAGAGAGGCTCTTCTCAATTCTGCAGAATAACAAAGTGATATCACTTTTGAATGCCATATAAAGCAACAAGATCATTCAGTGACCACTGAAATCCAGCATGGGAAGTGCCAGGATCAGTTGAAAGCTGGTATTGCAAAGTACAGTGTATAATACTTCCTTTCCCAGCACAAGAGTGGCCCTAGGGGCAAGTGTGTACTTTATTATTATAAAGTGAATTGAGAATTTGGAAGACTGAGGGTGAGGGAGTTAAAGGTTAGGAGTGAAAGTGGAAAATTCACCCTGAAGCTTCAAGTGTCCAAAAGATCTGTCATCCCTTCCTTTAAGATGTATTTTAGAGTCCTAACTATTCTTATGTAAATCAAGTGACTCAAGGCAGCCCTTGTTAGCATTTCCTATAATTGTTTCTTTTAAAAACAGAAAAAAAAAATAACATAGAAAAAAACAAAAAAAAACATAGAAAAAAATAGCCATTTTTTCTCCTTAAAAAAATAATACATGCTTATTCTGAAAAACTTAGACAATATAGAATTGCAACCAGTGAGAAGTGCAAGTCATCCTTATCTCCTACTCTTATCCCCTAAAGAAAACATCAGTTAAGAGTTCAATGCATTATTTTTCTTTGGATTA
Source organism: Cebus imitator (assembly GCF_001604975.1). Lineage (NCBI taxonomy): Eukaryota > Metazoa > Chordata > Mammalia > Primates > Cebidae > Cebus > Cebus imitator. The sequence goes on along the minus strand of NW_016107379.1, from coordinate 3,390,285 downwards.
TTTTTTGTACATATTCTAATGCATGTGTATAATTATTTCCTTGTTCTTCAACAGACAGTTATCTCCTCAAAGGAAGAGGCCATCTTATTTGCCTTTTTAGCTTAGCCACTGTGCCATAATTAGTACAAGATCATTAAATGCTTGAGTAAATAATCAACTGAAATTTGATTTTAAAAGAAACCCACATTGAATTATAAAAAGTGAATAATCTTATAAAAACTTATATAAAGTCAATAATCACTCCTAATTTGCCTTTTATGTAGTCTGACTTTTCCTTAAGCAAGGCATACCTGTAATAATTTTTAGTTTATATAATAGTGTTACATTAATATGTTTTTAAATTCAAAAACATTTATTGGGTATACTTGCTATGTGTAACAGCCAGTGGCAGGTTCTAGGATTGCATTGATGAAATACAACATTCCTGACATTCAGGGTTTAGTAATTATAATACAGTAGAAGTCTTTTGAGAATAGTGTTCACCGGGAAACTTGCTGAAGATCACTTACCTCAACCTAAGGGAGAGGGTTAGAGAGAACTTTCCAGGTACGAGTGACCTTTGAACTCTGAAAGAATAGGATAGCCAAAACAGTGTGGGCTAGAGGGTGAAGGTTTCTCTAGACAGAGGAAACACAAGGTACAGAGGCATGGCTGTGAGATAAGTATGTGTTTGATAACAGCAACTACATGGTCCTCATGTGACTGGAGGATATGGGTGTGGTAGAAGAGTGGCAGGAGCTGCACGGTAAAGCATTATTTCTCTGACACAGTTGGGATGCCTTAATTTGCCAAGAGATGTGCACTGTCCTTTTTTTTTTCTTTAAAAATGTTTTCATTTTTGTGGATTTAGGGGTACAGTTATAGTTGGGTTACATGAATATATTCTGTAGTGGTGAAGTCTGGGCTTTTAGTGTACTCATATATAGTATGACCTAAAAGGTAGTATTTCATCCTCCACTTGCCTCCCTCCCTCCTACCTTTTGGAGTCTCCAGTGTCTATTATTCCGCTCTGTATGTCTCTGTGTACCCATTGTTTAACTCCCACTTAAAAGTGAGAACATGTGGTTTTTGATTTTCTGTTTCTAAGTACTTTCACTAAGGATAATAGCCTGCATTGTCATCCATGTTGCTGAAAATGACATGATTTCATTCCTTTTTTATGGCCTTGTATTCCATTGTATTCCGTTGTGTATATATACCACTTTTTTTTTTTTTTGAGGCAGAGTCTCACTCTTTCCTGCAGGCTGGAGTACAGTGGCGTGATCTCAGCTCACTGCCGCCTCCGCCTACCAGATTCAAGTGATTCTCCTGCCTCAGCCTCCCAAGTAGCTGGGATTACAGGTGTGCGCCACCATGCCCAGCTAGTTTTTGTGTTTTTAGTAGAGACAGGGTTTCACCGTGATGGTCATTGATGGACACTTTAGTTGATTCCCCAACTTTGCTATTGTGAATAATGCTGTGATAAATGTATGAGTGCAGGTGTCTTTTTGACAAAATGATTTATTTTCTTTTGGGTAGATACCCACTAGTGGGATTGTTGAATTAGTAGTTCTGTTTTTAGTTCTTGAGAAATCTCCATGCTGTTTTCAATAGATTGTACTAATTTACAGCCCCACCAACCATGTATAAGTGTTCCCCTTTCTCCACATCCTCACCAACATCTGTTTTTTGACTTTTTAATAATAACCATTTTGACTGGCATAGAAGATGGTATCTCGTTGTGGTTTTATTTGCATTTCTCAACCGTGTATAAGTATTCCCCTTTCTCCACATCCTCACCAACATCTGTTTTTTTGACTTTTTAATAATAGCCATTCTGACTGGCATAGAAGATGGTATCTCATTGTGGTTTTAATTTCCATTTCTCTGATGATTCGTGATGTCTAAGTCCCCAAAAGGAAACACAACAGAAACAAAAATAGACAAATGAGACTTAATTAAACTAAAAAGCTTTAACATAGCAAAAGAAATTATCAACAAGGTAAACAGACAACCTACAGAATGGGAGAAAACAATGCACTCAACAAAGGGCTAATGTCTAGAATCTACAAGGAGTTCAAACATCAAGGAAAAAATAACCCCATTAAAAAGTGGGCAATGCATATGAACAGACATTTTTCAAAAGAAGACACAAGCACCCAACATATGAGATACGCACTTTCTTGACTTGGAGGTTCACACATCCTAGTCAGTGTTTATTCTGTACACTCTATAAATGAGGCTTCTGGCATATATCACTTCAAGGTAATTCTTAAACATGTTAATAATAGTTCATCACTTTAAAAAAATTGCTAGCTTAGTATAAGCCTTCCAGAAAATGAAAAATAGTGCTATAAATTAGTAACAGTTTATTAATCATGGGTCTGTTTGGATAACATTTGAGATCAAATATTTGAAGGCAAACTGCAAAATTCTGAAGTGCTTTATCTTATTTGGTAGACAGACTCTACCCTAAACGTTTCAGTCCCACATTCTTGACTAGAGTTAAAAGTAATTATATAGATTTTGACTTCTGCTTCCAGGAAGATGGAATAGATGTATTTTCTCTATTCTTTCTACTAAGTATAACTAAAACTCCTGGACATTAGAAATAAAACAAACATAAGAGGACTGTGAAGAAAAGGTGACAGACTCACTAGGGACCTTAGGACCCAAATAATTTCCTAGATTTTGTTTTTCTTCAAATATTCCAGGCTTGGAACTGAAGAAGCCAGATATCTGGAAATGTCAATGGGTACAGATGGAGGGGTGGGCGGAGAGCCTACTTGGCAGGGGCCAGTGGAAACCAGGTCGGGAAATTGAGCTTCCCAGCTGGTAGTGATTGGGCAGCGTCTCCCACCCCCTTCTTTTGCCATTGCAGTGTCAAAAAAAAAAAGCCAGCTGAAATTAAAAGTTTAAATAAGATTCATTGTCTCATGACATAGTACTTAAATGTCTAGATTTCAGTTAAGAATCATTTGTCATACCAAGAACTAGGAAAATCTCAACTTGAGTGAAAAAAAGATAGTCAGTAGATGAACAACACTAAGAAAGCAGAGATGTTAAGATTTCTTGCAAAGATTTTTAAAGCAGCCATCATAAATATGCTTCAGTGAGCAATTACAAACATGCTTGAAACTAATGAAAAATATCGCATCTCAGAAAAGAAATAGAAAACATAAAGGAGAACCAAATGGAAATTTTCGAACTGAAAGATATAATAATTGCAATAAAAATTCAGTGGATGGGCCCAACAGTAGAATGGAGGGGATGGAGGAAGGAATCAGTGAACTGGAGATAGAATAACAGAAATTACACAATCCGGAAAATGGAAAATAGACTGAAAAATCGAAGACCTTTGGACTATAACAAATTATCTAATATTTGTTTCATGTGTCTTGGAAAAACAGGAGAAAGTTTGGGGCTGAAAAATAATTGAAGAAATACTGGCTGAAAAAGTCCCAAATTTAGCAAAAGACATAAACCTACATATTTCAGAAGGTAAGCAACCTCCAAACACGATAAACACACAGAATCCTCACCTCAATACATCATAATCAAGCTTCTAAAACTAAAGAAAATTTTAAAAGCTGTGATAAATACAAAAAGCACAACCCTTGTAAGAGGAAAATGAATTTGTACTTCATCAAAACAAATTTTGATTTGCGAAAGACCATGTTAAGATTAAAAGACAAGCTCCTGGAGAAAATATTTGCAAACCACGAGTCCAACAAAAGACTGGTATCCAACAAAAGAATATATATCCTATGTGTGTTGGGGGATGGGGGAAAAAGGAAAAAAGCATACACACAAAAACCAAAACAAACAAACAAGAATAGGCCAGGCATGGTGGCTCACACCTATAATCCTAGTACTTTGAGAGGCCAAAGTGGGCAGATCACTTGAGGTCAGGATTTCAAGACCAGCCTGGCCAATATAGCAAAACCCCATCTCTACTAAAAATACAAAAATTAGCTGGGTGTGGTGGCATATGCCTGTAATCCCAGCTACTCGGGAGGCTAAGGCAGAAGAATCAGCCCAGGAGGCGGAGGCTGCAGTGAGCTAAGATTGTGCCACTGCACTCCAACCTGGGCAACAGAGCGAGACCTTGCCTCAAAAAAATAAAATAACCAGGATATATAAAGAACTCTTAAAACTAAACAATAAAAAAAAAAATTTCAATTACAAATGGGTAAAGATATTTCAACAAAGAAGATATACAGATTTCAAATAAGTACATAAAAATATGTTCAACAGTCTTAGTCTTTATGGAAATACACATTAAAACTGCAGTGAGGCTGGGCATGGTAGCTCACACCTGTAGTCCCAGCACTTTGGGAGGCCCAGGCAGGAGGATCTCTTGAACCCAGGAATTTGAGACCAGCTTGGGCAACATAGTAAGACCCCTGTCTCTGAAAACGTGAAAAAAATAGCCAGTTGTGGTAGCATACACCCATGGTCTCAGCTGCTCAGGAGGCTGAAGTGAGAGCCTGCGAAGTGGAGCTGTAGTGAGCCATGGTCATGCCACTGCACTTCAGTGTAGATGACAGAGTAAGACCCTGTCTCAAAAAAAAAAAGAAAAAAAAACCAGCAACAACAAAAAACTACACTGAAATATTACTACAAACCTATCAGAATGGCTGGAAAAAAAAAAAAATAGCAACAATACTAAATGCTAGCATAGGTGTAGAGGACCTGAATCACTCATACATTGCTGGTGGGAAGGTTAAGTAGTATAGCCTCTCTGGAAAAGATTGGGAATTTTTGTTTGTTTTTTAAAATCTAAATATACAACTACCATCCAACTCAGCAGTTGCACTCCTGAGCATTTATCCTAGGGAAATGAACAGTTACGTTCACCTAGAAACCTGTATGTAAATATTTATAGCTGTTTTACTTGTAATAGCCCCGAACTATAGACATGTCCTTCAGTGGGTGAAGATTAAACAATGTATGTACATCTGTACCTGGGAAAACTACAGCAATAAAAGGAATGAACAATTGATATATGAAACAACCTAGAGGAATCTCCAGAGAATTATGCAGAGACAAAAGCCAGTCTGAAAGGGTTACATACTGTGTGATTCCATTTATATAACATTCTTGAAATGACAGCATTACAGAAATAGTGAATAGATTAGCTTTGCCAGGGATTAAGGAGGGGACAAAGACAGGAGGTAAGTGAGTGTGGCATGTGGCTATCAAAGGACAAAATGAGAGATCCTCATGGTGACAGCAGTGTTTTACATCTTGACTATATTAATATAAAAAAATTTGGTTGTGAGATTGTACTATAGTTTTACATGGGATGTTATTGAGAGGCACTGGGTATAGGGTACATGAGATCTTTGTATAATTCTTTAAATCACACGTGATTCTAAAATTATATCAAAAGAAAATGCCTCATTAAGAAAAATACTACATTAGGCTGGGCACAGTGGCTTATGCCTGTATTCTCACACTGGCTCACACCTGTAATCACAGCATTTGGGAGGCCTAGGCTGGAGGATCACCTGAGCCCAGGAGTTCCAGACCAGCCTAGACAACATAGTGAGACCCTGCCTCTACAAAAGGAAGGAAGGGAGGGAGGGAGGGAAAAGAAAAGAAAGAGAAGGAAGAATGGGAAGGAAGGAAGGACAGAAGGAAGGAAGGAAAGAAGGAAGGATTGAAAGATTAGCTGGGCATGGTGGCACACACCTGTATTCCCAGCTACTCAGAGGCTGAGGTGGGAGGATGCTTGAGCCTGGGAGGTCAAGGCTGCAGTGAGCCGTGATTATGCAGTTGCACTCCAGCCTGGGCGACAGAGCAAAACCCTGTCTCAGAAATAATAATATATTCAAACCAACTAACATTTTCAATTTTCTTAATTAGCAAAATATGACCACTTTAGTTTCCCCTTTAATGATTTGTTTTCTCACTAGATAAAAAGGTGATTAACTATCTTACACCTCCCTCAAGCCATTTTTCTGTTATTAGAAGATTCCAGATCCTGCATTGATGTACAACAAAGCACCAGATGAGTATTTTACAGCTATTGAGGTGGTTTGGCTAACATGAATTTTTTTTTTTTTTAATTTTTAATTTTTTGAGGTGGAGTCTTGCTCTATCACCCAGGCTGGAGTGCAGTGGCACGATCTTGGCTCAACAAGATCTACAACCTCTACCTCCCAGCTTCTAGCAATTCTCCTGCCTCAGCCTCCTGAGTAGCTGGGATTACAGGCACACGCCACCATGCTCAGCTAATTTTTGTATTTTTAGTAGAGACGGGGTTTCACCATTTTGGTCAGACTTGTCTCGAACTCCTGACCTGGTGATCCACCCACCTAAGCCTCCCAAAGTGCTGGGATTACAAGCATGAGCCACCACGCCTATCCGCTAACATGAATTTTAAAATGTTTTGTGCTTCTCTTTTAAATGACGTTTAAAAGCTGGGCCAAATTATAATGCTTACTTCAGTTTCTTAAAGGCAATATATCATTAAGGTCATGTTTGTGGCTAAGAATATTGCTTAATACATTACATATTAAGTACATTGCTGATATATTAAATGGAAAGATAATTGCTATTAGGGTGTACAGGCTAAATGTCTTTGTTGATGTATATAATCTACTAGCCATGTCACCATTTGATAAACATTAGGTTAAGAACATTGAAATAATCTCAACACACAGGTATTCATGATTTAGTTTAGTAAGCTGTGAGTTTTCTGGTTTCATAGAAACCACATCAAAAATGTTTCAATGAAGTGCTTATTTATTTGCAACTTTCAAAATTGCTAGCTAATTATCACTATTCTGAAGGGGGCAAGCATAACCTTTTGGTTGGTAGTGGAGTTGGTGGGATTAGACTGGCTGTGCTACCCCAAGCATCTGTGACCTGGGAAATTTACTGAGCCTCTGCCTCAGTTTCATCCACATTAGAAATGGCAAGAACTTGTAAATGGCTGAAAGACGGGGTTATTTATTTATTTCTTTATTTAGAGACAGAGTTGTGCTCCTGTTGCCCGCATCCTAGGTTCAAGCAATTCTCCTGCCTCAGCCTCCCAAGTTGCTGGGATTACAGGCACCCAGCACGATGCCCAGCTAATTTTTGTATTTTTAGTAGAAACAGAGTTTCACCACATTGGCCAGGCTGGTCTTGAACCCCTGACCTCAGGTGATCCATCCGCCTCGGCCTCCCAAAGTGCTGGGATTACAGGCGTGAGCCACGGTGCCCAACCTAAAATAGGATTATTATAAGGATTCAGTGATGTGACGCAGTTAAAGCTTTTAGAATAGTGAGCATTGTAAGCACTCAGATACTAGCTAGAATAATGCTAATACCCTGAAACAAATATAAAAACTAGTATTATTTTAAATTTGAAACTATAGGAATCAAATCAGGTGTAAAAGATCCCATTCTGATAATCTAACCAGCATGAGTCATTAGTCAGAGTTATTGCCAAGCTGCTTTATTACACAGTGAAGTATGGTATAAATCTGGTCAGCAAACCTTTTCTGTAAAGGTCAGTTAGTAAATATTTAGTCTTTCTCTGTGAAAATTGAACATATTATACTTGCTAAGCTGAATAGCTAAATCGCTGATAAGGAAGTTGCTTTGTGTTTTTTGTTTCGTTTTTTTTGACAGAGGGTCTTGCAGTGTCACGAATGCTGGAGAGCTTGGTGTAATCATGACTAACTAACTGCAGCTTCAGCCTCCTAGGCTCAAGCAGTTCTCCTACCTCAGCCTCCGCTGTAGCTGGGGCTAAAACTGATGGTCTCAAACAGTCCTCCCGCCTCAGCCTCCCAAAGTACTGGGATTACAGGCCTAAGCCACTGCACCCAGCCAGGAAGTTTCTTTGTTTTGTTTGTTTAGAGATGGGGATAGGAGAAAATAGAATGAGTGGTGGGAATTTTTCGTTCTTTTCAAAGCTATTTTAAATATGAAGTTTTGATTCTTGACAGTACTTAAAATGTTGATTTCTCTGTTCATTCATATTTGTGCCTACCATGGTCCAGTCTCTTAATTAAATGTTTAAATAAATGACTGAGTCATAACATGAGGCTAAGATACCTGTTTTTGTATTTTAAGGTTACAAGAACAGCCAATCGCCCGATAGCCGCTGGAGACATTTCAACTTTTCAGTCCTTTGTTTTTCTTGGGGGACAGCTAACCTTGGCACTGGGTGTTCTTCTGTGTCTGAATTACTACAGGTATATTAAACATGTTTTCCACATCATGTGTAAAAATCTCTCCTTTGAAATGGAGGAAGTAGGAATAAAATGAAACATCTTTATCACAGTTGTTTATTGGCTACTTATCAAGCAATAAGTAATAATAACACTGTAAGTTAGCAAGTGTAAGTAACTCACCACACATCTTAAAATCTGCTTCAAGAATGCTTTTGGCCAAAGGAGTTAAGAAATGAATATTTAATTTGTTTTGAACCTCCCTCAGTGTTTGCACTACATTCCCTAAGGGACACAAGGCAATTCATAGGCTTTCTAAGTGTATGCATGGATGTGTGTGTATATACCCATCTATATATATAATTTTATTTATGCTGACAGTATCCCTAAAGTAGACTTAAAGCAGGAGTGATTATACTCATTTCGCAAAAAGAGGAACTATGTCTTTCCTAGGGTCATGTTACTAATCAATGACTGAAGAAAGAAGTGGGAGGATTTGGCCTGGCGCGGTGGCTCACGCCTGTGATCCTAGCACTTTGGGAGACCAGCTCGGCCATTATGGTGAAACCCCATCTATAAAAAAAAAAAAAAAAAAGTGGGAGGACTCGTTCCTATACCTCTTAAGCAGAGACAAAACAAAACTTCTGTGCATCAGATTGCTGTTTACAAAGTACTTAAATGTGAGAGAAAAAAGAAAAAAAGAGTTACTTTATAGACACTAGATTTAATTGCATGCCTTGCCCTGATAGCATCAATTACATGAAAATATTTTTGGAAGGTTATTTCTAGAAGGGATAGTGTTAGATAAACTTTGAGGTCTTAAGAATATCTTATTTTATCACATTTTCATAAGTGCTTTCTTTTTCTCCAGAAAAGTAACATCCCATCTCATGCATATAAGGTGGGATATCTTGACTCTAATTATCTGTTAGGACATCTTAGTTTATTCGATGCCTTAATGTTTGCAAACAGTTCAGAGAGGCAGTAACATTTAGTGGTTAATAGGTTGGACTCTGGAGCCAGACTAGACTGCCTTAGGTTTGAATCTGGGCTCTGCTCTGACTAGCTATATGACAATTGGTAAATTACTTAATTTCTTTGTGTTGCAGTTTTCTCATCTGCAAAAAAGGAGGAGAATAAAACTATTATAATACTTGCCTTTTAGGGTCATTGTGAAGATCATAATGAATTAACAAATGTCATTCACTTAGAGCAATGCCTCATACATGAAAGTACTGTATGTGTTAGCTGTTACTTTGTTTGGCTGTTTTATTATGTTTAAAGTAGTTTTCTACTCATCCTTTATAATAGGGAAAGTCAAAGTCTAGGAAGATAATTTGCATAAAAGTATAATTTAAGATAAAATCTATTTTCCAATTGGTATTACATTATTGTCTTAAAGTATTTCATGGTTTCTAAGAGGTAATGGTAATAACATTTTAATGGTTTTTCCTCTTTTCAGTATAGTTCTGGGAGCATCATCCTTACTTCTTGTCATCACCTACCCACTAATGAAAAGAATTACATACTGGCCTCAATTAGCCTTGGGTGAGCTTAAAATAACTATAAGTATTTCCTTTGATACTTGCCAACTATACTTTTGTGGAGAGATACGTAGATAAATAAGTAAAGATGAAATGACAAATCAGTCATATAATTTTCCTAAGCAAGAATAGATTTTCATATTTTAAAGGAGGGCAGTTAGCTATTTTTACTAGCTAAGAAATATTGCATATTTATTAGGGTTATCAGCATCATTTCTTCCTGTCTTTCTCCTCTTCTCCTCTTCCCCCTTCCCCTCTCCTCCTCTTCTCCCTTCCCCTCTCCTCCTCTCCTGTCAGAGGCAGGGTCTCACTCTGTTGCCCAGGCTGGAGTGCAGTGGCACAATCTCAGCTTACTGCAACCTTGACCTCCCAGGCTCAAGTGATCCTCCCACGTCAACCTCTTGAGTAGCTAGGATTACAGGCATTCACAACCATGCCTGGCTAATTTTTGTATTTTTTGTAGAGACAGGGTTTCACCATGTTGCCTAGGCTGGTCTCAAACCCGAGCTCAAACGATCCACCTGCCTTGGCCTCCCTAAGTGCTGGGATTACAGGTGTGTGTCATCACGCCTGGCCATCATTGCTTTCTGAAATGCTTTTGTAAAAATCTAGATATGCCATGGAAAAAGTGTTTGTTCTAGATAACCTGAAGAATTTGGGGAATGGGGTAGGAAGCACTCTGTGGCAGGAGAACAGGGGTTAAAGTGTGTGTGATAGCTCTCTAAGCTATTGCCTTAGACAACTCCTGTTCTGTGAACCCTCTCAGGAAGAAGTTAGACAATCTCTTCTGGGCTATCATAGCATTCTAATCCAGTACTTACTCATTTCAACAGCATTAATTCAACAAGGATATGTTGAGAGCCTCCTGTGGTCTCCCAATTAATAAATTCTGGCCCAGCATTTAGCATAGCACTTGGCACAGTGGAGGTATTGAATACATTCTTGTTGGTGAAAAGAGAGGAAGATAGTTAAGTATGTATCAGAATCTGTTGTAAAAATATCTATTCCCAGGCTTTTCTGTTCTATTCCTAGAATATTCCTAGAATGACTCTAGTTCTTTGAACTATTTTTTTTTTTCAGTAAATGAAAGAATGAAAAGCAACTCAAAAAATTGATGTGAGCCTGATTTGTGGGAAACTTGTGGTAGAATCTTTATTTTTTTCTAAGAGCCTCTCATTGAATGTTCTCTTTATTATTAAATTTGAAATTATATTCTCAGTATAAGCATTTCCTATGTATAAGATAATGTTAAGAAGCTGGTATATTTACTCCAAACATTTATTGAACCCCTGCATTTACTTTATGCCAGGAATTGCAGCAGGTACTGGAAAAATAAGAATGACTAAAACACACTGACCATCTTTAAGGAGTTGAAGATGGAGACAACGGATAGACAGGTCATTGCAGCACAACGTGGCAGGCAGGAGCGCTATGGGACCACAGAGGAGAGGCACTTAATCACTTAAGGAGGGGACATGAGTGGAAGTAGGTAATAGAGAAGGAGAAAAGGGGATTCTGAGAAAAGATGTTTGGGACACATTGAGTTTAAGGTACATGAGCAACTTGCAAGCAGTGAAGAAGTCCAGCAGACAGTTCAGTTTGTAGTCTGGAGCTTAGAGTGATCAGGCTTGCAAGTGGAGATTTGGGAGCTGTCAACATGTAGGTATTCGTTTTCAGTCCTCAGAGAGGATGCCCTTGTGGAATAAATCAGTGTTCCTGTGTATATTCTTGTTTCTGTAGCTGATAGAGGAGGCAAAGTGGTAACAGAAAGAACATGAGTTTTTAAGTCAAACAGATGTAAGTTCAGATCCCAGCATCTACTGTTTATTAGTAGTGCCATGCCCCATACTAGGTGGGATAAATCTTCTCTTTAAACTTTCTATTTACTTAACTGGGGGATATTATTCTTTTTGGTAGCTCATTATTTTAGTTGTTAATTAACCTCTCTGAGCCTGTTTTCTTTTTTGTAAAATGGAGCTAATAATTACCACCGAGAGTTGAAAGAGTTTAAGGAAGGAACACACAGAAAGCAGCACACACACAGTCTGATACCCAGGAGCATTGCATGCGCACTGATGCCCCTCTTTCCCTTTGGAATTCTAAAGTCCATGTTGTAGACTTTCCCCCTTTTTGTGTTTTGCTAATTGTAGGCTTGACGTTTAATTGGGGAGCATTACTTGGATGGTCTGCTATCAAGGGTTCCTGTGATCCATCTGTTTGCCTGCCTCTTTATTTTTCTGGAGTTATGTGGACATTAATATATGATACTATTTATGCCCATCAGGTAAAGAAATTATATCTTTTTCTTAACTTTGGTTTAGTTGTGCTGTTTTTAAAGAACCAAATTAAGGAGAAAGCATTTTTTTCTAAAATTTGTTGTTTTTAAAGAACTTTAAGAACCAAATTAAGAAAGAAGAATTTTTTTCTAAAAAGAAAATCATTCACAGTTCCATGGCTCCCACAAAATATTTTTTTATGTTTGTGTATGTTTACCAGAGTTCAACTCATTTATTTTACTTACAAACAATAAAGTAGTATTTCCTGTATGCCAGGTACTGTTTTAAGTACTTTAAAAACTTAGTTTAATTCCACCAACAGCCTTCGAAGAAAGTACTTACATTATCCTCATTTAACAGAAGAAGAAACCTGAAAAAGTTATTTGTCCATGTCACACAGTTGGTGGGTGGCAGAGCTGAGATTCAAACCCAATGTTCAGAGACTGCTTTTAACCACTACATTCTCCTGTCCCTCTGATCACTGAATTATGCAACTTTTTTACTCGCTATAGTGAGTGAACATTTTCCCATATTTTTACCAGTTCTTTGTCATTGTCATTTTAAGACTATGGACTATAAGATAATGCATGCCCTAGTTTAACATGCTATAAATTTGTTGTGCCATAATTGAAAAAAATTGAACAGTTTCTCTGTTTTGGCTACTTAAGTTGTTTCTCAGTTTTCACAATTATAAATAATATTGTTCTAATCATTAATACTTTATGAATAGGAGTTTTTCAGTTAAATTTTTAGAAGTAGTAAAGTATTATAAACATTTTTATAGCTTTTGATGTTGCCTTTTTCATAAATTCAATTGTAAAAACTCATTTTTTTCTTTTCTTTTTTTTTTCTTCTTGGTTCTATGAGAAAACATCATTTTTTCTTTTACATTTATAAACTCCCAACTTTAATGAGGAGTAATTGACAAATAAAATTAGGTATATTTAAGATATACAGTGTGATGATTTGATAGTACATGTTCTGAACTTTTTAAAAAAGTGTTTTCTCGGTATTTTTCTAAAATATGATTATGTATTCTCAATCATTTACTTGAAGAATATGTCTAGATTTTATCCTGTTTTCTTCCACTGAAGTCCTATGCCCTGCTACATTTGTATTATCCTGAAAAGGCAGATCTGTAATCAGCCTTACTTTCAAAGTGAAACTTGATTTACAGGTTAAAGAGATGCCTGTACTTTTTCCAGTAAGGTCTGGAACCAGTGCTTAGGATACCAGTACTCCAATTAGATTAACAACTTCAGGAAAACACCACATACTCATTGGCACTTTTGTGGTACACATAATTACCGACACAGTATGCACCCTGAAGGTGATTGTAGTATGAAAGGAAAACCAGAAACACTAACCCATAGTCATCATGATTTGGATTTGGGCCCCAAAAGAGAGCCTGTCAGGTTGCTGTCTGCCTGTAGTTCAGTGCAGAGAGTTCAACATGCAGCCACTAATATCACGTGACCATGATCATTTACAATGGTATTTGGAGATGCTTATAAATAAACTTACTGGGAGAAACCAGGCAGCCACATGTGGTTGTATCATTGAGACCTAGCTCTGCCTAAACAGGATTTGGTAGGAAGGGCAAGGGATAATTGGGCTAGAAGGGCCAGAAGTGCAAAGTGAGTGTATGTGGTTAGGTGGTACGTGAGCATTTTTCTACATCTGCGATTTTAGCAAGAAACTAAAATGTACAGGAGATATATTGAGGTTTGAGAATTCTGAGGCAGAGAGGAGCTATGGAAAGAATTAGAGCTGAATTTGAATCCTAACACTGTAAAAATATAGTTAAGCATCATTATAGGATTTTAAGAAATACTAAATAATATATAGAAATGAAGCTAGATGGTGAGTTTAGCAATGGTGTTTAACTTTGATTGGCCTGCAGATTCATGACTGATCAGCCTGTTTCTGAGTTACTGTCATCTTTTACCACTTATGGTATATCTGCGTGTTCTGTGAAAGACAGTTTCTTCTGCAAGTAGTTAGTGGTAATGAGGCAAAAATTAAAAGAAAAATAATAAAATCATACAAAGGAGAAACAGGCTGTTGGCATTAGACTGGAGGCAATCTGCTAGCCCAGACTGTAGGAGGAACTCTGATAACGTTATCTCAGAAGGCAAAGCTCAAGAAAATGTGCTCTGAAGACTCCCAGTACTCCCTCACCATCTGGAGGAAAACATCAATTTCCTCCCTGATCCTTACCCTCATAGTATGAGTGAGCCTAAGAATTCATAGATATGTTTCCTATGTATTGCTTGCCTGTTTTATATCAAAATGACACAGTGAAGGCTGTGAAAAATGTCCAAACAGGATAGTACTGCAGACATCAAAGAAGAGCTCAGTGCAGAGCTCTGCAGGACTGATCTGAACCTGCCTGGGCTCAAGATAAGGCCACCTGGCCCACATACCAAAAGTCTTGAGTAAGCCTGTCACTGTATTGATTAACTGCTTTTGTTCTTGCTTCTATAACCTGGCTTCTTTTCACACCCTAAGATGTATAAAAAGCCCTTGCTTTCTTTGTTCTTCGCTCAGTTCCTTACACCTTAAATAAAACCCTCCTGTAACCTCATGGGTTTCTCCGGTTCCCTGATTTCCCGCTACAGTAATTGGTTGCACAACCTTGTGAATATACTAAGAAACATGAAATCTGACACTCCAAAATGTGTATTTTATGGTGTGTGAACTGAAGCGTAAAAAGCAGACAGTTTATTTTTCTTTCTGATATTAGGACAAAAGAGATGATGTTTTGATTGGTCTTAAGTCCACGGCTCTGCGTTTTGGAGAAAACACCAAGCAGTGGCTCAGCGGCTTCAGTGTTGCAATGCTGGGGGCGCTGAGCCTAGTGGGTGTCAACAGTGGTCAGACTGCTCCCTACTACACTGCCCTGGGTGCTGTAGGAGCCCATCTGGTTCACCAGGTTTGACCTTTTTCATATTTGTCCCTCATATTTCCTTGGTATAAATTATAAAAATTAAACAGTATGCCCTCTGTGTTTGCCTGGCAAGGAACTTCATAAACAGCTACTTGGCTTGTACTACCTTTAACAGACGCCCCTGCCCTCTGGCCTCAACTTATAAGAAAGCTAGCTATATTATTTTATTTTTAATTTTTTTTGAAACAGGTTGTCCAGCCTGTCGTCCAGGCTGGAGTGCAGTGGTATGATCACAGCTCACTGCAACCTCTAACTCATGGGCTGAAGTGATCCTTCCACCTCAGTATCCTGAGTAGCTGGGGCAACAGTCATGCACCACCATGCCTGGCTAATTTTTTTTATTTTTTGTAGAGAGGGGGGTCTTGCTGTTTTGCCCAGGCTGGTCTTAAACTGGCTTCAACCAATCTTCCTGCCCTGGTCTCCCAAAAGTTCTGAGATTACCAGTGTGAGCTACCAACCCCAGCAAAGCTGTATTATTTTAGATAAGTAATATAGGCCTAAATCCAGATTTTCCCCTCTGATTTTCCTGGAATTACTTCTGATTCATATCTGGAAAAATTTAAGAACTATCTGAAGCTTATGGTTTGAGTTGAATTACTCTAAAAGCAAACTTACAGATAAAGCTTTTAAAAAAAAAATCTGGGTTTCTAGTAGTGGTTAGTGGACTAATTATTCTTAAGTTTAGTTTCCGCTGACATAAAGACCAAGGCCAGATAAGACATGAACTGTGGAACATGTCAAAGTTCTGCCAGTAGACAGCAGGAAGCTGTCATTTCAGGATATTCACCCACACCATATCCCCTACCTGTTACAAATTTATGTTGAGAATCTACATTGCTGACTTGTAAAATGAATGAACGAAATCTAATTTTAACTCAATCACTTGCTAGCAAATGGACTATGTTTTTATATCAATGTTATTGTTATTTTCATTAAACAGAATCAAAAAGGTATTCATGGCAGATCACCTGGAGTCAGGAGTGTGACCAGCCTGGTCAACATGGCAAAACCCCATCTCTACTAAAAATACAAAAAGTAGTCAGGTATGGTGGCGGGTACCTGTAATCCCAGCTACTTGGTAGGCTGAGGCAGGAGAATCACTTGAACCCAGGAGGCGGAGGTTGCAGTGAGCCAAGATCGTGCCATTGCACTTTAGCCTGGGTGGCAGAGCAAGACTCCATTTCAAAAAAAAAAAAAGGTATTCATGAAGCTGTATTTAGATGACTGATTTTATACAGTTGCAAATTACTTATCAGTGTAGGCAAGACTTACATAAAATGATATGAAGGAAATCAGAATCTGATGTCTAGAAAGTAAACCATATGCTATGTCCCCTTCACTGTCTTCCTCACTGTGAAAACTAAAATGTGAGTTGGTGACACTCCAGGATGTTGCCATTTTTCCCTTCAGAATTTCTCAGCATCCCTTTTTGGGCATAGCTCAGCTCCATGAGTGCTGACATTGTCATTTGATTGTTTGGTCTGGATAATGGGTATATGTTAATATTTAAACACCTGAATATTAGATAGTACAGGAAGGCAAAAATTATTAGGGATATTATAAGAAATACTCTACCAGGCACAGTGGCTCACGCCTGTAATCCCAACACTTTGGAAGGTCAAGGTGGGCAGATCATATGAGGTCAGGAGTTTGAGTCCAGCCTGGCCAACATGGATAAACCCCGTCTCTGCTAATAATAAAAAAAATTAGCTGGGGATGGTGGTATGCACCTGTAATTCCAGCTACTCAAGAGGCTGAGACAGGAGAATCACTTGAACCCAGGAGGCAGAGGTTAAAAGTGAGCCAAGATGGCGCCCCTGTACTCCAGCCTGCACAACAGAGGGAAACTGTGTCTCAAAAAAAAAGAAAAGAGAAATACTTGGAGCCCACTTTATATTTTAAATCACGTTTATGGTCCTCTGTCCAGTTTTTTGTTTGTTTGGTTTTTGTTTTGAAACAGAGTCTTCCCTCTGTCACCCAGGCTGGAGTGAAGTGGCATGATCTTGGCACATTGCAACCTCCACCACCTCCTAGGTTCAAGCAATTCTCATGCCTCAGCCTCCTAAGGAGCTGGGACCACAGGCACACACCACCATGCCCAGCTCATTTTTATATTTTTTTAGTAGAGTTGGGGCTTTGCCATGTTGGCCAGACTAGTCTTGAACTCTTAACCTAAAAAGTGATCAATGCTAAGATTACAGGCATGAGCCACTGCACCTGGCCTCTCTGTCCAGGTTTTGATACAGTATTTGATGATGGACATCGCCTTCTAGTATTTAAAGAGAAAGGAAATCATGATGATTGTATGTCTGCAGACCACGTAATAAAGAATAGTCCCCCATGCATAAGGAAGATAGGAACATACATGAGACTTCCTTCATATATTTGCAGGGATACCATGGGGAAAAAGGAGTATGCTTGTTCTAGATTACTAGCAACAGATTTAGGTCTCTAGCTCCTCTTCTCTAAATGCAGGTCCCTAAACAGGAGAGATTTAGAAATGTGGCATTTTTGGTTATAATAAATTAGGAAGGGTGACTATACGGATGACGGCCAGAAACAGTAAATGTCTTTCAGTGCACCAGATTGCCCTGCATAAAACAGAGTTGTCCTGCCCAAATGTGACTTGTTCTCCATTGAGAAACTTTGCTCCAGACACTAAAACCAGAACTGGAGGGTAGGAGTTGCAGGGAGACAGACTTTAGATCAGTATAAAGAAGAACTTTTCAAATAGTTAGAACTAAAAAACAGTATGGGTTGCCTCACAAGCATTCATGCAACCCTCAACTAAAAGTTCTTAGGAAACAGCTTGGATAATTCCAAGTGAAAAATATGGTAAATTTTTCTTTTTCTTTTCTTTTTTTTTTTGAGATAGAGTCTTACTCTGTCACCCAGGCTAGGGTGCAGTAGATCACGGCTCATTGCAGCCTTGACCTCTTGGCCGCAAGCAGTCTACCCACCTCAGCCTCTTAAGTAGCTGGGACTACAGGCATGCGCCACTGTGCCCAGCTGACTTTTTATTTTTTGTATTTGCTGTTTTCTCGTCTGTGTTAACATATTTATTTGTGATGACCCAAAGTCCAGACTAGGAATTAATACAACCTTGTGTTCCTCTCTTTTGCAGATTTACACTCTAGACATCCACAGACCTGAGGATTGTTGGAATAAATTTATCTCCAACCGAACACTAGGACTAATACTTTTTTTAGGGATTGTCCTCGGGAATCTGTGTAAAGAAAAGAAGACAGACAAAACAAAGAAAAGTATAGAGAATAGAATAGAAAATTAATGAATGAAGTTTATCTAGGATTTCTTAAAACAAATTTTTGCAAAATATAATTCGATTTGAGTACAAAACCTCTTACAATATGTTAAAGAACTAAAAACCTGAAGATGAAGATTTAGAGCATATTTACCTGGATTTTAATTCAATTATTTGCTAGCAAAATTCCCCCTTGTCACAGAAACCTGGGACTCTTCAGGATTTGATATGGCCTTGAGTATTTTAATTGACATATTCTTCTGCCCATTATATAATTCTCCCCTGAAGTTATGGGGATTGTATGAGTTTTGGCACTTTAGAAAAAGCCTGATGTAGGTCTTATGTAAATGAATGTCTCTATAAGAAAATGAACTCTTTTTTTTAGGCAAAAATAAAAGTTGCTATGGGAAGTTGGGGCTTATTGTTCTTTATTGTGTGTGACCTTTAGTCACTGCCAAAAACTGTAATTTAAGAAACCAGTTCTGTATTTACAAAGGTATATGCCACAACTGAAAAAAGAAAAATAAAAAAAGAAACCAAGTCTGTTTCTTTATGTTTTAGGAGAATTTAGGCAAATTGAAGTATTTAGCTATTATGGCCACATGTACCACTGTTTACCAACCCTGACTTTTATTTGGGAGATTTGGTCTCTCTGTGCAGCCACAGTGACCAGAACAAACAAGCAGGCAGTCACGAGAGACTATCTTGATTTTCTGTCTATATTTTTTTTATCTTAATCCCATCATAGTTTATAGGATAGTAATATGTTATTTAAATGTTTACTGTTTTTTCCTTTACCCACCCCCACCTTCAGAAAGTTCTCAACACAGTAGCCAGAGTAATTCTCTTAAAACCTAAGTAAGGTGCTATCATTCCTCTTCCCAGAACCCTCCAGGATCTCCCCAGGTCACTCAGTACAAACCAGAAGTCCTCCCACCTGCCAGGCCCTCCATGATCTGGCCTCATGTCTGACTTCTCACCCTCACACCTGCAGCCACGCAGGCCTTACAGTTCCTTAAACAGGCTGGGTAGACTACTACTCCAGGGCTTTGCATTTACTGTTCACTTTGCCTGGAAAGTTCTCCCCAGATTATGTCTTACTCCTTCACTGCAGAACCTTTCTTAAATGTCACCTTCTCTAAGAGGCTTTTCTTAGCCACTTTCAAAAACCTCACATATAAATACCACCCATAGTTCCTATCCCCTTGCTTTTGTTTTTTCATTTTTTTTCTCTTCAGCTCTTACTATTACTAACCTAAAATATGCCTGTCTTGATTTAAATTGCTGTCATAGACAGTGGGCTGTAGGGCAGTCATTTGTGTATGTGGGTGTGGGCAGCAGTAAGTACTAAATTGCATGATGATGACGATGATGCAGCTAACAAGCACTTACGTATGCCAGGCACTCATAAGCATAGGAAAATTTATTTAACTGTTTATTCAGGACATACTGAGCCACTGGAATGACCTGGGTCAGATGTAGCAGCTGTAACTTTGCTATCGCAGTAGTGAGTTGAAGGGGAGAAGAATTGGGAGCATAATACCCTACTTTTGAGGAAGTATGATTGGCTTTGATTTTAATGAATTCTGACTTTGCATCAGAATAGACAGAGTCTAAATCTGTTGATTTCTGGTTCCTTACAGATATCACCCCGTATGTAAAATGCTTAAAACATCTTAACCCATTCCACTGTTTCCAATTAAAAAAGCATGGGTACAATGTACTTCGATTTTACAACATTCTCCTTAGTTGATGAAAGTTAAAATGGAACACACTTTTTTTTTTTCTGGCAGCCCCAGGGCAGGGGAGCCCACGCACCCGAGTCAGCTGGAACACATCTTAAAATCACCAAAAATCCTGCAGCTTTTTTTGATCCATGGGACAAGATAACATTAGTTCATAAGCACTCAAAAAGCTGCTTAAACATGATTGAATTACTTTAGTTCTTTTTCATTTTTTCTTCCTTTTCCCAGTAGAAACATTGAAAAACTAACGTAAATGGGTAAGAGATAGTTGTTAGAAAAAAGGATGAAGTAGATTATTGGTCTCTAGAATCACAGACTTAACAACTTGAGTTGGAAAGACATACAGCAGTCATCCATCTAGTATCAGGATTGTCAGTCCCCAGGAAAATTGAGAGGGGCATTGCCAGGAGTTTGTGACCGTTGAAATGACCAGCAGTGCCTTGGGAATTTGTTCAGTGAGGAGGGCCCTTGCCCTACTCTTCTGCTTCAAAGTCACTGTGAGTTTGTCAATAGAAATTGTGTGGACAATTATCTAGCACAATTTCCTGATGTGGGTGGAGATAGAATGGGAGCTACAGGGTCTAAAAACTAAGCAAATGAATGCAACTATTCCAGGTCCAGCTAACCTATCCTTGGAATTCCCAGAGCAATTGGTGGGTGCCAGTGGAGCAGGAGCTATGAACGCCATCATGGCAACAGCTTGCCAGGGTTGGAATCTGCTTCAACACCTATCACTCAGGTGATCTTGGGCAAGTTCCCTGACCTCTCTGGCTCAAATGCTCGGGGATGAACATCATACCTTTCTCATAGATTTAAAAATTTTCTGTCTTCCCCTGTGAGAATGGAGATTTCATGATAGATAAGTGGGACCTTGTTTGACTTACTCATTGAAATATCCCCAATATACAGTGTCACAAGGGCTGCCTCTCCCTCTTCCTGGATTTTTTTGAAAAATTGCTCAGTGCCTCTCCTAGATTTTTATAATCTGGTCTCACCCTACTGTTTCCTCCGTCTCAAAGTACACCCTCCACCCTCTGGGCTGGTTCTCTTCACCATCCACAGGTCATACTCATCCATTCCTCTGTGCTGTCACAACTGTCCAGGCCCTTGGGAGCAGGCGGACCTGCATGTGAATCCTCCCTCTGATACTCGCCCTCTAGAAGGCCCCTGGGGGACAAGTGATAAACTCGCCTCAGCCACTTCCACATCTCCAACCTGGACTGTTGTCAGCATTTGTTGGCATGTGTTCAAGGCTGTTAGGGGTTGAATTGTGACCTCCCTCCAAAATTTAGATGTTAAAATCCTCACCCCCAGTACCTCAGAATGTAACTGTATTTGCAGATAAGATCTTTAAAGAGGTGATTATGTTAAAATGAAGTCTTTAGAGTGGGCCCTAATCCAATATAACTCATGTTATATCTGATATGAAGAGGAAATTTGAACACAGACACTAGACATGTGTACATGCAGAAGACAAATACACAGCAAGAAGATGGCCATCTGCAAGCCAAGGAGAGAAGCCTCAGAAGAAAGCACACCAGCATACACCTCGATCTCAGACTTACAGCCTTCAGAACTGTGAGAAAATAAATATCCATTGGTAAAGCTGCGGGGGAGCAGGGGGCTGTGGTATTTTATGGCAGACCTAACAAGCTAACACAAAACCCTGCTACTGGATCTGACATGGGAAAGGCGCTCCACAAATGCAGTTCACTGGAAAGCTCTCACTTTTCCACTTGAGTCCTACCCTTTTGTCCCAATGCATGGGTTCTGTCCCTCCCAGTGTCCACAACTGTATAGGCTGAACAAAGCCCTCCCAAAGACATCCTCATAATCCCCAGAACCAGGGAATATGTAACCTTATATAGTAAAAGGGACTTTTGCAGATATGATTTACAATGATCTTGAGATAGGGAGACGATTGTGGTTTACCTAGGGGTGCAATGTGTTAATGATCACAAAGTCTTGAGTAGAGTGAGATGGTTAAAGGCAATAGTGGGAGATGTAACAGAAGCAAGAGACTGGATTGATGGAGGGAAGGAGCCATGAGCCAGGGAATACAGATCGCCCAAGCTGAAAAAGACAGGGAAGCATATTCTCCTCGGAACCTCCGGAGGGGGCCAGCCCTGTTGACACCTTGACTTTAGCCCAGTGAGACTGATTTTGACTTCTGATCTCCAGAACTGTAAGATAATGCATTTGTGTTGTTTTAAGCCACTAGATTTGTGGGAATTTGTTACAGCAGCAATAAGTAAATGAATAAAACCTATTCCAGCTCTAACTGACCTGCCCTCTGAATTCCCAGAGCACTTAGTGGGTGCCAGCAGAGCAGGAGCTAAGAACACCATCATGTTGACAGCTTGTCAGGGTTGGAATCTGCTCTAGCACCTACCTACCTACCAGTTGGGTGATTTTGGGAAAGTTTCCTGACGTCTCTGTGGCTCAAATACTCAAATAGGTATAATCATAGTACCTTTCTCTTGGATTTAAAAATGTTCTGTCTTCCCCTGTGAGAATGGAGATTTCA
Organism: Cebus imitator; assembly: GCF_001604975.1. Taxonomy (NCBI): domain Eukaryota; kingdom Metazoa; phylum Chordata; class Mammalia; order Primates; family Cebidae; genus Cebus; species Cebus imitator. The sequence continues at coordinate 3,367,834 of NW_016107379.1, read as the reverse complement.
TAAGTGGGACCTTGTTTGTCTTATTCATTGAAATATCCCCAATATACCACACTGTAAGCACTCAGTAAACATTTGTAATCTTTGTACATCAGGTGAACTAATGTTAGTTACTTGTCAGACCTGGTGTTAGGTGCAACCATTAGAAATTGTTAATGCTGCTTAACAACATATAAAAAAGTTGACTGTGTGAGGTAACATCATAAAAATTATTCCATGTACATACCATCAAAACTATGTAAGAATGTAGGTAATGCTACTCTCTGCCCACAGAGCGACCTTGCTCTGCAGGAGCAGTCACAGAGCTATAACACTCAGTGTAACACTGCCCTTTGGACAAAGCTGTTTTCTTCTATCTCTGGCTTGCCCTTTGCCCTTCTTTCCTGGGCAAAGCCAAGAACCTTGTGAACTGAGCTCCACTTTGGGGCTCCTTTGCCCTGTATCAATGGTGACACTTATTTCTCAGGGTTAATGTATAGAGACTATGCAACACATTTAATATAGGTACTGGCATACAGTAACTAATTTTTTTTTTCTTAAAGATGGGGTTTCTCCATGATGGCCAGGCTGGTCTTGAACTCCTGACCTCAGGTGATCCACCCACCTCAGCCCCCCAAAGTGCTAGGATTACAGGCGTGAGCCACCACGCCCAGCTACAGTAACTAATTTTAACTTTAGAAATGAATCAGGCCAGGAATGGTGGCTCATGCCTGTAATCCCAGCACTTTGGGAGGCCAAGGCAGATGGATCACTTGAGGTCAGGAGTTCGAGACCAGACTGGGCAACGTGGTGAAACCGCATTTCTACTAAAAATACGGGAAAAAAATTAGCCAGGCTTGGTAGCACATGCCTGTGATCAGTCCAGCTACTCAGGAGGGTGAGGCATGAGAATTGCTTTAAACTGGGAAGCAGAGGTTGCAGTAAGCCGAGATCATGCCACTGCACTCCAGCCTGGGCAACAGAGTGAGACTCCCTCTCAAAAAAAAATAAAAGTAAGACTGAAGAGTTCAGAACAGCCCATGTGGTGTGGCAGGAGGTACTGAGGCAATTTGTATTCCTTTTATGTAAAAAAATAAAGAAAAAATACATATAGGTAATGAAAGCTAAAGACACAAATGAAAAGGTTATCCACAATATAGGTTGTGAAAATAAGGCTCTGTAATAAAAATTGGTTCTAAATTTCATGTTTTAGGCTAACCTTTGAATGTAGCCTTTAATTCTTCCAGTATGATTTGTACTTTTTAATATTTGCATAATAAAAGTAGAGTTCAAGATAACCTATATGTAACCCCCACAAAAATAGAAGCAAGAGGATTGTTATCATTTTAATAAGTTCTTTCCAAAATTAGGGATAGGATCAAGTACTAGAGGAAGGCTGATAACTATCGCCTCAGACTTCCCTGTCTTCCTTTGGTCGTAATCTTGCCTGCTGTGAAAAAGTAGAGAGCACTAAAGTTAGGATGTCCCTTAGGCTACCAGGAAGTCACACAGTAAAACAGTCATATCCCCATTTCACAATGGAGCCAGCAAAGCTTCTTAACCAATGTCGTCAAAAGGCTTCCTGTAATGTTGGGCAATAAGTCGCCACACTTTGCTCGTTATCAGAACCCTGTGGCAGGAACAGCAAGTTTGCTTGCCTACAGGAATTGATCAAGGACATGAAATTCAGAGTTCCCAGGTCCTTCTTTTCGTCCATCTTTTAAAAAATAACCTTTACTGCATTTTTTTCCTAACGCAAAAATAATATACATTATGGGAAGTCAAGAAAAGCACAAGGGGAAAATAAAAATGGTTTATAACAGCCTTATCCAAATATATGTACTGCAGAGTGATAGTCTTCTGGATTTATAGGCATATAAACATTCAAACTTTTTTTTTTTTTGAGATGGAGATTCACTCTTGTCGCCCAGGCTGGAGTGCAGTGGCACGATCTTGACTCAATGCAACTTCTGCCTCCTGGGCTCAAGTGATTCTCCTGCCTCAGCCTCCTGAGTAGCTGAGATTACAGGCATGCGCCACCATGCCTGGCTAAATTTTGTATTTTTAGTAGAGATGGGGTTTCACCATGCTGGTCAAGCTGATCTCAAACTCCTGACCTCAGGTGATCCACCCACCTCGGCCTCCCAAAATGCTGGGATTACAGGCACGAGCCACCGCCCCCAGCCTGAGGCTCAGTTTTGACATCTTTAAAGTAAGTGTAATACAACTTAGCTCATTAGGTCGGCATAGTAATGTGATAAGACTAAGCCTGAGCACTGTCCTTCCTCTATGTCAATATACGACCTGACACATGCACCACTGTCTCTCTTTCAAATGAAATGTTGCTTTTGTGACATGGTAATTGCCCCATAAACTGCATACCTCAACCATACTTTGAAACTGCTCTCTGTAACCCTAATGTGACAGGCAAGCAGTCCAAACCAATGCCATCTTGGCCCCTGTGATGTATAATAAGTAACTAAGGTCTGTAATTTCCACCCTACCCAGACAATGTATAAACTAATGCTTATCTTGACTTCTGTGAACCACTTAAGTAGCAGTCGGAATGTCCAAAGTCCCCTGGCCCTCAGAATGTCAAAAGCCCCTCACCCGCACCCCCACCCAGGAGGTGGTTTATGAGCATAAAAGTTCTTGACACCCTCCTTTCAGAGCCACTGGTTAGAGAGACACGAGTCCTCTGTGGCCGCCGGCAATACACACCATGTAATTTGGCCTAGTCTTTGTCTCAGTGGTGATTTTGTGCTGGCTCAGTTACAACACTTTAATAAAATTGGAGTTACACTACACTTCTTTTTTAAAATCTACTTTTTCCACTTAATATTTTCCCATATCGTTAATGCTTTTTTCAAAATATTGGTGCCTATTGCGTGCATAGGTTTTTATCATATGTATGCACTGCAATATAATTAATCCTGTCATTGAACACATAAGATTTCAATATTTGCATTTTTTCCTTCTCACAAGCAATAGGGCCGTGAATAGATATGTATCATTGGGCATATCAATATTTCTGTAGGAAAAATCCTGGAAGCAGAATGTCTTTGTGTATGTGCATGTACATTTCCAGGGACTAGAGGGTAGGTGTGTGTCAGGCCTCCATGTGCAAGCCCAGACCCAGAAAGTCTGAAGTCCTGTCTACCTCGGCTGATCACCCCCAACCCCCGCCTGCATTTGCCATTATCCCTGATCGCCCAGCAGAGCTTCCTCCCCTCCCCCCAACATTAAGCCTGTCACCCCACCCTGCCGTCGTGTGTGTGTGTGTGTGTGTGTGTGTGTGTGTGTGTGTGTGTGTTATGAGAAAAACCCTACCGTCTTAACTGTTATTATGATAATGTGAATACTCCTCACCCCACTCTGCCATCTTAACTGTTCTTGCTCTGCGAATCTCCCTCCGCCCCACCCTACCATCTTAACTACTCTCATGCTTACCCCACCCACCCTTGTAACTGAACTTAAGGTAATGTATACTCCTTGCCCCACCCCCACCCCTGTAACTGATCTTACTCCATAACATCCCTGCTCCTCCCCAAAACATTTGCCCCAACCTACAAAACCAACTTCGATCCTATCACCCTCTGATGACACCCTTTTTGGCCTCAGCCCACCTGCACCCCGGTGAATAAACAGCCACGTTGCTCACACAAAGCCTGTTTCGGGGGTCTCTTCCTTCAAAGCGGGTGTTTTAACAGTGTGGTGGGTAGAATATGGAGGTGTGCACATTTTAAAGGTTTTGGATACATTTTCTCAAATTACCCTACAGAAAGGTCTATAGCTACTAGCAGTGCATGAGGGCCTCTTTCTCAAACCTTGGCCGATATGAAGAGATACTATTTTTAAAACCCTGACACATAGGCAAGAATAATATGTTGTTTCACTGACAACTCGGTGATGACTAAAGTAGTTGATCTTTTACCAAGTGTTTATAGAGCATTTTTATTTCTTCTTTGTGAGCTGCCTTCATGTCTGTGCCCATTTGGTTATTGCTGTTGTTGATGTATGCTGCCTCGTTGATTGTATCCCCGGGATCTGATACCCAGCATACTTAGACTTGCACTCTCATTTTACAAGATCATCATTTTATTAATTGTAATGAGGCTTTGGATTTTATGCTTTATACTGAGCTATCTCTTCCATGGAGAAGGTAACATATTTAACATTTCTGTAGTTGTGCCAATTAATATGTATTATTCAGACAGTCATCAAACATTTGTTAAACATCTGTGTGCAGGCACAGGCTAGTTGCTGCGAACACGGTTGTTAAAACGCACACTCTGAATGAAAAGACACCCCCAAACAGGCCTGTGTGAGCAGCATGGCTGTTTATTCACCTGGGTGTGGGCGGGCCGAGGCCGAAAAGGGCGTCAGCAAAGGGTGGTGGGATAGGAGTTGGTTTCATAGGTTTGGGGTGGGCAGTGGAAAGTTATAGAAGTTACTTTAGGGCGGTTGTTTGCAAGCTGGGAGGGGGTCGTAGGAGTGACAGGAGGTTGGAAACAATAGAGAATGTCTTAAAATTAAGTAGGTGCTGCAGGGGTTGATCATTTCTTCCTCTTCATGGTCTTCTATTTACTTTAGATTTTCCGGGAACTCATCTGGAGTGCCCGTGCAGGTCACAGAGGTTAACATGGTGTCCATGCCACTGTCAGTCAGCCTAAAAGACCTAACATTCCTGTCTTTTTATATTAGTGATATAAAAGAAATGAAGGGTGGAGGGCAGTGGAGTATTAGGAAGGCTGGCACAGAGGGGTGATGGGGTGATTTTTCTCAAAGCTTCTTTGAGCAGAATTGGGGGCAGTGTGGAAACCTAAAATGGGAAAGAATTTAGACTGCTGCGACATCTCAGGGGAAGGGGTGATATTGTGGGGCTGTTAGAAGGAACATTTGTCGTATTCACTAATTGGTTCTCGCTTGTAGTATAAGATTTTGTAGGAATTGAGAGATAATCGGAAAACAAGTAAGAGAAGGAGAAATATAGGTATAAGAGGACTAAGGATTGGAAGAAGCTGGGACTCCCAGTTAGAGAGTGTCCAGCCAGTCCAGCCAGCTCCAGAATAACTATGTGCCCGATTACCAAGCCTTTGGGCTCTGTCTTTTAATTTATTCATGGCATCATATACTAGGCCGGACTGGTTTACATAAAAACAATATTCTTTGTTTAGGAATAGGCAAAGACCTCCTGTTTCAGCAGTCAGTAAATCAAGACCTCTGCGGTTTTGAAGGACAACTGCAGCTATGGAATTTACTTGAGCTTGAAGAAGGCATAGTGATTGAGTTAATTCTGCAATGCTAGCAGAGAAATTATTAGAGAAGCTACGGAAGATGACGATTGAAGTGGTAAGCCCTGCTATGCCTGTGCCAAGTGCAGTGGTAACCCCACTAGTAAGGGGATCAATGCAATGACCGGCTTTGAAGGAGGAACGGCTGCTAGAAATAGACACCGAACTAGGAAGGAAGGGGTGATGTATCTCCACTGGGAGCAAGGTGGCATAGCTGCCCAACAGCCAAGCTCCTCTAACAAAGGGAATCTCTGCCTCTACAAAGGTTCTCAACTCTAGATATTACGTGTGAAAGTGTCTTGGGTTAGCCGGGCGCCGTGGCTCACACCTGTAATCCTAGCACTTTGGGAGGCTGAGGCGGGTGGATCACCTGAGGTCAGGAGTTCAAGACCAGCCTGACCAACATGGTGAAATCCCGTCTTTAAAAAAATAAAATAAAAAAATAAAAATAAAACGAAATGGTCTTGGGTTTACAACTCTAGAATTTACATGTGAAAGGATCTTGGGCCATGGAGTAGGGTGGGGTACAGTGACTTCAGTGGGGTTTTTTTTTTTTTTTTTTTTTAGAGACGGGGTTTCACAGTCAGGATGGTCTCGATTTCCTGACCTCGTGATCCACCCGCCTCGGCCTCCCAAAGTGCTGGGATTACAGGTGTGATTCAGTGGGGGTTTGATCTTGTTTAAGTAAAAGCAATGCCTTCTGGAAAGATTCCTCCACACCGCGCCTGCGATCTATAGGAGGGTGATTAAGGCAGCACCAGGCCTGCCAGCCTTCACTTCTCCTATTGAAATGCAGTGTGGACGTCAAGGTGGGGATGGTCTTAGATGCTTCAGGGTGATTAAGGGTCTCCTCCCTCAGCTTGTGTCGTGTCAGGTCCACAAGGGGAACAGAGAGGCTTTTGTTTCCATTGGCAAACTGAATTTGGGGAGTAAGGAAAACTAGGGTACAAGCGCCTGTGCAGTTGTAGGACGGCAGATGTAAGAAGAACCACCGAGGAAAAAAGTCCTTGGCTTAGGCAGAACTGGAAGTGTAAACTGAAAAGGTGAGAAAGTGTTCTGAGGCGGCTGGGGCTTTGGACCCAAATGCCGTGGGAACCAGCAAGGGCTGCCGGGGTTAAGGGTTGCAGTGGGGTTTGGTAGGGTAACGGTGTGGAGGGAGAGCTCTCGTTTTCCTGGTGCATGAGGAAGCGTGTGGTATCCATAAGTAACCACTCACTTTCATTAATGATATTGGGTATGAGCAGACAGGAAGAGGGGTCTGGAGGAGAGTCTGAGGAGCAGGGGAAGGGCAGCCAAGGGTAGAATGAGAGACAGGGGAAATGCCTATCTAGGCAAGACCGGCTACTGACGTTTCTAAGGCTGCTAGTAATAAGGAAGGGCTTTTCTGTAATCGCAGTTCGTATGCTCTTATTTTTTGGTTAACGTGGGTAGTAGGGCTCTTGAGGTGAGGTGTAAAGGAACACAAAGGGGCGGGAGATCGAGTTATGGGGTTCAGGGTTTGTGTCAGGTATTAAATGAGAGGCTGGACTGAAGTCAGGTCCAAGAGCAACTCAGGGGGGTTCAATAAAGAGTGCATAAAGCAAAGAAAAAACAAAATAAAAATATACATTAAAAAAAAGAGTCATAAAGCTGGAGAAGGCAAGGGGCTGAAGTCAGTGTGTGAGGTGTGAAAAGGAAACTAACCTTTGGAGGTTGTGAGAGCTCTAGAGGGTAAGCGGGGCATAGCCGGCGATTGTGAGGGATTCTAAGAGTATCAGGGCGGCAGCTGCTGCCGCGCGTAGTCCTGAGGGCCAGCCCAGGACTGTGAGGTTAAGTTGCTGGATGAAAAGGCTGCAGGCCATGGGCCTGACTCCTGTGTAAGAATTCCGACAGCACAGCCTTTTATTTCTGCTGTGTAGAGAGAGAAGGGTTGAAAGGAGTTGGGAGCGCTAAAGTGGGAGCAGTCTCTAAGGCCTTTTTAGAGAACAGAAGGAAGAATGGGGAAAGGATTTGGGGTTTATGGGGTTTGCTAAGTTTTTTTGTCAGTTTATAAAGTGGTTGGGTTAGGAGGGCAAAACCTGGTATACAGAGGCAAAAGTGTCCTTCAACGCTGGGAAGGAGGGAAGCTACTGTTTAGTGGGTGGGGTTGGGGTTTGGGAAAACAACTGGATACGGCTGGCAGGGAGAGCGTGTATATGCTGGCGAAGGATTATAACAGATGGAGAAGAAATTTGGGCTTTAGAAAAAAGCGTTTTTGAGGTTAAGAACAGAATAGTGAATTGTGGAAGGGGGTGTGGAAGACAGGAGGGTGAATTAAAAGGCCCTATTGTAACAGACGGGTGGTAACAGGCGTTAGACCTTTTAAAGCCTGTTGTGGGTTGGGGTGCTGGCACTAGGCAGGGTAAGTGTTGTTAGGTTTTAAGGGGATGATGAGGGATGAGTGACTTGGGAGGTGGTGTCTCGCACCCTAAGGTTACGGTAGGGGGACAGAAGGGGAGCTATTGGAGGAGATATGGGTTCAGGGAGGAGAGAAGCAATGAGGTGTGGCTGTAGCCCAGCAGTAGTTAAGGAGGCAGACAATTTTGCTAGGATATCTTGGCCTAACAGGGGAACTGGACACGTGGGGATGATTAGGAAGGAATGTGGAAAGGAGTGCTAGCCTGATTGACAGCAGACTTGGGGAGCTTTGAGAGGCCTGGGGGCCTTGCCGTCAATTCCCACAACAGTTATGCAGGCCAAGGAGACGGGTCCTTGAAAAGAAGGCAGCATGGAGTGGGTGGCCTCCGTGTTGATTAGGAGGGGGATGGATTTACCCTCCACCACTTGGCATCTGTGATGGTCGAGATGGGACCTCCGAGATGTTTGGGAAGTGTCAGTCTTCAGCCACCAAGCCAAGGGGATCTGGGAAGGATTCGGTCTGGGAGCTTTGGGTTGGAGCTCTGGGAGCAGCGACGTGAGTTGGACAGTCCGACTTCCAATGGGGTCCCCCACAGACAGGACACGGCTTAGAGGGGGCCTTGGGCTGTGAGCATTCGTTAGCCCCATGTCCAAGCTTTTGGCACTTGAAGCAGGATGGAGCCCTAGGCTGTGGGCACTCACTGGCCCAATGGCCAATTTTCTGTCTGAGCAAGGCTTTCGGGGAGGAGGTCCTGAAGAGAAGCCTTGATGCTGTGGATTTGGTGGTCTGAAACTTCTGCGAGCTGAAGGAGCTGGGGTCTGTCTTACAGCAGAGACAAGCATTTGTAATTCTGAAATATGCTGCCACCTTAAAGGCGAGGTTGATTAAATCCTGTTGTGGGGTTTGAGGGCCGGAGTCTAGCTTTTTGAAGTTTTTTCCTCATATCGGGGGCAGGTTGGGTAATGAAATGCATATTAAGAATAAGGTGACCCTCTGGCCCCTTTGGGTCTAGTGCTGTGAAACGTCTAAGAGTTTCTGCTGGGCAGGTCATGAATTGGGCAGGATTTTCATGTTTTCCCTGGGTAGTTTATTTAAGCTTGTCATAATTAACGGCTTTGTAAGCTGCCTGCTTAGGTTCCTCCACTAAGCAAGAGACCATATAGTCATGCTTGGCGATGTCAGGCGAGCCCGTCTGGTACTGCCGTTGGGGTTCTTCCCTAGGTACTGCCCTGACACCCTCTTGGAGGGCGGGCTCATGGTGTCTGCAGGTGTCAGCATAAGACTGAGCCAGGTATAAACCCTATTTTGTTCATCTGGAGAAAGAGTAGAGGTTAGAATGACATTTAAGTCATTCCAGGTTAAGTTGTAGGACTGAGTTAGATATTGGAACTCATGGATATATTTAGTGGGATTTGATTTGATCTAAATAATTATAAACTTGCTGGGCTCAGAGTACACTGAAGTTTATACACTGAACTAAACTATATTATTGGTGCAGTTGATTAGAAATCAAGTGGCAACAGGAGGCCTAAGGTAAAGACCATCGGAGACCGCAGTAACACCGGGGAGCACCTCGGGATGGTTGCAGAGCAGGGAACACTGCTGTGGCCCC
>NW_016107379.1:3343035-3357924 GCF_001604975.1 Cebus imitator | reverse complement strand
CAGTAACACTGGGGAACACCTCGGGATGGTTGCAGAGCAGGGAACACTGCTGTGGTCCCACGAATGCCTTCTCAACATGGAGACTGTATAAGGGCCTCGTAAAGGGGGCTTATGCAAAGATCTCTGAGAAGGGAGTCGACCTCTGCTCACAAGATCTGGGAGGGTCTTTGCAGATGGGAGCTGGCAAGGAGGAGAAAAGCCTTGCAGGGCAAAGATCACAGAACACCTCAGGCTCTGCCTAGGTTCTCCGAGTATGGAGTGATTTTAATTGCTCTATGTCCTCAGTGCTCGGGAAATAAAAGCCCCTCGATGTATTGGGTGTGGTCAGACCCCCAAGGCTCCTCATCCTGATGCAGCTGTACTAGTAACTCAGAGTACTAGTACAGCATGTCTTGGAAGGATCTCAAGTGCTGTTAAATGCTCAGAGCACTAGTTTAGCACTTCTTAGAAGGATCTCAAGTGCTCTCCACCCAGTTATCTTACCTATTCCTTCACCCTCCCCTTCCATGCCCATAAGATCAATGAGATTCTGCTCATAATAAAAGTGTTTGGAGCCCAGAGCTCGGGGCCAGCGCAGTTCCCATGCTTGTGTTGATCCCCTGGACCCCTGCTATAAATTCTACTCTTGTGTCTCTGTCTTTATTTCCTTTTCTCAATTCCTCATCACCGCCGGGACTGAGGGCGCCCACGTCCGGTGTTGGGGCTGGTTCCCAACAGGGCACGAGTAGGAGGGAAAGGAGAATTTGAGAGGGGTTACATTGGGAGGAGAGGCTGGGAAGGGTGCAAAGTGTGAAAAATGCCTGGACTTAGGGGACTTCAGACCATTTGCCCATTTTATGACAAAAGTTGTCTGGATCCTGCAAGATAGAAAAATCGAAGGTACCATTTTCTGGCCATTTAGAGCCATTGTCCAATTTATATTGTGGCCAAGTGGTATTGCAGAAGAAAATAAGATGCTTAGGTTTTAGGTCAGGTGATAGCCGGAGAGGTCTGAGGTTTTTTAGAACACGGGCTAAGGGCGAGGAGGGAGGAATGGAGCAGGGGAGGTTGTCCATAGTTTAAGAAGAGTGAGGAGACAAAGAAAGTGAATGCGAAACCAAGCAGCGTAGCAGGCGCCCCAGACTAAACCTTGGTCTGAACCTGGGGTGAATCGGTCAATGGGGGCATCCCCCATGTTGATCTGTCACCTGTGAGTGTGAGTGAGTGACTAAAGCCGACATCTCTGCAATGATCTGTCTTCCCAGTTCTGTGACCTATGTAGGATTTTTTCTGGTCATGAACCTCACAAAAGTCCTGTCTTTCTTGTCTTTATTGAAAGGGAGAGGAAAATGAAACTGATAGGAGGAGGTTGACAGGTGGCGAGAAGGTCTAAGAAGAGAGTTGAAGCAAACCGCTTACCTGATCTGGGGGTGGTAAGTGGATGCGCAGGCCGGTCTGATGAGCCTGGGTCATAGGTAGGTCTCTTCATGGAGGGAGCACAAGAACAGGGACAGGGGGTTTGGTCTCCCGTAGCAGATCCCCCATCTCAGTTTCCAGCACCAAATGTTAAAACGCGTACTCTGAATGAAGAGACACCCCCACACACACTCCAAACAGGCTTTGTGTGAGCAACATGGCTATTTATTCACCTGAATGCGGGTGGGCTGAGGCCAAAAAGGGCATCAGCAAAGGGCAGTAGGATAGGAGTTGGTTTATAGGTTTGGGGTGGGCAGCGGAAAGTTACAGAAGTTACTGTAGGTGATTTTTTGCAACCTGAGAGGGGGTCATAGGGTGTGGAGTCACAAGGTTGGAAACAATAGAGAATGTCTTAAAATTAAGTAGGTGCTGCAGGGGTTGATCATTTCTTCCTCTTCATGGTCTTCTGGTTACTTTAGATTTTCTGGGAACTCATCTGGAGTGTCCATGCAGGTCACAGAGGTTAACACGGAGTCCATGCCACCATCAGTCAGCCTAAAATACCTTACAACAGTGATGAGTTGACAGTTTCTATCTCCAAAAAGCTCAGAATCTGGTGTATAGCATTGGATATTCAGTATGGTAGCCACTAGCTACATGAGGCTATTGGGCACTTGAAATGTGGCTTGTCTACATTGAGATGTTCTGCAAGTATAAAATACATACCAAATTCCAAAGGCTCGGTATGAAAACAAAATGCAAAATATCTCATTAATAATTTGTTTGTTGATTTCAAGTTGAAATATTTTTATATATCAAATTAAGTCTATTACTAGAATTAATTTTCTATGTTTCTTTTTACTTTTTTTAGGTGGCTAATAGGAAATTTTACATTACATTTATGGCTACCATTATATTTCTGACATAACAATGTATCAGAAATATATGTCATAAAATCTAAATATACATGATACGGTTTGGCTGTGCCCCCACCCAAATCTCATCTTGAATTCCCACATGTTGTGGGAGGAACCCAATGGGAGGTAATTGAGTCATGGGGGCAGGTCTTTCCCATGCTGTTCTCATGATAATGAATAAGTCTTATGAGATCTGATGGCTTCATAAGGAGGAATTCCCCTGCACAAGCTCTCTCTCTCTTTTCCTGCTGCCATCCATGTAAGATGTGACTTGCTCCTCCTTGCCTTCTGCCATGATTGTGAGGCCTCCCTAGCCACATGGAACTGGAAGTCCATTAAACCTTTTTTCCTGAAAATTACCCAGGTATGTTTTTATCAGCAGCATGAAAATTGACTAATACAATATATTTTCTTTATTTCTTTCTCTCTCTGTCTCTCCCTTTCTTTCTTTTTTTTTTTGAGACAGAGTGTTACTCTGTCACCCAGGCTGGAGTTCAGTGGCACAATCTCAGCTCACTGCAACCTCTACCTCCTCAGTTCCAGTGATTCTCCTGCCTCACCTTCCCAAGTAGCTGGGATTACAGGCACGTGTCACCATGCCTGACTAATTTTTGTATTTTTAGTAGAGATGGAGTTTCACCACGTTGGCCAAGCTGGTCTTGAACTCCTGACCTCAAGTGATCTGCCCTCAAAGTGCTAGTCTCTCAAAGTGCAGGGATTAAAGGCATGAGCCACTGTGCCTGGCTTCTCTTTCTTTCTCTCTTTTCTTTCTTTTTGTAGAGACAGGGTCTTGCTTTTTTACCCAGGCTGGTCTTGAACTCCTAGGCTCAAGCAATCCTTTTGCCTCAGCCTCCCAAGTTCCTGGGCTTACAGGCATGAGTCACCTCACTCAGCATAAATACTTTTTTTTTTTTCAAATAAAATCTTACACGAAACCCCAACAAATACATACAGAGGGAAATCAGTCTCCTTAAACTGAGTCTTCCTTTCATTTAGGATTGTCACAGAGCCTAGTTGGAAAACTATCTCTCGGAGATAAGAATGAACATTGAAGTCCATACAGTTACTAACTGACTGACTTAGAGTGAACTATTTTTTTAATTTTTTTGTTTGTTTTTTTACTAAAAGGCCTACACCAGGATAGAGTGAACTATTTAAAGCTCTCCAGCCTCAGTTTCTTTATATCTAAAGTGGGGATTATTATATAATATCTACTTCATGCTAGTGTTTTAAGAATTGCATGAGAAAATTATCTAGACTCATGACTTCGTATGTCACCTGTACACTGATTACTCCCAAATGTGTACCTCCAGCCTAAACCTCCATTTTGAACTTGCACTTGGCACAATTGAATACTCAACTGCCTACTGGATATCTCAAGATGAATGCCAAATAGGCATCTCCAGCTCAACATGTTCAAAATGGAACTCGATCTCATCCTCGAACCTGCTCCTCCCGCTCTCCTCACCATCTTAGTAATGGCATCTACTTTTCCTTTTCCTCTGATCAACCTTGGAATCAACCATGACTCCTTTTTCCCACATTCCATATTCAAGACATTAGAAAAGCCTGTTGGTTCTACCTTCAAAATACGTGCAAAATCTACTGTTTTTCTACCACCTCCACAGCTGCCACCCTGGCCCAAGTCCGCATCCTCTCCCCACTAGATTAATGCAATAGCCTCCTAACTAGTCTCCCTCCTTCTCCCTTGCCCCTCTTCATGTGTCCTCACCACAGCAGCCAGGCTGATCCTGCTACAGCTGAAGCCAGCGTATGTCATGCCTCTACTCAGAACTCCCCATGCCTCCCCATTTCTCCCAGTGTAAAACCGAAGTCCTTAGCGTGATGGAAGGACCCTCAGTGAGGTGGCTCCTGCTGCCTCCTGGCTCCTCTTCTCCTCCCTCCCTCACCAGGGCCACTGCAGCCTTCTGGCCTCATTGGGGTTCCTGAAATGCTTCCCCAGATGTTGCCATGGCTACTCCCTCACCTCCTTCAGTATTTGCCCAACTGTCACCAACTCCGTGAAACCGTTGTCTTCATTTTCGAAAACTTAACACACAATTACACAACTTCTATTTCTCTCTCACTGCTTTATTTTTCTCTGTATTAAAACATGTGAGCCGGGTGCGGTGGCTCAAGCCTGTAATCCCAGCACTTTGGGAGGCCGAGGCGGGTGGATCACGAGGTCAAGAGATCGAGACCATCCTGGTCAACAAGGTGAAACCCCGTCTCTACTAAAAATACAAAACATTAGCTGGGCATGGTGGTGCGTGCCTGTAATCCCAGCTACTCGGGAGGTTGAGGCAGGAGAATTGCCTGAACCCGGGAGGCGGAGGTTGCGGTGAGCCGAGATCGTGCCATTGCACTCCAGCCTGGGTAACAAGAGTGAAACTCCGTCTCAAAAAAAAAAAAAAAAAAACATGTGATATGCAGGCATGTGTCACTTACAGATGGAGATACGTTCTGACAAATGTATCATTAGGCGATTTCATCCCTGTGCAAACATTACAGAGTTCACATACACAAACCTAGATGGTCTAGCCTACTACACACCTAGGCTATGTGGTGTAGTCTATTGCCCCTAGGCTACAAACCTGTGCAGCATACTGTACTTCATGCTGTAGGTAATTGTAACACAGTGGTTAAGTATTTGTGTATCTAAACATATTTAAACACAGAAAAGGGCTGTGTGTGGTTGCTCACGCCTGTAATCCCAGCACTTTGGGAGGCCAAGGCAGGAGGATCACTTGAACCCAGAAGTTCAAGACCAGCCCAGGCAACATGACTAAACCCCATCTCTACAAAAAATACAAAAATTAGCCAAGCGTGATGGCACCTGCCTGTAGTCCCAGCTACTTGGGAGGCTGAGTGGGAGGACTCCTTGAACACGTGAGGTAGAGGCTGCAGTGATGCAGCGATCATGCCACTGCACTCCAATTTGGGGAACAGAGTGAGACCTTGTCTCAAACAAACAAACAAATAGAAAAGGTACAGTGAAAATACAATATCATCCTCTGAGACCACTGTCCTATATGTGGTCCATCACTGACCACAACATCGTTGTGTAGCACAGGCCCATAATTTGTTTTACTTATTTTCTTTGTTGTATGTCCTCAATAACAAGAACCTAACGTCATGAGGGCACAGATGTTTTCTGTTTGGATCATCAATACTTTATTTCCAGTGTCGGGAATAGAGTCTAGCCCGTAGTAAGTTCTCAGTAAATATTTGTGGAATGAATCACGTATATAAAGCTTTTAACAGCACAGTATGTGATTCATTGCCTTCAGGCTTTTTTAGCACTCTTTCTTCTCCAAAGGACTAATCTTCCCAGAAACCATCTATTAGGAACTATTCACTTAAGAAGAAGCTGATTTTTAAGGTTCTATTTTAGGAAAACAATTTTAACATTCAGTTTCTAAGCCTGAGTTTCTTAAAATGGTGTCAATTTAGAGGGGTGGGGGGAAGGCAGGGGCAAAAAAAGTGGAGACCTTGTAAAAATTACAGATGAATTTTAAAAGGGATATCTTGCCAGCTACAGTGGCTCACACCTGTAATCCCAGCACTTTGGGAGGACGAGGCAGGCGGATCCCTTGAGGTCAGGAGTTCGAGACTAGCCTGGCCAATATGATGAAACCTCATCTTTACTAAAAATACAAAAATTTGCCAGGCGTGGTGGTGTGCACCTGTAATCCCAGCTAGTTGGGAGGCTGAGGAAGGAGAATTGCTGGAACCTGGAAAGCAGAGGTTGCAGTGAGCCAAGATTGTCCCACTGCATTTCAGCCTGGGTGACAGAGTGAGACTGTCTCAAAAAATTAAAAAAAAAATAAAATAAAATATAAAGAGATATCATACCCATTAATAAAGTATAAATTCAGTGTAAAGAAATGTATGCAAATGTTAACTAGATTTCTATTTGTTTTCCTAGTAGTTTAAAACTCTTCAACAATCTTAAAAATTCAAGTTAGTAATTATTTTTTTTTCTTAGGCAGCATTGGCATAGTAACAAAATGAAATAATCATGACTTTTACTTCCTTTATACTTAAGCAATAGAAATATCAACACAGCATCTGTGAAAGAATTATTGGGATCAGAGGTCATGTCCCATTGCAAAAATGCCCCATAAACATAAATTGCTCTCGGTTTACAGCATTTCCCTGAAGAGACGCAAGTGTTAACGTCTTAAAGCTTTGCGGCTTTAACACTTACGGAAGTGTTATGGCTTTAATATAAACTTATGGAAGTTTATGGCTCTGATCAGTTACTGCTAAAATACTGCTAAAAATAAACACGGAATGTTCTATTTTATGAATTTTATTTTTTGAGTCAGAGTCTCACTCTGTCGCCCAGTCTGGAGTGCAGTGGCATGATATCAGCTCACTGCAGCCTCTGTCTCCAGGAATCAAGGGATTCTCGTGTCTCAGCCTCCTGTGTAGCTGGGATTACAGGCGCATGCCACCATGCCTGACTAATTTTTGTATTTTAGTAGAGATGGGGTTTCACCATGTTGGCCAGGCTGTTCTAGAACCCCTGACCTCAGGTGATCTGCCTGCCTTGGCCTCCCAAAATGCTGGGACTGCAGGCATGAACTACTGTGCCTGGCCAAAATACATATTGAATATTTTAAACAAACCACTTAAAAACATGTTACAAATAAAAAAGTTTTTAGCACAGATTACTAATTGAAAATTGCTAAGATCCTTGACACATGGAAGAATGTAGGGGAAAGGCATACAATTTTGTAATTTTTCCTCATCCATGTATTCATGTTTCTGTTTTTCTTCGTTCTGTTTTTAGCTGGTCTTTATGTGTGCGTAGATAGGCTCTCCTTTAAAATAAAATGTGAATGGAAGTTACACTAACATATGAGAACATGTTCCAAGGAGCTGGAACAGCAAGTGCAAAAACCTTGACAGAGGGATGAATGAAGAAGATTCAAGTAACAAGAAGGCCAGATTTCTAGTCTTGTTTCCATAGTCCGTAGCCATTCCACATTATAGCAAATGGTGGTAAAGATGTGGAGTAACTGGAACTCTTATACGTTGCCAAGAGATATGCAAAATGGTATTGTCACTTTGGAAAACAGTTTGGCAATTTTTTTTCTCTAAGACAGAGTCTCGCTCTGTCACCCAGGCTGGTGTGCAGTGGCGTGATCTTGGCTCACTGCAGCCTCCACCTCCCGGGTTCAAGCAATTCTCCTGCCTCAGCCTCCTGAGTAGTGGGACCATAGGTGCCTGTCACCATGCCTGGCTAATTTTTGTGTTTTTAATAGAGATGGAGTTTCACCGTGTTGGCCAGGTTGGTCTCGAACTCCTGGCCTCAAGTGATTCACCCACCATGGCCTCCCAAAGTGCTGTGAATATAGGAGTTAGCCACTGTGCATAGCCTGGTTTGGCAATTTCTTATCATTGACTATGCATTGAGTATATGACCCAGCAAAATCACTCCTAGGTATTTACCCATGAGGAAAGAAAACTTATGTTCAAACAAAAACCTATCCATGAATGTTAATAATAATTTGACTCATTATAATCCCAAATTGGAAAAAAAAAATTAACGTCCTTCAACTGGCATAAGAATAAACAAAATATGGTACATCTGTAATGAAATACTATGCAGGAATAAAGAGGAACAGACAGCTGATATATGTAGTAAAATGCATGAGTCTCAAATGCATTATGCTAGGTGAAGGAAGGCAGACCCAAAAAACTATGTACTACATGATTCCATTTGTGTGATAATCTGAAAAAAGCAAAAGTATAAGGACAGAAAACAGATCAGTGGCTGCCAGGGACTGGAGGTCAGAGGAGTGTCTGACTACAAAAGGGAAGGTGGAGATTTTGAAGGAGGATGGAACTGTTCTATATCTTGACTGCAATGGTTTTACATAGTTATAGGCATTTGCCAAAACTCTTAGGATTGTACCCACACATAAAAGGTGAATTTTACTGTATGCTAACTATACCTCAATTTTTAAAAAAATGAATGGAAGTCATTTTTACCAAGTTAGGTGAGAATAATCAAAACACAATCATATTGTTGCCATCCTAATTAAGTTAGGGGCTAAAATTTAATTGCTGTAGATATGCCTGCGTATGGAGTTGTGTTCTGGGAAAACCAACTCTTTTCTGACATCTACAGTCCTTCAGTTAATCAGTATTTATCAAGTATCTGTTATATGCCATACAGTATTCTAGGTTCTGAGGACACCTCAATGAATGAGACATGTCCCTGCCTTCTTGGAATTGCATTTCAGTAATAAGTGGATAACTCTGTAGGTAAATAAATATACATGCTACTTTAAATAATATAACATAGTGGTAAGTTGTTATAAAGAAAACTACAGCCTGGTGAAAGAGAGCTATAGAGAAAGAAGGCTATTTTTGATAGTGTGCCAAGGAAGGATTTCTGATTAACAGTTGAACAGAGGTTTAATTGATGTGTTGGAGGGAGCTATGTGAATAACTGGTGGAAGAGAGTTCCAGAAGAAAAGCAAGTGTATCAGCCTTGAAACAGGGATGAACCAAGCAGATTCATTCATATGAGCACACTTACTAGAGCACTTTCCTGTCACAATATGGAAGAGGGACTCCAAAGTCTTAAGGAGATAGGCAGGTAGGACTGGATTTACCATGTGCAACCTGCACAGCCACCCCCCAGCATATTCCAGGAAAACAACCAGGTGTATTTACCAACAGGGCAGCAGGAACATATTGCTAACCAGTTGGCTTAGCTCACAAAGATCTTTGGTGGTAATTGATCACAGCGTTCCTAGCAACAAAATGAGTCGGTAGCCAAAAATGTAGCTTGCATCATTATAGTGGAAATTCAGCCTTTTACCTAGTTTTCGGGCTTAATGAATTTATAGATGCAGAGGGTCTTGATTGAAGAATGTCTCTGGTGTTCCACCCTAACCAGAGCCATGTTGGCAGGAGAATTCTGGGGACATGTAGTTCAGTCTAGCCAAGTTGACAATTATAAAGCCACCACTCCTAAGGAAGGCAGGATTTAACCATAGGTGGTCAGGAGTCACAGCCTCCACTCTTGACTGTTACTCTATTTTACTTCCTTGGGGCACAAGGTGAAAAAACCCCAACCCTGGTCTGGAAGGCCTGGAACTCCAGCTGACACCCGCCACAGTGTGAGTGATGAGGGAAGCACAAGGCAACTAAATCCAGTGGCAAATCTATCATTTGAGGGGCGATGATTATGTTGTCTTTTCTCCTCTGAGAAAAGAGTCTTCTAGGAAGCTGTACCTGGTGCCTGTTTGTTCATGAGGCTACCGTACTACTGATAAACTCAGACCTTCCTAGGGGGCAGGCAAGGCCTACTTATCCCCCAGCTAGGGCACCCGAGCCTCCTGGTTTGCCAGGGCATAGGAGTTTCTGCACTCAACTATGAAAATCCCAGGCAAACCAGCACCTCCAGAAGCCGGCAATCCAGCCACCACTCAGCTGCTGCATTGTTTGGAAGGGAGGACAACAAAACAGCACAATGATTTGCTCAGATTTTATCTTTACTGTTTTGAATCTATTAAACAGACGAGGGAGACTTTTGGCTCTACTTCAGGATAGAATCACATGTGTTAATGTAAGTGTAACTCTTTTCGTAAAGCATACTTACTTTCAAGTCTACATATTACTTGGCCATTAGTTTGGATTCCAGTCAGAAGATGGTGGAACATTTACCATGAGTTCAATAGATGGAGAGTTCACTGAGGCAGCCTCGCGGCTCAGAACTACATAAGCTCAGTCATACATTTTCTTTGTAAACAAACCTGAGTTAAAAATAATTTTGTGGCTGGGCGTGGAGGCTCATGCCTATAATCCCAGCACTTTGGGAGGCAGAGGCAGGAGGATCACTTGAGGAATTCAAGACCAAACTGGGCAACATGATGAGACTCCATCTCTATAAAAAATACAAAAATTAGCCAGGTGTGGTGGCTCATGCTTATAGTCCCAGCTGCTTTCAGGGCTGAGGTGGGAGGTTCGCTGGAGCCTAGGAGGGTGAGGCTGCGGTGGGCCATGATCATGCCACCACACTCCAGCCTGGGCGACAGAGTGAGACCCTGTCTCAAAATAATAACAATAATAATAGTAATTTCCTCAGAATTTTTAGAAAAATATATATTTTTGACCTATAGCACCTGGTATTCCCAGGCAGTCTCCCATCCACTAACCAGGCCCAACCCTGCTTAGCTTCTGAGATCAGACAAGATCAGGCACGTTCAGGGTGGTGTGGCTGTAGACAGAATATTTACTTTTAAGAAGGAAGTTTGTTTAATTTTTTTATTTATTTAAGACGTTTATTAACAGGTGCTTGCAGTTTGTTGACTTTTTTGAAAAAAATCAAGTTGTAAACTTTTATTACAAATTAAAAATGAAGTTCTTAAAAATCTCAACTTGACCAGATAGGAAACAATTTAAAAACCTTTAAAGGCGTATTGAGAAAAACCAGGCTTTTTAAAAAAACACGTTTGTTATTACCAAAAAGAGATATCTTTAGGTAAAAATAATACAAACCCCATGCTGCATAGATAATGCAGATAGCTCTATTTATCTGATCAACGAGCAAAAGCAAGCACCTAAGGTCTTCAGCTCCAATCTTTTGTTCATTTCTTATTGCTGGAATTTCTTATTTCTTCTTGTTGGATGACTAAACCGGATGATGGTAGAGATGGTAAGCCGGCATTTACTCAGCCCCACCCTGCTTAGCCTCCGGAGCGGACGAAATCTCAGCTGGTGAATCGGCTGCTTTTGTCTCTTTGCCATCTTGTGGTTTAGGGTTTTCTGGGCGTCTGCGTCGTGCTGCGGTACCGACGTTGAGGTGGCTGCTGACCTTGGGTCTCATCTCCTTGATTTTCTTTATCCTCTTCATTGCCGTCCTCTCTAGGCTGTCTTTGGCGAGGAGGGCCCCTGCGGAATCGTGGTCTATATCCCCGATACATATTCTGCCTCCCTGGTCTGCCTTGTTCTCCTGCACCCTGGTTGTCAGCACCCTCCATCACTTCTCCCTGCACAGGAGGGTTGGAATATTGTGGTCGACGCCCATAGGGTCTCCGCATGTCGTCAGGTGGGAACCTTCGCCTGCAGTAGGGCTGGCGTTGTTGGGCCTGGCCTTCGGGAGCACGCTCTGATCCCTCGTTCTTTTCCCCACTCTCACTATTCTGGTAATTTTGCTGGTAATTGCGTGGAGGACCCCTACGACATGGATAGCGTCTATAATGCTTACGGTCTGCTGCCTATTTACTGCCTTGAACTGGAACGCCACCAGGACCTGTAACATTTGCTGCCTCCGCACCCTTTTCTCCTTCAACAACATCAAACTCCACAGTCTCTCCATCTCCTACACTGCCAAGGTACTTCCTGGGGTTATTCTTCTTTATGGCAGTCTGGTGTACAAAGACATCTTCCTTGGTGTCATTCCTGTTGATGAAACCATATCCGTTCCTTACATTGAACCATTTTACTGTTCCCAAAACCTTCGTTGCGATGACCTTTTTGTCCCCGCCGGCAGGCGCCACGGATGTGAGGCCGTCCGGGCCACCGCTCCCTGCGCCGCTGCCGGTAGTCCCTGGCTTGGTGTCTGCGGCGCTGAGGGCGGGGGGCGGCGGGTGGCTGCTGGGTCTCGGCCTCGATGCTCATGGTTGCGGTGATGGTGACTGGGGTCGGCTGCAGCAGCTACGGCTCCTCCCGGGATGTGATGGTAATGGTGGGGCTGCTCAGGGCTCTCTGGGGTCCGCTCTCCACTCACGCTACCGATCGAACTCGGAAGTTTGTTTAACTTTTTTTCAGGATTCAGTGGAGGCCATTAATGGGTACCAGGGGTGAAGGTCAGCCCAGGGTAAGGTGAGTCCAGGAGGAAGCCCAGCCTGTCCGCCAACAGCCCTGTGGCATAGAACAGGTGGGGAGCCTGCCATGGTTTGCTTCTGGACAGCAGGCCGTCCGGGGAGTGTGGAAGAGTGTGTCTGCGTTCCTTGAGCCGTTCCCAAGTTTACAGCAGCCCCACTGTGAGTCAGGAGTCATTCTTGACTCCTGGTAGGGACACTTTGCATTTATGGAATGCAAACAAGGGGGTGGCCTGAGCCCACACTGCCCACTGTAATAACTTTTTGCAATGCAAATAACCAAGGTGAGGCCGGCTGGGCAGGTTTTATCTTCCCCACAAAAGTAAGCCTTTGTTCCACAGCCGGCCCCTGGCAGAGAGGGAGAGATGGCAGAACCAGAGCTTCTGATTTCCCTCCAGCAGGCAAGAATGGGTCAGTGGGGTCATGGACCGAAAGAAGACATTGAATGGGCTGATCTGTCACTCAAAAACAGGGTCCTAGAGCTTGGTGGGGGAAGTAGGTGGTATGGCCCCCAAAACCAGACAGCTAGAACCAACCTCCTCCTTAGCTGCCCCCCCCCCCACCGCCCCGTGAGTTCTGCCTCACCCTCCTGCCTAAGCCCTTGTAGGATGCCCTCTAGGGCAAAATTCCTGGAGGGATGTCCCTGACCTGAGCCATCCTCACGAGAGGGTAGAGCAGTTCATGGGCACAAAGGGCACTTTTGACCGCGCCCCTCTGCTGCTTCCGCCGCGCCACTCCCAGCAGCATTGTCCCTGGCTGACTACTGGCAGGGCACGTAACCCATCGCCACACTCTTCTTCAGGTAGGGCAAGGGACAGCCACTGATCATAGTACTAATCACGGGACCCTTTATGCTCAGGTGGGACTGTGCGCCCGCATCAGGGCCCCGTCATACGTCAATGCCACATTCCTCCACTGCACTTTCCCTTCAGCTGCGGAGCAGTGACCTTGGCTCTGAGGAAGTCTATAGCAGCTTGGTGGTGCTTCCCCAAATATCCCACTGAGGCTGCTCTCCACAGGGGTAGTGTGTTCACCAGTGTCACTCCCGGGCACGCAGAGGCCTGCCTCCAGGCCCACGCTGCCAGCCCTGCCAGCTTTGCCTCTGGGTTTTCCAGAAGAGCTGATGCCCGGTGAACTGCCCCTGCTGCTGGCACCGAGATGTCCATGCTGTCTTCTTCTGTGCAGCCACAGTGAGTAAGGCTGCAGCCAGACACGTCAAACACCTCCATCACAGCACTAATCATGAGGGCAGTTTCCTGAGGTCAGCGGCCACGCCAGCCTCTGGCACCTGAGCCACAGGGAGGACTTGCAGGGGTGGCAGGGCAGTATCTGCCACCTCCAGCCCCACATCTCTGCCCTGGCTCTGAAGTTCTCTGACCTTGTCCTCCATGAAGGCCAGGTCTTTCTCCCAGCAGCCGGTGTTGGTCATCACATACAGGTGCCCCTCAGAAGTGCTGGTCACAATCAAGTCATCTAAGATGTCTCCAGCCTCATTGGTAAACAGCAGCAGTGTCCCCTTGTTTGGTCTTAGCTCTGCAGTAACTCCAGCCACTAGACTGCATCAGTTTCACCGGGTCACCACCACATATCTGGGTCTATGTGCAGCTAAGCAGATGACACAAGGCTGGAGGGAATGCCTGCAGGAGAAAACCCTGATGGGCCACCATGCTCACAGCCCACTGCATTGTCACCTCTGACGGGTGCAGATGGTGCACAGAGGCCACCACTCTGCCACACACGTTGGGAGATGCAGTTCTTAGAATATTTAAACACCAAAAACTACAGTAATTAAAGGGAAAATTTAATGCACAGGAGGTGGGGAACTCTCCTTTAGACTTTCTTTCAACAGCTGCCCAATGAGCACTTTTTTCTTTAAAAAAAATTATTGCAGCTCTTTTTTTTTAACCCCCATTTATTCCTTTATGTAGGAAGACCGATAGTTAAATGTCTAAAAGACAGACAACAGATAAAGAGCAAGAGAAAAGTAATTTTTTTTTATCCTGGCATCACAGGCTTAATCATGTCAAGTTTCAAAATGACCCCAGCAGCCATCTGACCCTGTTCCTGCCGTTATCTAGTGGAAGGGTAGTGTCAAGAGTGATAGTTAAAGTGTAACAGTATTTACCTGAGGTTTCCTTCTTAAAATAAAGTGGAGGCCAGACACAGTGGCTCACGCCTGTAATGCCAGAGCTTTGGGAGGCCAAGACAGGATGATCCCTTGATGTCAGGGGTTCAAGACCAACCTGGACACATAGCAAGACCTCATCTCTACAAAAATTTAAAAATTAGCTGAGTGAGTTGATGCATGCCTGTAGTCCTAGCTACTAGGGAGGCTGAGGCGGGAAGATCGCTTGAACTCGGGAGTTTGAGGTTACGGTGAGCTATAATTGCTTCACTGTACTCCAACCTAGGCAACAGAGTGAGACTCTTTTTTTAAAAAAAAAAACAATTAGTAAATTAATTAAAACAGTAAAATAAAGTGAAGATTCAAAGTCCCATGATCTACAGGTTCATTGGGAGAAACAGATAATAGGGAAATGATAATATCTGGCGCCCACAGAGTTCTACTTACTATGTGCCAGGTGCTGTCCTAAGCACTTTACATCTGCCAACTCATTATTCAGATGAGGAAACTAAAAGAGTCTTTGCTTTCAACCATAGTTATATTGCCTTTTCACAGGCAAGGCAATTGCAGCTATATTGCCATTTTCTTTTTTTTTTTTTTTTTT
>NW_016107379.1:3338205-3342991 GCF_001604975.1 Cebus imitator | reverse complement strand
CCCAGCCTGGAGTGCAATGGCACAATCTCAGCTCATTGCAACCTCCAGCTCCCAGGTTCAAGTGATTCTGCTGCCTCAGCCTCCCAAGTAGCTGGGATTACAGGCATGTGCCACCACGTCCGGCCAATTTTTGCATTTTTAGTAGAGATAGGGTTTCTCCATGTTGGTCAGGCTGGTCTCAAACTCACGACCTCGGGTGATCCGCCCCCCTTGCCTCCCAAAGTTCTGGGATTACAGGCGTGAGCCACTGCTCTTGGCCTATATTGCAATTTTCAATTGCATCTGCAATCAGATGCAAAGGAATTGCTAAAGACTCAGTAGTTGAAGGGTATATTCTGAGCCAGGACCGAAGCCAAAAAAAAACCTACTTTTATTTATAGTAAGGGCCCAGACAGGGGAAGTAGACATCTCAAACAGTGTGGTATGAGAGCAGTATAGGATGGCAAAGAGGATCCAGACCATTCTGGAAATAGTCCCCAGAGCACAGAAGTTAATTGTTACTGTCAGTGCCTTAGAAAGGTAGAAGTAGGCACTGACATTAGGACTCTAGAATTGGGTAAAATTCAGAACAGGTGCAGTCATTCTTTACTTCTTTTGTCATCTTCACAAAATCCTGAATTAAGAAATTACTCTGGGAATATTTATATGTTGATACCTGCACAAAATAGACCCTACCTGATAATAATCATCTCTATTCTGATGCCTAGTTTTCTATATTTCCTGGGTGCATGTGTGTGTGTGTGTGTGTGTGTGTGTGTGTATGTATGTGCACGTGTGTGTGCACGTGTGTGCATGTGTGTGCACGTGTGTGCATGTGTGTGCATTCGCATGCATGTGTATATGTGCGTGCATGCATGTATGTGTGTGTGTGTGTGTGTGTGAATGTTTTCAACATGCATCAAGGGCCTGGACAATATGTTTGTTTGTTACTTTTTTTTCTTTTTTTGAGACGGAGTCATGCTCTGTCACCAGGCTGGAGTGCAGTGCAGTGGCACAATCTTGGCTCACTGCAACCTCTGCCTCCCAGGTTCAAGCCATTCTCCTGCCTCAGCCTCCCAAGTAGCTGGGACTACAGGCACACACCACCATGCCCAGCTAATTTTTGTATTTTTAGTAGAGATGTTGGCTAGGATGGTCTTAATCTCTTGACCTCGTGATCTGCCTGCCTCAGCCTCCCAAAGTGCTGGGATTACAGGTGTGAGCCACTGCTCCCGGCTGTGTTTGTTACTTTTAATCCAAATAGTAATTCAGCCTTTGAAGTCCCCTAACCAGGAGTATAATCTCCAAGATAGGTTTGAAATGTTTTTCTCAGGTCTCCATGTTCCAGAGGATCTATTACAATTGGTTTGACTATTGCTATCTCAATGTACTAGTTGTTAATATACTTTCAAAATGATAGAAATACTTTTTAGTTGACAAAATGTGTGGTGCTTAAAATATGTGGATTAGCCAGGCACAGTGGCATGTGTGTGTGATTCTACTCAGGAGGCTGAGGTGGGAGGATTCCTTGAGCACAGGCGTTTTTTGTTTATTTGTTTGTTGTTGTTTTGTAGAGATGGCATCTTGCTATGTTACCCTGGCTGGTCTCAAACTCCCGGCCTCAAGCGATCCTCCTACCTTGGCCTCTCAAAATGCTCGGCTTATAGGAATGAACCACCATGCCTAGCCAAGCCCAGAAGTTTGAGTCCTGTCTGGGCAACATTGCAAGACCTCATCTCTAAAAAAATAAATAAACTTAGGCCAGGCATGGTGGCTCACACGTGTAATCCCAGCACTTTGGGAGGCCAAGGCAGGTGGATCATGAGGTCAGGAATTCAAGACCAGCCCGGCCAAGATGGTAAAACCCCATCTCTACTAAAACTGTAAATATTAGTCAGGTGCGGTGGCAGGCGCCAATAATCCCAGCTATTTGGGAGGCTGAGCCAGGGGAATCACTTCAACCTGGGCGGCAGAGGTTGCAGTGAGCTGAGATCACGCCACTGCACTCCAGCCTGGGCGACAGAGTAAGACTCCGTCTCAAAAAATAATAATAAATAAATAAGTAAACTTAAATTTAAAAAATAAAATATGTGGATGAATTAGCAATACTGTAGAAGAATCTGTGCCCTTATATGTATAGGAGTGCATAAAATTTATGAGCCCAGGGGCTTATCTATATCTTTTGGAGTGGTCTTAGTGGCTTAGGTTCTGATTTGGACCCGGAGATTCTGCTACCTATTCTGAATAGTAAGTGAGCTTACCTTGCCTCTAGAATATTATTGCATCTGCCTTGATTAATTCTTTCATGCAAGATACTTGGCAGTGTGCCAATGATGGAGACAAGTCGTTTTTGACCAAATAGTCCATTTTTCCCTTCTTCCTAGGTTCTTGGCTACACCACTCAGCTTACCTAACAAATAGCTGTAGTCCTGTGGCTAAGTTTCGCTTGATGGCATGTGAGCAGAAAAATGTATACCTAGATTTTTGGGCTTACACCTTAAGAACATGAATTTGCTTCTTCTGAGTTCTTGTTCCTTTCTTGCCATTTGGTTGGCTAAAACCTTGCTATGCAGAGAGCAAAAGACCCAGAGAGTGGTGCAGAATCATGTTGGAAGGAACCTGAGCCCCGGAGTGGCTCATGAAGCAGATCACCCGCCACGTTGGAACATTCACCTCGGGCTGTTGCTTTAAACAACTGTGTTATTATTACAACAGCTTTTCCTCATCTCAGCTGTTAAAGTGCCTAAAGGACTGAGCTGAGCTTGTAAGAACAGGATGCCTGCTTGCTAATAATGACAAAAGTAGCAGAATTCCATCTAGGGCTGGATACCAGGGTAACATGCCAACATTTCGTGGGTTTGGGGGGACAACACCACAAAGCCCTACCCTACCTCTTACATTTAGAGGCCTTCAACATTTCCCAATAAGAATCTAACAGGTGTTTTAAAATACAGGCTTTGTTCCCAGCTAACATTATGCACTACAGTGAAAATGGAAAGCCTTTCTTCTAAGATCAGAACAAGACAAAGATGTCCATTCTTGCCACCTCTACTCAACATAGTATTAGAAATCCTCGCTACGGCAGTTAGACAAAAGGAAGAAATAAAAGACATCCCCCAAATAAGAAAGCAAGAAGTTAAGTTACACCTGTTTGCAAATAACATATCCTTATATATAGAAAACCCCAGAGACTCCACCAAAAAACTGTTAGGATAAACAAATATAGTAAAGTTGTAGGATCCAAAATCAACACACAGAAATCAGCGCACTGAAAACTATAAAAAATTCATTTAGAAGAAGACACAGATACATGGAAGGATATCTCATGCTCTGGACTGGAAGGATCAAAGTTGTTAAAATGCCCATATTGCCCAGTGATCTACACAATGGAATACTATTCATCTACGTCTGGGTGCCTGAGACCCCAGAATTATCTGCTCAAATCACCTATTTACAGGTTTCTTTCTTGATTAATTCCTCCCAAGGGCAGACTGCACAGCTGGAGTACACAACCCTAGTGGCTAGGGATGCCCAGGGGATACATATGTTATGAAGTGGGCGTGGTTAGAACTTAGCTATGCAGCATTAGATGTCCACATATGTCCACAAGGCCCTTTGCAGCGTAGGATGTGGCATAGGTAGAAGTACAAGAGGAACTGTCTACAGACCAGGCATGGGCAGCCAGGGAGCCAGCTATCGCCATCATCTGGAGACCCCAAGGAGTCTGAGAGTTCTAGACATGAACCTGCCCTTCCACGTCATTCTAAAAATATGTTTGTCAGGAATTGAGGGTAGAACATATTTTATTTAACAGTTTGTTATAAATATTTTGACCTGGCTGAGCACGGTGACTCACACCTGTAATCCCAGCACTTTGGGAGGCCGAGGCAGGCAAGTCACTTGAGGTTGGGAGTTCAAGACCAGCCTGGCCAACATGGCGAAAGCCTGGCTCTACTAAAAATACAAAAAAAAAAAAAAAATTAGCTGGGCATGGTGGTGGGCACCTGTAATCCCAGTTACTCAGGAAGCTGAGGCAGGAGAATCACTTGAACATGGGAGGCAGAGGTTGTAGTGAGCTGAGATCGTGCCACTGTGCTTCAGCCTGGGTGACAAAGCAAGACTCTGTCTCAAAATAAATAAATATTCAGACCAATGTTATGTTGACTTCTAGGTCTCTTGCCCCAGACCTAGAGGTGTTGAGGGAAACAGGCTCTCTGAGGAAAGATGACATTGGTGAGCCATGGTTTATAGCATTTGCCAATTTACATGATATAAATACTCATCAATGATTTCGCACTATCCACATGATGCCACTGAAAACGTGGAATTGACCCAATTGGCTCTCCTGAGCCAGTATGAACAGGACAAAACTCATAAATATTAGGGACTAGTGTCCTAGTCTGTTCTTGCAGCTAACAAAACACCTGAGACTGGGTAATTTATAACAACATGCATTCACTACTCACAGCTCTGGAAACTGGGAAGTCCAAGATCAAAGCACCAGCAGATTCTCTGTGTAGTGAAGGCTCAGTCTGAGCTTCCAAGATGGAGCCTTGAATACTGTGTCTTCACGTGGTGGAAGGTGGAAGAGCAAAAGGGGCAAATACTGTGTGAAGCCTTTTTTATAAGGTTTAAATCCCATTCACGAGAACAGAGCCCTCATGACTTAATCACTTCCTGAAGGACACACCTCTTGATATTCTATATTGGCGATTAAGTTTCAACATATTATTTTGGGGCGCACATTCAGACCACAGCCACTGGACTGGCACTACGTTCTACCCTCTTGCTTGCTTCTCTTCTTCTT